>NC_064931.1:649327446-649638034 GCF_023897955.1 Schistocerca gregaria | reverse complement strand
CACACACGCGAGACAGATTGCAAAAAAGTGAAATTATAATCTGAGCCAATAGTGACACACAGCATCAAATGCAAACTAAGAGACTGAAAAACATTTATTTGTGAAGATTTTGTTCCTTATGTTCAAGCCTCCTCTGTGGTATGTCCCTGTTTCCCAACTGGAGTGCTTCACAATCAGGACACAAAAACTACAGTCAGAGACAAATTGAATCCATACACGAAACAAAAATTGGAGGTTTGAGAGATAAAGACACTGAAATTAGATCGTCGGTAAAGCAGATGCCAAAATGAGATTCATTGGAAGAATCCTAAGGAAATGCAATTCGAAAACAAAGGAAGTAGGTTACAGTACGATTGTTCGCCCCACTGCTCGAATACTGCTCAGCAGTGTGGGATCCGTACCAGATAGGGTTGATAGAAGAGGGAGAGAAGATCCAACAGAGAGCAGCGCACTTCGTTGCAGGATCATTTAGTAATCGCGAAAGCGTTACTGAGATGACAGATAAACTCCAGTGGAAGACTCTGCAGGAGAGACACTCAGTAGCTCGGTACGGGCTTTTGTGAAAGTTTCGAGAACATACCTTCACCAAAGAGTCAAGCAGTATATTGCTCCCTCCTACATATATCTTGCGAAGAGAACATGAGGATAAAATCAGAGAGATTAGAGCCCACACAGAAGCATACCGACAGTCCTTCTTTCCACGAGCAATACACACACGCGAGACAGATAGAACCGATAGAGGTACTCAGGGTACCGTCCGCCACACACCGGCAGGTGGCTTGCGGAGTATGGATGTAGATGTAGATGTAGATGTAGATAAACTTGTACTACTGTGGTAGGTGTGGGCTTCGTATCTATCTTTACCACAATAATGCATTCACTTAGCTGTTGGCAGTAGCTTACCCACATTCCCTATGTTTTTATTCATTATTAAACCTACCCCTGCATTACCCCTATTTGATTTTGTATTTATAACCCTGTATTCACCTGACCAGAAGTCTTGTTCCTTTTGCCACAGAACTTCACTAATCCCCACTTTATCTAACTTTAACCTATCCATTTCCCTTTTTAAATTTTCTACCCTACCTGCCTGATTGAGGGATCTGACATTCCACACTCAGATCTGTAGAATGCCAGTTTTCTTTCTTTCGATAACGATGTTCTTGTGAGTAGTCCCCGCCCGCAGATCCGAATGGGGGACTATTTTACCTCTGAAATATTTTACTCAAGAAGACGCCATCATGATTTAACCATACAGTAAAGCCGCAGGCCCTTGGGAAAAATTACGGCTGTAGTTTCCCCTTGCTTTCAGCCATTTGCAGTACCAGCACAGCAAGACCGTTTTGGTTAGTGTTACAATGCCACATCATTCAATCATCCAGACCTGCAACTACTGAAAAGGCTGCTGCCCCTCTTCAGAAACCACACATTTTGCTAGCCTCTCAACAGGTACCCCTCCATTGTGGTTGCACCTATGGTACGGCTATCTGTATTTTGATACGCTCAATGATGATTAGGAAATTGTCTGATGGTGACTGCATAAGTGAGCAACAGCTGGTAGTGTCAGAACTGAAGGAGGAAGATCCCCTGCACCAAGAAGACTGTCTACATAACCAGTCCAGAAAGCACCAGTGGCCAGTCATACTCCACGATGACTGACTGGGTCCAAGAATTTTAAAGCTGAACTATAAAAGGGGCAACCACAGTCCAATCAGAACATGACTGGAGGCCAGTAAAGATGGCGAAGTAGTGAAATTCACACCCAAAAAGATGTAGGTACAACAAAGCAATTAAGTTTTAGGCTTTCGGATGCAGTCAGACTTTAGTTGACGAATATGAGGCAGCCATGACCGTTTTTTATCATCAAAGAGGAGCCCCAAAAATCTGACTGTGGGACAATGTCTGAGTGCTGGGTATTCAAGCAGAGTTCTGGGGCACCATGGACCGTGCGACAATGACACAAATGTATGACTCATTTTTGTGGGAAGAGATTTGGAAGCCATGGGAAAGGATTCAAGTGAAGGTCCTTTGTTGGTGCCATGGCTCTGACATTCAGCCAGGTCTACAGATTGGGATCCCTACCAAATTCAGAAGTAATCGACATACAGTGCAGGGGTGACGAATGATCCAACAGTGGACACCAGCTTATCGATGGTGATGAGGAGGAATGTAACATTTAGCAGGAAGCCCTGTGGGAGACCATTCTCTTGGACCCATGGGGAGCTGAGTGATGAGTCAGCTCTAACCCGAAACAACAGGTAAGATAAAAATTGGAAAGGAAAATGAACATGGAGCCTCATAAGACCAGTCATGAAAGTTAAGTAAAATGTGATAGCATCAAACAATGTCTTATGCCACTATAGGTCAAAAATGACAGCAATGAAGTGTTGGTGTTTAAAGTAAGCCTGTCAGATTGTTCTGGCCATTGGCTGTGGATTGTCTCTCACAGAAACCACACTTATAGGGGGTGACAAAAAGCACTATGATTTGAGAATCCAGCACTATCACCACCTACCACCCTTTTAAGTAGTTTGCAGAGCACACTGGTGAGGCTAATCCTTTGGTAGCTGTCAATGCACACTGGGCTTTTGCTTAGCTTAACGATTGAGATGGTGATCCTATTTTGCTGTTGCAAAGGGAAAAACCTTGTAGCCAGTTATGATTGAAGACCCTCAGTAGGTGAGTCTTTTAGTAGCATTCAAATGGTGAATCATATGATTATGAGTCTAATCAGGGCTTGGGAGCCAGATTATGTGACAAGTGAAAAGCATAAAGAAGTTCCCATTCAGTGAAAGGTTTATTATATAATTTAATAACAGCAGTTCTGCCAGCAAGAGGGATCATATCAGAGACACCTCCCACAACATCACTGATTTAGTCAGAGAGGGACAAAAGTAATAGCAAAGGTGTACAATGCCAGCTGTTTCCTCAAAGAGCCCAATGTCTTAACTGGTCCATCTGCTGAGGACCAGGAAGTAACAATATCACAGAAAAATGGCCACTGTGACAAAGATCATCATGTAATGACCACTGTAGTGAAGTGACAACAAGACAATTAGCCAAAAAGGTTCCTTCTGAGCAGCCATAGCATACGGATCTCCATGCCGGCACGTTCACAGGAGCTCAGTCCGTCAGTTCACCTGATGATGGCGACATGTATGATTGCCGAAATATTGTGCCTGTTGGACACTAGACCGGCAGTACACCCGTGGATATTCTGATTAGCAAAAAAGGTGTTATGGGTGGCACAGGAGGAGGAGATTGATCACAATCAGAATGAAGATGGTTAACCAGAAGGCTCCCTGCAAGATGAATTAGTACTTTTCCAAAGGGGTTGATGTATACTGATAACCCCTAGTAGGAGAAATGAGGTGGGCATGGGGGGTGGGTGGCACGGGAGGGGGTTAAGTAGTTGTTGGATTAAGATGGTCATCTCAAGGTAACTAAGTGACCTTCCTGGAGGAAAATAAATGTTACAAATGGTGATCATTAGGGTTACTCCTCCTGCTTCCTGTACTTTTCTGAGGGAGAACTTTGTTTTATTTTAAAGTTGTGTGTGAGGTGCAGAGTGCTATTTTTGGTGATCTGACAATTAAAGCACTTACAATTGAATTTTACACTGCTGAAACAGCAGAATACCACCTTCGGCTGTCCAATCCTCACAGGCAATGTTGTCACAAACAACCGACTGACTTCTATTGTATTGGGGCATCAGAGCAGATTTGCTTCCTGAATAGTTACTTTTCAGTAGCCAGGCTGCCCTCACTGGCGCAATCGAAACTGTGCCAATTGATCTTGACTTGGTGCCACCCCAACACTATTGTAATTTCTTTCTACTGCATTGTAATTATATTAAGCTAAAGCAGTAGTGGCTAAAAGGCAGTTTTATTACTTATGTGCTAATACTGCTATTCAGATTTCTTTCATGAACTGAGGAGTTACTGTCATGATGCTCATGAAACTAAATTATTAATTGACAGACTAACTGCTCCTATAAAATATTACTGAGAATCTCCTAGACCACTACTACAGACCTTGTCTTGACTGTACTTTTCCATATGGATACAGATAAGAATGATTTACTTCCAATAACCAGGCATGGTTCAGTCTTCTAATATTTTTATGTTTGCAGTCATTATGATTCACGTGGAAAAATATAATCTGAAGGGGACATATGGAAATCACATATTTAATTAAAATTGATGGAAAACAACTGTAGATGCTGATTACAACCCTCACCTTTAGGAAAAGATTATAGTTAAGTAAATTATGTAAACATTGTGCACCAAATTTTGTACATGACCGGTGGTTAATATTTTGAGAGTTAATTTACTTAGGGAAAGCTTGTATATCATAGATTCCAATGAGATAGATAGATAGATAGATAGATAGATAGAGAGAGAGAGAGAGAGAGAGAGAGAGAGAGAGAGAGAGAGAGAGAGGAGCAGGAGCATCAGTAGGTGATCTCTCCTAACATAGCTAATAGCTATGTATGTTTTAATATAGTTTGCATCAGCCGAGAAAGAAAATTTATTCACACAATAACTAAACATGTCTGTAAAATCACAGTGTGTGATAACTTTTCCAAAGGTGGAAAATAAATGCAAAGGTGTACAAAGTATGTTGCCAAACAGAGCACAACATGGGGAGTCACAGCACTTCATTAGTAAGACCTTGGAAAGGACCAAAATTGAAGAACATTTCAAATTAAATGTTTGTATACTTGACTTAAGCCAAAATTTTAATGAAAAGCGATACACTACCATTTTCCACTGAATACGGAAGACATACATTGATTTCCATAAAGTAAGAAAAATCAAAAGCAGCAAAATGAGATCTACATGAAGATTTACTACCTTATTGCCACAAGAATTGCGCACGAAACTATCACTAGTAAGTAACTGATGGTACAGTCAGATTGTACTACAGAAACAAAGATTGCATGTTTGAGAGTACGACAGCAGCTGGTACTGTGACAGTTTTACAACATATGTCTGATGTAGTCAACTCACATTAATTACGTTGAGGCATAATTCATCATGTAAACGATGACTGAAAGCCATTGGCACGTTAGATGTAGATAAAACTCATACACATATGACACAATGGTTAAATGTTCACCTACCATTGTCCTTATTATGTACAAAAATTTCTAAACACAGTTTCATACCGTGAGGATCCAGGTTATGAAGAGCGCCAACAACCAATAATTGCTGTTACGCATTTATAACTGCTCTCTCATACAGCTACTGCATAGCTGGTATCATACAGTACTATATGCAGAGAGCTTCAAAAAGATAGTTCCAGTTCAAGACTAAAATCTACATGTATACTATTCACCACTTATTACAGGAGAGTGTTTAGAGTGGGCATACCAACATGAATACTGAACCGCAAGCCAATGGAAAACCATTATCTGTATATAAGCCTATGTTTAGTTCACAAAGTGGCAGTAGGTACCTTTTGATTTGGCGAAAAACCAAAATCCTATAACATTCAACACAACCCTACAAAAAGGATGAATCTCTATAAAATTAAGCAAATTAGCAGTTTAACATCTCCTCAAGTTGGCTGAAGATGGAGCCCTAGTTCACTTGGGTAATGATGGTGCTGAAAATGACCCAAGGATTAAGGCTGCAGCTACACGTGTAATTTTTCCAGTTCAAAAATCCTGGCACAAATAGAATTACAGCATGCCAGTGTGGGTTGCCACACAGTGCTGAAATTTACACTGCTGTTGCATTGGTGAGGTGTGACTTCAAGATTTAATCCTGCTGAAAAAATCACACATGTAGCCAGTCTAAGAATTAGCCTACTGTTCACCTGAAGTAATTTAGGAAAACTGCGGTAAATCCAAATCTAGATGGCTGAAGACTCATTTGGACCCCAAATCATCCCAAATGTGAGTAGGAATTATTGTCTCACTGCCTTCACACAAGGCAATGTCTGCAGATGGACAGAAAGACTTCCATGTCCTTAGATGTGGAACTTTGATTACATAGATCTGGAGATATGATGATGTACTGCCTACATATGAGGGTGGTTTGATAAGTCTGGTAAATTTCCATGAAAGAATGGAATATTTTTGTTGCACCTTCATGGTTGGTAAGCTTGATTATTC
This sequence comes from Schistocerca gregaria, assembly GCF_023897955.1. Lineage (NCBI taxonomy): Eukaryota > Metazoa > Arthropoda > Insecta > Orthoptera > Acrididae > Schistocerca > Schistocerca gregaria. The sequence continues at coordinate 649,631,913 of NC_064931.1, read as the reverse complement.
CAAGTATTGTATAAAGAATTTAACACTGTACAGTGTAAAGTTCATTGTTGACACCCATCTGAACTGAGAAACGTGTCAAATGCATATGAAAATGGAAATTTTTTTGTGTTGTTACTAAACATTTTCATTTGAAATGTTTAACTGCTGCACAAATCAAAACAGAACTGAAAGAGCTTTACATGGATGGTGCACCATCACTGAAGTAATTTACTTTTGGATTAGCAAATTTAAACGGTCGGACAAGCATCCAAGGTGAAAAGATCACAGAATAAAAAGTTGGAAATTTTTGAGACTGTAAGTGTCTCAACTGAGCAAGTGCATAATATTCTGCATGGAGAATTGACTATGAAGAAGCTGTGAGAGAGGTTGGTGCCACACAGTCGACCAAAAGCACATCTGGCACAACATTTCAACACAATGTCTGACAACGTTTAATCACAATCTGCAAGACCATAGTCAAAATGGCAGTTAAAACACTACATAAAGGTTGGTGAAAGTGCACCAAAGAATGCAAAGACCATTTTGTCATCTGGTAATGTGACTGGAGTCCCAAGGAATAATCCTCACAGGTTACTTGAAAAAAAGAAAAATTATAACTGCGCCCTATTATGCTTCATTGTTGGATCATTTGAAACTTGTGTTAGGCACACAAAAAAGTGCTCTTTCAACAGGATAAGGCACCATCCTACACATCAGAGATACCAATGGTGAAAGTGCATGAACTGGGCTTTGAATTGGTTTCTCATCCACTACACTTACCAGCATTAGCCCCAAGTGACCTCTTCTTGTTTCCTAACCTGAAACTTTGGCTTGCTGGAAAGAAATTTTCATCAAATGAGGAAGTGAGAGTTGCAGTCCATGAATATTTTGCAGAGTTTGACAGTGCTTATTTTTCTGATGGGATAAAAAAGCTTGGAGATATCTGGATTAAGTGTATATCCTTAAAAACAGACTATGTCAAGAAGTAAGGTAAGTTGTTTCTGAAACCAACATTTTTTCTTGCTTTTTTACGAGACTTATTAAACCACCCTTGTACCTTCTTCAGCTGAGATAATAGGTGTTGACTGATTTCTCCAAGATGACAATATTTGACTACACAGGCAACATTAAGAGCACAAAAATACAGTGCAAGGAGTGGCCAGCTCATTCCTTAGCCCAAATGCCATAGAGCACATTTGGTAAGTTGTTTGGAGGTATGTTGCTAGTCTTAGTTATCATCCCCTGCCACTTGCCATTGCTGATGGCAGCTCCATGATATATGTGGCACTTTATTCTTATGGAGTCCACAGACATAATCATTAATAGCATCATATACCACTTTAAATGCACCCACTCTCAGGGTATTCTCAGCTCATATCAGTTTTATTCATGCTATATCATACTGGCACATGCATTTTGTGTATTTCTAAGATTTCCTATGCTTGCCCATGAATTATTTATACAGAACTGTCTTCATATACAATTACTAGACTCTCATATTTTACACGTAAACTAAGCCATCACATATGACACAATTTACAGAGTAAGTTTTTCATGTTTCACTGCTTCATAAAAACAAATTTTTTCACAGAATCTCAACATAAGAAATATCAGTTCTTGTAAGGGGGAGCAAAGGCAGTAACATAATATATGTCTTACTCTATGTACTGAAAATGATTTGAGTGGGTACCTGTGAAAAGAGTCAAGTGCACTCTGAATAAGTTGCTGTTTCTCATGCTTTAATGTGGTGTTTGCTGCCTGCAGACTGTAACCAATGCCTATGTAGAGATGACACCGGGATGCCAGATTTTGTGGTGATGACGTCTCTCTGGACAGGGCTTGGCAGCTCCACTGCAGGCCTTCAGCAAACTGTTGAGAAAATCTGTCATTATAAAATACTCAAAACATTAAAAAAGTCTGATATGACATCTTTCATCTACTTTTAATATCCAGAGCTGTACATCAGTCAAAGATATCCTCAACAGGGTAACAGAAAGCAGTTCTAATTCCTTGCTGCCAATGTTTCATGAACTGTGTGCTTTTTGACACAGTCTTAATATTTTCTGTTATTGCAAGTTACAGTTGTTTTCCAAACTAAGCCCTTGAAAATACATCACTTTTTTAAATTTAAGAGTGTGCTTGTGCTGATTATTTTGAAATAATGAACAGTTGAAGAGTGTGCTTGTGCTGATTATTTTGAAATAATGAACAGTTGAAGAGTGTGCTTGTGCTGATTATTTTGAAATAATGAACAGTTAAAGAGAGTAGTATGCATGTAGAGATTTAAGATCATTTTTGCTCACCCTGTGCTACAGCTGTTTTAAAATAAGAAAGAGCCTGAAAAAATCATTTTATATTATGAAGAATTCTAGTGTTATTTTTGCAGATTTTGGTGTTGTATGTGCAATTTATTGTGTCTCTTTTACACATTTTTTTTTTACTTTTTGTTCTTCATTTTTATCTTAGAAAGTGATAAGAATGAAAAACTGGGAGAGAAGTAACAAACTTTAATAGCTCCTCTTAACACGGTGAAATTAAACACACAACACCACATCATAGAGCCGCAACATAACTCCAGGAACAGCAACATTTGTGTGACTGAGAACCAGTCCAGACTGAGCCAGATGCTCAGAATTTTTTGTCTGAAAATGGTGGACATGGTTGTCATGGACATTCCATTCTCTTCGGTTGCTAGTGAGCCTGAACAGCACCATTTAACCTGGAGGGGATGATATTTGACACTGATATTCTGCCAAGTGTAAACAGACCCTAACACTTCTTGGCAATAAAAATCACATCACACTCAACTTCAATTTTTGATTGAATGGTTTTATTTTCTAAATTAGATATCATAATGTAGAACTACTAAAGCTGAGAAGTTATTTTCTAGTAAGAATAGTTTAATTAGTCATGATATGGATTAGTTAAATGTTCCAAACAAGCAAAATTGTAGACTATTTACACACCAGATACCAAGTACAATTTACTGTTCTGTGATAAATTTAGAAAGGAAATAGTTGTCACACACTGTGAAGCATAAGGCCAATATTTGTAAACTGTTGCTATAATGTTTATGATGTTTTTACTGGAGAAAGGTAAAGATGTCAAATTTCACATTCTCGTTGAAGACCACCATTTCCATGTAAATTGCTACATTATTGTTTGAAGAAAATTTTCTTGTTCCTATGGACATAACACTGATGAAGATAGTACAAATGTAGAACTACACACAAGCTCAAATCAAGTACCTATACTAAACATTTTACTGTGGACAATAAATTATTCCAAAAAGCTTTAAAGATACACAATATCTTGATGAACAGACACAGTTTCATGTTCAAAGATTTTTACTGGATATTGGTGACTTTACACCAGAAAAATCACTGAGAATGGAAGGATGATGAGAGTATCAGTGTGGATCTGCACAAGAACCCATTCAGATAACCATATCAGCAAATTCTACCTTCAAATAAGACTCAGGCTTTCCAAAGTTAAGATAGAAACTCAACAAAGAATTTTGCCATGTAACTGTCTCCAGTAAATTCACATTGCCATGAGTTGAATAACAATTTTAGTCTTAGCTACTTAGATGTTATGCAGTACGCAAAGTGGCATTTCTACATCACTCTTTGTCACCTAGTATTAGATACTGGCTACAGTTAGCCAAAAATTCAGCAGAATTTCCAGCTAGCAGTAAATCAGTTATAAATCAAATATATGCTGAATAAAATCTTAAAATTTTCTAACACTGGGCAACTTAACTAATGTGGACAAACATAGTAATTAATAACAAAAATAATGTAACAGTTATCATAGTTTAAAACTTGTGATTTAACAGACACAATAATGATGATGATGATGATGATGACGTAGATACAAAGTTTCATAAATACCAAGCAGTACGTACCACAATAAACAGAAAATGTAACTACAAAACCCAAAAAACAGACAAAAATTGCATATTTTGGTGACACAGGTGCTGGTATACGAGAGTGGAAATTGATTTCAGAAGGGTTGCACAAGAAGTGATTTAATCTCTTAACATACAAACCCGAGTACTTATTTTTATTAGTCTATTGAGCTTAAAATCCCAAGTATACTCTGCCAACTTTTAAAAAAAAACCTCTTCGGCACTCATAGTTACATGTTTGGCTGCTAGAGAGCACCTGGTTCTACATTTGTAGGCTGGCGGTCTTGTTTTGGTTAAGGTGATTGCCACTAGATACAGTCTTTCACTAAGTGCAGCTTTGGATACTCAACAACAACAAAAAACGCTTTGAGCCTCTCCCCTGTTTTATTGTGTAGGCAATGCTTTCAAAAAAGGAGGACTATAGTGATTCTGAGTTTGACATTGAATTTAGTACCTAAGGAAGTGAAGAAGAATGTGGTGTTACCTCATTAGAGGCAAAGTGTGAAAATGCAATGTCTTTCATTATGGGAGGTTTTCATTATTAATAAAATATTATGTTACAGGCTTAATTAGAATGGAAGATTTTTGTAATGAGTTGAATGTATGTGCTGTTAAAAGCAAATACAGAGATAGAAAGAAACAGCATATCATCAGAATGACTACCCAAGAAAAATCTTATAATCTTCATGGATAGACAAACTTTGATAGTCCACAAAATAACAGTGCTCATATATGTTTTGAGGCCAGAGCTGACAGGTGCCTAATCGAAAGGGGAGAATGATGACCTCATCTGAATGTCTAAGAAAAATATAATAAGTTCATTCATTGTGAGTGAGAAACTTCGGTAAACTCTGGAACATTAAAGGTTTTGTTGTAAGGGCTTGTATTGTATCCCCAGATGGTTGACTGTGATACAACCTACCTTACCTGTGTGAAACAAGGGTTACTGCATCTACAACCCACAGGCAACCCCACCCCAGCACTGGGTAGCACCAGCCTTGTCGCTGGCGGCGTGCATGTCACAGTACACAGCACTGTGATCACGGGCACATCTTCTCTCCCACAAGATAACACGCTCACTGTTTGTGTGCCTGTTTTCTTCCACGAGGCAGAAAATTAGAACACCACCCAGCCGCTCCATGGTAGTGCGCTCACCATGTACATTGCTAAGCTGGTCGGGAATCAGTCATCACCGTGTTTGAGTCATCAGGCTACCATCAAGTGCCTCCTCCATATTGCCCAAATAGACTTCACCTCCAGCACATCCTCCAGCTTACTCCCGACAGACAGTCCAGGGCTCCCACCATGCTGGACACCACCCCGACTGCCTAAGGGCTCCTACCCCAATGGACAATACCCCACACCACCCAGGGCCTCCTGCCTTGCTGGATGATACATCTGATTGCCCAGTCCAGCCCCCCCCCCCCCCTCCTCCCCTGCCCCACTGGACGCCAGTGCCGATAACCACGGCTACCGACCTGTGACTGCTAATCATTCCTGAGTGGCCTTACAGATTGCACCTGTGTCACTGTATTCAGTTCAGTGATGTTAAAATGGAGAGCAGCTGCAAAGGCAGGTGAGGGTAGCATTCTGCGCAGAGAGAGAGGGAAGATACGTTGTGAGGCTGCCAATTTCCTTCCGTAAGTTCACACACAGAGACAACTGATGGCACGCTAGCATAAATATCGTTCCACTGTGAACAGACAAAAAGTAAAATAGCTGTAAAAAAACAGAAAAACCACTGCATGTGGTAACAAGGTATATATGCAAAACTTTATGCTGTTTTCAGATTTGTAAAAACTTTCTTAAGAACTCTAATTTATATATATGTGTGTGTAATAATGAATATTTTTTCTATTTTATAACAGAAAGCAAATGAAAGCCTAGCGACGATGCTGAACCTCAATGAAACGTCTCTGGGTGACTGTACAAAAAGAAAGAATTGTGTTTTGCTCAAGGCCGATACCTTCCAAAAGTACAGTTTATGTGTAAAGCAAACACAGATGGAAGAGCTTCAATCTCAAGGCAATACACACACCATTTTTTTTAGTAATAATGATGTAGCTTCATTCTTTCTTTAAAGACTGTCAGTGTTTAATGTTCCATCTTTTAAAACGACAAGGATTTGTTTTTTTTAATCAAATTAATTTTAGCACCGCTTACATTAGTGATTGAATACATTTAAAGTATTTTCAAGTTTTAATAAACTGTGACCATAAGGATATCAGAAACAGATTGTTTAATGTTTTACTAGAAGCTAATTTTCTTTCATTGTGCAACCTGCTATGGCGTTATAGTATGTGCACTTAATTGAATGAAATATGTTTTATGATGAAAACGGCATCATTACGAGGTCAAAGATGAAACTTGAGCTACTAATAATTTTTTATGCTGCTGCAGGCACATTCACAATCATAAGTAGCAGTAATTGGTACTTACATACTTCACAGCAAGAAATCTACTCCATCGTCTTCGCTGTCCAACGTAGATGAATCAGACTCAGCAAGATTTATGATTAATGGTTCCATAACCGTGTCCCTGCCAATTTCCCTGTTTTAATCTTCATCTTGCAGTTTTTCTGTGTGTCTTATGCAAGCTACCCATGCAGATGTTGAGATGCTGTCTATTACCTCATGTGTAAGTCTCTCAACATCTGCAATTTTGAATGTATTGTTCTTTTCCACAATATATGCTTACATCTGAGCCCATACCAGCTCGATCGGGCTGTAATGGAAATGGTATGGGGATACTCTGACGATACAGTGCCCATACTGCTTTGCAATTTTGTCCATCTCAAACTCTGTATGCAGGCTTGTGGTGATTAACAAGAAACAGCAATTCTGCTCTGTTAGGCAATGAGTTATGAGGTATTCCGTTAGATGACAGCCATGCAATAATGTCTGCCTTTTTGGAGGTTGTATTAGGAGATTTGTTCACTTGCACTGAAGGGATGTTCACATTGTCCACGACCATAACAAAGACGCAGGAATATGTGGCAATAATTGTTGTGTAAACCACTGTTTGAAGATGCTGTACGTAGTTTTAGAGTGGTAATCTTCAGAAATTTTAGCTTTAGGTACCTTAAAAATCAGCTTACCCTGGGGAATAAAGCCAGTATTTACTGATCCGACATGAAGCACCATAATTCTTTACCTTTAACAACAGGAACTTTTAATCCACCGTACCAATCACTCATTTTCCAGCACATAGCCCTTGCATGGTTCTGATTAACAAAAGTTTCATCTAAGTAATAAATTAGTGATGTGCCAGCTTCTCTAATCTCCTGCATTGTTCTCAAAAACACAGTCCTTGCAGCTACAATATCGCTTCATTCCATTAATAATTTCCTACCATCATTCGTTTTCTGATACCTGAACCCCATGTCTTTCAGCATCCTCAACATGATCCATTTCATTCTGTTACAATTTTCAGCTTCATTCGTATGTGAAACTAGTTTCTCTGCTGTTGGATACTTGCCTTCAACATATATGCTGAACACTATGCGCCGCAAAACTTTTACGCAATATCGTCTAGCTCACCCATTTATTTTTTGTGGTTGTGTTGCTTCCCTGGTGATTTGAAAACAGCGGAGCAGCAGGCTTGGATAGACGTCTTAGCTTCGCTGGATATTCTCTGAACAGTCCTCAAACCAATACCACAGGCTTCTGCTGTCTGCTCCTGGCATTTGGCAACAGCGCGACCCGCTCCTTGTGCCAGTGTGGATTCAGTGGAAGGTTGTCTCTTAAAGTATTGGTACACACAGAACACTATTCCTCTTGCCTGTTTGTGTAGCACTTGGCGTGATTGCTTACCATCACTCACAATGAATGCTATGAAGGCAGTCAGCACTCAGCACAGACCAATATGACTGAAATAAACAGTTTGAGCTTCCAAACACAGCACGACCCGCACAGAAGGAAGACAAGGATGTCACTGGCACGCGATTGGCTGTGAGTCACATGGTACACTTCCACATACTTCTGCACATCGGACCCTCACCCACCTTCGTATCTGCTCTCCGCTCTAATAAAGCTAGAATCATTCTTTGTCAACTGTGCACTTCAATTTTGGCATGTTGCTTCCTCTGGTCACAAACACGAACCATTGCAAATAGACTGAGTTAATGTCCAGTACCAGTTCTACTGATCTTTACAGTAGATGTCTTCAGATGGATAGCAAAATTAGCTGCAAGTCCAGGTTCTTCAATACCCTTGAATGTAATCTACATTTTGAAGTATGCTTTCTCCAACATAGCAATTTGTCGATTATAATTTTCTCTGCTCTATAAAGTGAGAGCAATCTGTTTCGAAACGGATAATGAAGAGGAATGGCCAAAATCAACGAGTGGAAATAATATTCATTTTTCAGATTCATCCCCTTACCTTGACGTATTTCTGTAGAGCTGAAATTTACCTAAAGGTGATGATTTTTTCTTGTCAATTGTTGACTATTTTCATTATACTTTGGGCTACAGTGAGCCCTTACTTTTGCCTTAGTCAATTTAATCTTTAACACTGTTTTCCTAGAGTTACGCAAGAGAGTTGTGAGCTCCTGGGGAATTTGAAATGTGGATGTTGTCAGACATGTGATGTAAAAATGAAAAAGATAGTACACTTTGCCTACTTTTATTCCATTATGTCATACATGATCATTTTTATGGGGTACCTCATCAAGCCAAGCTAAAGTTTTTTGAGTACTAAAGCCTGTAATCTGAGTTATTTGTGGTGTGAACTCAAAAATGTCCTGTAGAGTTCTGTTCAACTAATTGGGGAGGGGGGGGGGGGGGGTGTTTGGGGGAAGAGACCAAACAACAAGGTCATTGGTGTCATCGGATTAGGGAAGGACAGGGAAGGAAGTCTGTCGTGCCCTTTCAAAGGAACCATCCCGGAATTTGCCTGGAGCAATTTCGGGAAATCACTAAAAACTTAAATCAGGATGGCCAGACACGGGATTGAACCGTCGTCCTCCCGAATGCGAGTCCAGTGTGCTAACCACTGTGCCACCTCACTCGGCAAAACTAACTGGGGATAGCAGTTACTACAGTGCTACAACACTATGCCTGACCAGTTTACAAATTGCCTGCTGTAGGGGGCTAACCACTAGTGGCTGGCCTCACATGACTTCTTGGTCACATACTTGCTCTGCGCCTACATCCAGAATCTGGAGATGCAGATAACCGTGCATGTCTTTGTTGACACCTTGTCTTGCCAGTTGCAAAGCACAAATCCATTAGAGAGCTGATGTACAAATCGTAACTGTGTACCCAGAAAATTGTGTTTTACATGTTTTACATTGAGGAAATATTATACGAGGGTTGGAACGTTAATAGTGGCAACTATTTATTTACAGCTCGTACAAAATAGATATGTGTTTCAAAGTTTTACTGACCTTCAAAGTAGTCACCAGCATTGTGTATAACTCATTACCAGTGATGTGGAAGTCATAGGATACTCTTAGAAGTGCCAGTTGTGTTGACAGTTCCAGTCTATTGCCCGACGAACTTGTAGCAGTTCTGAATCAAATACTATGAAGTGTTTCCTTCAGTTTAGAAATTGAGTCAGGGGAGTGCAGTAGGTGGTATAGCACTTAGCAGCCCCATCAGTCACACAAATCAGTAATAACTTGCACAGTATGTGCTTGAGCATTGTCCTGCAAAATGATGGTCAGGTCCTGCAGAAAGTGTCATCACTTCTGTCTCTAAGCTGGTTGTCAGTTCAACTCGATTTCTAAACTGAAGGAAACACTTCACCTCATTCGCTTCATAACTGCCCCAAATTCGTCAGGCAATAGACCACGCCACTCAAACTGTCAACACAACTGGCACTGCTAAGAGTATCCTACAACTTCCACATTGCTGGCAATGGGTTATACACAATGCTGGTGACTACTCTGAAGGTCAGTAAAACTTTGGAACATGTATCTATTTTGAACGAGCTGTAAATAAGTAGTTGCCACAATTAAAGTTCCAACCCTCATACAAATTACAATACTTATCATTGACTATAACACACCATGCAGTAACTGCACAAAAATGATTGTGTTAATAATTGCATGTTGTGCTTACACACATTTGTCACATGCTGCGAAGAATTTACTGCCTTTCATTTACGTCAAGCATATGGAATTTACACAAAGATGGCCAAAGAAACATAGGAATGTTATATCTGGAGGCAGTTCTAATCCCTTTTACTTCCTCTTAAAACATACCTAACTGTTAGTATACATAAGGTACAGTAGTTAATTACAAACCTATCCTCTCCACGTAACACAATGAGGCTGTACAAAGTATGATGTTCAGTACTTAAACTCAGCTCACAGTCATTGTAATTCACACTTCAGATTTACCAAAGTGTTTGAAATCAAAGAACTAACCAGATTGTGGATTCTTTTATATCTATATGTGCCCCCCTCTAAATGGTTTCAGTAAATCCACAAATCTTCCTGCAAGCTCATTACCTGTAAGTGAAATTCTTTTCTGCCAGTAAAGTAGTAACTTCATTATATTGAGTGTGTAAAGACTTCAGTATACAGTACAAGCTGTTTCAGCATGTGCTGATCTTTTGCTTCACAGAAAATTTAAAAAAAAAAATGAGAGAGAGTCACTTTTCTTCACCATTCAATGCATTTTGCAGTATTTGTTGTTGCTATAAATTAGCACCTTCTATCTCTTTCACAATATCTACTCCTGTCTTTAAAAAGCAGGAATTGACTTGTAAATAAAACATTATTCACAAGAGACCCATCTATATTTACCTGATGTGCTGTAGCCATCAAATTATGCACCTGATTGTGTGAATCAGTGTGCATATCAACTATCACAGCATATGATCAACAATAACTTCCACAATAACAGAAGAAGGAATTATGCCATTTTGAACTGCATCAGCCTGTTCTTTGACATGTCTTTATAGTAGAGAGATGCATTACCACGAATGAAATGTAGATATGGTATCAAAATCTTACTTCAAACTGAGCAGAGAATGATCTCAGTTGATTCTCGAGTTATTGACTTTTATATCGGACAGAATGTCATGCACAGCACGCCCACTTCCATCCCTGCAAATCAGGAATTATTTGATCATAACAATCATCATATATTATAAACGGTTCAAGATATTGAAAGGAGGTTTTTTTTTGCAAATGATAGCATGGAAAGAGGCACATATGTTGTATGATAAATACTTGAAACCTCAAAGTTCTTCATAAATAGATTGGTGATTGTGGGTGATAAAGGACTACTCATAGCCACTCCATCATTCTGTTCAAAAATGTTGCCTTTAAATAAAAAATATGTGGATGTCAGCACTCAACGACAAAGCTTTACCAACTCTTCAGCCAGTTTTTCACTAATCAAACTAAGGGACTAGTGCCAATGTGGGAAGGCTTAATCGGCCGTTCGATTCTCACAGTTTGTGACAGGTGTGTGGAACTACAACAGCTGGAAAAATCGGCAGTAGTAGAAAACTGCTTAAATGAGGGACACGGTATGAAATTTGATGAAACTGTGATAGCTGCCAACACTTCCGGTTTTTGAACAGTGTCTATAAAGGGGCAATTTAATTAAAAAATACAGTTGGTTTCCTCTTAGCAGGACGTGGAATCCTGTACTATCCTGCAACAAAACAGAATGTTCTTCGGCAAACCGAAGTCCAAGTGGTCAAAAATCGTCCCTGAGTGTGATATATCGTTGCCGCCAGTGTTCTACTAAGGGTAGTGCCACCTCCCAGTCTGGAGGGCAGCAACTGTGACGGGCGGCGCATGTGCAGTGTACAGTATGGTGACCTATATAGGATGTCTACTTGCAGCCTGGCATCAGTTCTCAGTGGGACTGATCAGCAGAAGCAGCGTTCTCCTGAAGATGGTGACCAGTTGGATCTCCAAAATATTGAATCTAGTTGATTTTGGGATCCGGCAGCAAACCCGAAGAGACTTTGTAGTACAATTGTTTTTGTGAGCTATAAATAACAATTACAATTGACAATTTCAAGTTCATGAACAAAAGTCACAAATGAACACTTCAGTCTCACACTCACTGCAAAAATGTGAGTCTGTTCCTGTCACACGGCACAAACCCAAGTTCTCCAGATTTTGACTTTTTAAATGCCTCACCACAAAACAGATAGACTGGATCATCATTTTCAGTAACTTTTTGCCCAACAGATTCTATCAGGTTTAAACTATCAAAGGATTGCGCTATTTCCTCTTCCTTGCTAGAACTTCCATCTTCATTTCGTTTTGTTGCTTAGAACAGTCTTCATTTCCCGGTGTCAACAGTCTTCTGATCTGTTTGACATGTTCCTAATTTCTGGTTGATCTTGGTGCCCTTTTTTATGCTATAAAAGGGAGCTACCAGAACTGATACCTTTTTTTTGGTAGATTCAGTTCAATTTGTTGCTTGTTTATGGAACACTTCAATGAGTTTTTATAGGGTGAACTGGTTACAACAGTAGCTAAAAGTGCTTTCCAACCTTTGCTTGATGTCTTGAACTTGATGAACTTAATACTGGAGATGTGTTGTGGCTTGACATAGCCTACAGATATTGATGGAACTGTTGTCTAATCTTCCCTTCAACCCCCCCCCCTCCCCCCCCCCCCCCCTGCTGCAATAGCCTTCTTTCAAATCACCTCCAGTATCAATTCCAAAAGTTTGTAGGTCACCACCACCACAAAGTGCTTTACCACTGTTGGCAACCTGTTCTGCTTCATGTTCAGCTGAAGTAAGATCAGCTTCTGTGCTCTGTTTAATGGATACATTCCAGTACATTTGAATCCACTGACTGCTGTTGCTCCACTTCGAACTCTGAGATATGCCTTTCCGAACTTCTCCACAATATCATAGGTGTCCGTACTGCCTGTTCTTAGAGTCTGCCTAAACTCTTCACTGTAGTATGACTTTAAGAAGCTCATGAAAGTCCTATCGAGGGTCTGTAGTCTGTGTGTAGTATGTGGTGGCAAGCACAGAATGGTCACATGGTTATCTTTTGTTTTCATTATGACTATATTCCTGGTGTGACAATAATGTCCATCAAATATGTGTAAGATTGGGGACTCAGCTGTAGGTTCCATGTGTTTAATGAAGTGGGTAAATCATGAATAGATAGGACTGCACCCAGACTGAAGGATGACATTTTCCAATAACTCCCGGAGGTGCACCTTTCATCAATCTGTCTGTCCAATTGGTGCACAGAAAAATCTTCAACAGTAGCACAAAGTTGTCACCTGCACTCATGCACATGATGATCAGCACCAGACTTCCCCTGTCTGCAACAGTGATGTATCCTATCTATTTTCTTCCCTTCGTGCCATTTACAGTACACTAAGACCAGACTTGTCAACACTGAAGACCTGGTTAGGAGGATAACGATGTTTAGTGTATTCAGCTTCCAGAAGATTAAAAAAAATTTCATGAGATACTCTCGAATAAAGCCAATGGCTCAAGCAAGTGACGTTCCTTCAGGCTTTTGAACTGAAATCTCATTCTTGCATCTGTTCATGAAGTGATTGAACCATCCCCTCCCAGTCAGAGCATCAGTGAATGGATTGCTGATTCCATTTCTTACTGCCAGCTGATAAGCCATTCACCTCATGTCCTTACAAGTGGGTCCTTAAAACTTCTTTTCCATCAATAGGCATACTCAACAAGGTGCTTCTCAATTTCTTGGGGAAGAACTGGTATTTTACCTAATTTTTCCTATGTTAAAGTATTTAGATCTCTATCCTTTCTAGCCACCTTCCTAAAGGATGTAGATTTTAGTATATTGTAACATCTTGCTGCTACATTTAGAGTTTTTGTTTTATCTCTGACAGTCATCACTGTTTGAACCATATCTTCAGGGTGACATTTCTATCACATTCCCCTTTTTTAGGCCATAACCTGCCTCTTGGCATGGTGACACATACAAAACAAAAGAGGTGTTGTAATATGGAACAGCGTGTTTCATATTTCCACCCAATGCCATTTTTGAAACTAACCAATGAAACTAGACTTTCGATAAACAATTTCAAGTAACTAACATTATCATTTGTAGGTTTAATTCTATTACTAAATCGTAAAGTAGAAACTGTGTGCTAACTTGTAAATAAAGGTAGCAGAAAAATCATTTGACGCTAACCTTGTAAAAATCTTTGGAGGTTGGAAAACAATGTGTGTATACTCATGGCCATAAACAATGAGGTACTGACCTCTGCTGCCTCTAGTGGTGGAAACAGAACATCATGATTGTGATAACTGAAGCTGCCGCCCAGTGGCATTATCAATCTCCAAATACTATGATGTTTCATATTACAACACTGCTTCTTATTACCAGCACTTCTCGTATCCCATATTTTAACAGTGCAATCAGGAGAACATTCAGTAAATTCAAACAAATGTATCTGGCACTAAAACTTCCAACACTGAAATTGATAGTGATGAGATTCTCACTTTTATCCATCATTATGCATATGAATAACTCTGTTGCTTGTTGTAAGTGTTACAACCTATTGAGTGAATAACTCCCAACTGTGTGCAATAATACTGCAATTTAAGAGTCAAAGCCACAAGAACTTTTACCAGCCACTTTCATATGAGTATCTGTATGCCACTTACACCGCAAATTTATTTTGACTGCTGACAATACTCAACAAAGCACCAAAACACACACTGATTCAAGTGTGAGGAAGCTGTAACTACAATGCTAATATGGCTAATGGGTATCCACTTACCTAGCACCAGAAACAACATTTCTTTACATAAAAATGACAATTTGATTAAGAAAATTGTAAAAAATGCAATGGAATGAATGCTGAGCAGTATCTGCTGTCGGCAGAGAACTCTCAGTACTTCCAACAACAACATTTTAAATAAAACACAGGTTCCTTCTTTTTGGAAGATAGAGGAATTAGTTGAGAGAGACTTAAAAAAAGATGGATCCAAAAGCAGAAGCACTGTATTCTATTTCATGTGATTCTATCAGCAGTAATGATAGCTGCTATTCTGAAAGATAACAACCAAAACACAGATCACCGCCTCCTATAAAATTAAATTACAATGATACTTACCATACAGAATGAAATTCTGTATTTTGAGCTTAGCATGTTCCACAATATGCAGACTACATTCTAAATTTGAAAGATAAACTCAAAATCTACCTGCAGATAAAAATAAAATTCTTAAAATGAGGAAATAGAAGTATAGTCATCAACTTTACAATTTGTATTTCAGGTGTTATTGATAAAGATCATTATAATATAAAAACTGAGAAATAATAAGGTGCAGAAGTGGTTTGTGTATTTGGATAAGTAAGTAATTTTAATATAATTCATTTTTAATTGAATGCTTTCAAAATCATGTCAGGACATGCATAGCTTCAGCGTACACTATGATTTCAACATGGTACAGAGAGTTCTGACAAAGTAAATAATTTTTTAAAGTAATATAAACTTTTTCCTTTTTCAGGCTAAAGTACACACACACACACACACACACACACACACACACACACACACACACACACACAGAGAGAGAGAGAGAGAGAGAGAACATTGTACCAACATAGCAGTGTAACTGTAGTGAGTGGTATAAAGTGGATTGGGCAAGGTGGGGAGGGAGGGTTGTAGGAAAGCATTGCTGATGATTGGTAAAATGAACCAGCAAGTGAACAAGTAAGCTCACTCTGGCACAGGCAGGAGCTGTGTGTATGATGCACCCAAGTGGATTGGGCACGGCAGAGATCACAGGGAAGAAGAGAGCAAGGGTGTACCGTGGGGGTGGGGGTGGTCAGTGGAGATTCCAGCCAGGAGGGCTGTGGGACATCCACGGGAATTTTACTTACATGTCCTTCAATAATCCAAAAGCTTAAGTGTCTATTGATCGCCCAACACAACTAAATGGTGAGTTGTTATGTTCACCCCTTCCACTGTAATTGTGCTAGACAAATTGTATAAGGGACAAAAGTGGAAATTTCTTATCAACTAAGAAATCATTAATCTTACATATTTTCCAGTACAAATGTTTAAAACTGAAGGAACTTATACAAACAACACGTCTATTATTCAAGCTAATAGAAAGAGAGTGTGTCTTGATATCATCCTTATACACCTGTCATACACAGCAGCAATTAGCCACAGCTTGCACATGATCAAACACATGGTTTATGGTTATAATTCACAGAAATGCAATGACAACATTATATCAACAAAATTGGGAGCATTTTACCTGGTTTGTGTGTTCAAAGCAAATACGAGCTGCTAACAGACATGGAAGGACCTTCGTAGGTAAAAGGCGTATCACTTCCTTCAAAACTTTTAAAGCTCGAGGGTATTGACCCATTGACATTAAACAGAGAGCTTTCTGCATCCACACATGAGGTTCTTCAAATGAGAACTTCATTGCTCGTTCAAATGACTGAAAATGGCAGAAGAAAGTTTTGAAATAAAAAAAAAAAGCCACAAACACATGCCTAGACAACATGAAATATAACTTAAAAATGGGTAATGTAAGCCAAAATATGAAACTCTAAATCATATGCATTGATCAAAACTTATACTTAGATATGGGGAGAAAACAAGTGGAATATAACAGACAGAACATGAAGAGCGGTATGAACTCTCAGTCTTTCACACACAAAATTGTTGTTCTGGTATGATTGAAGGAAAGTTGAAACCTGGAACTGCATGGAGGAAAAGGAAAATTGAAACCTGGAACTGAATGGAGGAAAATGAAAGAAGTCTATTTATTTTGTGGGAAGCTAATGAAATGCACCAATGAGATTAACTGAAATTTGCAATTCTTGGAAGGATTCAACACTGACTTTTTTTCCCTCTAAAAGGAGGATGTGGAACTAGAGTACATAACTGGTAGCAACAGCATACATCTGCACATGGGGACTTGGGGTGGTGGAAAGCAAGGTGGGGAGATTGCTGAACAACAACATTACACAGTGAGCAGTGATGCCATCCAAAATCACTTCCTCACTATGGACCACAATAGCTTATCGCGGAGCACATACACTAGCATGGTTGCAGAAACACCAACCTTTCAGTGTTCTCAGAATAGCTGCAGGAAGACATCCACTGGCTGCTCAAAGCGTGGAAAACATCACCTGGACTAATGAAGTAGTGCCACATGTTGGTACACACGAATGACAGGGTATAAGTATGTAGAAAACCACGTGTGAGATGCCTCTCTTTAATCAACAAGGCACTATTCAGGCAGGTGATGGAGCTGTTACTCGACAAAGGTAAGTGTAGACCAGGAAGTAGCAGGAACTGACTAGGCCCCATCACTGGGTATAGCCAAGCTCCAATTTAAAATAGTGTGTGGTGTTACCTGCCAGTGCAAGCATGGAAACTGATTGTGTGAAATGCCTTCACTGGCAACTGAGGTGGTTTGCTGGTAAAATCACTCAATTTAATGGCGATGAGAAGGAGAAAGAAATGACAGTGTAGATGGAAGAAGTATCTGGATGCGGAACAAAAATATTACAGCTAAGTAAGTATGTGATGAATAAATTACAGCAGGAGGCACACAATTACGAGATAAGTGGAGCTTATGTATTTACACCAAAGGGAAAGCAGGAAAGTGCTCTCAATAAATATTCCATCAACAATATGGATAAATGTGTTACTACACAGACCTTCACAGCTTATGTTACATACAACTGGACTTCAAGACTACCAAACGAACAGGGAATGGGAGGAAGCTGTGTCAGAGGTGGGGATTGGAGAACAAATGGACTGGAGATGTAGCATAAAGTGCCAGGTATCTCACCCTAAAGTCATTCACCGTGGTGGAGTAAATGAGGCAATGTTAGCAGCCTTTAAAATGCCCCCACAGCATGACTACTACCAAGTATGGGTTTTAGGTTACTGCGCTGGGGTATGGAATTGATCCTCATACAAAGTGAATTTTGTTTTCCTTCTCCCTTTTTACTTATCCTTGCACTACTTTCATTTTTGGTAACAACTGATAACCACCTTCTTTACATTTTATATTTAATATGCACCAAGCACATACAATTTTAATTAATATGATACATTTTACAATTTTAAGGCTGATATCATAGACATAAGTAACAAACAGTTCTTGTACTATCAACAGTGAAGAATATCTTGCCACATAGATATCCAGTTTTCCATTCATTTACGTGGAAACCTATTTAATTAAATTCTGCAGTATTGGTTTTTTAGCTGCCATAAATCAGTGTCTAACCTAAATTCAACAGTCTTCTCCCTTACTTTCACGCATATATACCAATGCATTTTCATGCCGCCAACAATAAAATAAAATAATTCCACACTTTTTGTTGAACTCAAGATCCCAAGAGTGCCAGGCTAATATCATATGCACTCAGCTATGTAAGCACCACCAATCTGCTTTCCGAAGAGATGCCTTTAGGGTATGGTACTTGGCACCTTAAACTACACAATTGTCCAAAATTAAAGCAACAAATAGAAATTTTGCATGGTTATGTTTATTTTGCCATAAAACAGAATAAACAGACGATAGTTAAGTAGAAACAATGTAAAGAATACAGAACATATGGAATTCCAATATGCATAACTGTAGACAAAAATTTTTTTCCATTTTTTCCAACTTAGCATATTTTCACACATATTCCTACAACTGGTTAATGTGCTCAGTATGTGGTGTGACTACCTTTGGCAGCAATACAGGCCTGACAATGACATGGCATGCTATGAATGATACTGTCAAATCTCATGTTGAGGTAATAATGGCCATTCTTCCAGGAAAGGTGCTCGCAAGCCTTAGAGAGTAGTTGGTGGATGCTGATATGATGCAACATATCTCCCTAGAGCACCACAGACATCTATTGGATTCAAATCAGAAGAGCAAATAGGCCATGGCATGCATGTAATACCTTCCACTTCCAAGAAAACATTAACCTCTCTTGCTCTGAGAGGCCGTGAGGTCGATCATTATCGTCCATCAATATGAAATCTAGGCCCACACCACCTTGCAACAACCAGATGAGGTCCCAAGATCTCATCATGATACCTGACAGCGGTTAAACCTTGCCCATTCACCCATACAATTTTGTGAGGAGGTGTTCATGTGGTCAACATAATCCTTGCCCCCACACTGGGGATCCTCCTCGATATCTGTCTCTCTGCATAATGTCTGGGTTCTGAAATCATGTTCCACATTCCCTCCAGATACGAATACATCATGCATCACTCTCCAGACCAGATTGGGACTCATCTGTGTTAAAAACATTGGCCCACTGTTTGACGGCCCACATGGCATGCTGACGACTCCACTCCAGACATTCCCTTCCATGAAGACGCATCAGAGGTACACATACAGCAAGTCTCCAACAATGAAGGACACTCTGCTGAAGCCTTCTGTACAACATTTGTCACAATATAACATGTCCAATGGACGCTGCGAGGTCAGGTGCCAGGTGCCATGCAGTACTAAGGCAGTACTGTCATGCCCTTACGTCCAAATAACAGTCCTCTCTTTCTGATATAGCATGTGGTTGGCCCTGCCCCAGTCTTTGGAGTACTGTTTCAGTCTCTATAAATTTTTGTCATATCCAAGAACAACGGAACGATTAGCCATTGGGCCTCATCGGTTTGCAACTGTTCTTCTTCCATTATTCTTATGGCCCTTCGCCACAGAGTGTCTGGTAGGTGTCTTCTTTTGCCATACTGCACTGTCGGTGACTGTACACACAGTGATTATGGATGTGGAACTATCGAGCAGACCCTACCCTGTTTGATAAGTGCGCTGACAACATCATTTATGTGGTTGTCCATTGACCAGAATGCCATTTTCCATGCAGAACACAACTGTATAGCATCTGGTGACAGTTTGTACGACTATACAGTGAATTAGACACAAAATGGGGAAATAGCAATTTGTTGCTTTAATTTTGGATACCAGTGTGCAACACCATTCAGACCATTCTCGACCTCATCCCCAAGTCTTCCCCTAGTGAGAAAAATGAACATCTATGAACTTTTTTTTAAAAACAAAGTGCCATAATAAGCAGACTGTTCTGTAGAAATAAGATGACAGTTTCAAAAAAGGTAACCCACATTTCAAGAAAGCATCACAAGTCAAGTGGCCACTTGTTTATTTAGACTAAATGCAGATTCATACATATTTTACTGTGAATAATTGCTGGCTAAGTTCTTGTGTCAAGGAGTATTGCCAAATAGTAATGCTGATCTATGTTTAATTATTGTGCTACACAGGGCATTGGTGTATAGGCCAGCATTAAACCTGAAATAATACTGGAGTGTACACTGTTATTTCCCCCCCCCCCCCCCCCCCCCCCCCTCTGTTTTCTCAAGTGTAAACACAAACATGCAGGTAGCCTGGTCAGGGCTTCTGCTCACTTAGCTGGGTAATATTCTCACTTATGGGGGATACTTACACAAGATGAAATGAGACCCCTCGCCCATTTGTCATCATCTCTAACTTGCAAACACAGGAACTTACTTATCGATAATGTGCAGATTACAGAAACACTGTCATTACAGATGAAACACCTAAATTCCCGGTATACAAAGCAAATGAAACCATCAGGAATGTTTACAATTTGTAAACTAACACTGAACATAAAGAAAACAAATTGTGTGCATTTTAACTTGAGGAGGGAAAATAGTATTGTACTATTAAATGTACACGATAATTCAATAGACTTGTAGTTTCCCGTTATTCCAATGTGCACCTGATCCCCAAAACATGGTACTCTAGCCATGGATTAGGTTCTCAAACCATGCCCACAATATTCACACCACAGAAAAGGGTATTACGTGAGTACAACTACAAACCCATTACGAACATTAAGAAAAACATTAGTTTCTTCATTGTGGGACATGCAGTGTATATTATGTCATAGTCGGACATTATGCAGAGAATTGGTAGACAGTATGCTGTTTGATGCTCTATTTTAGAATGTAAGCTTATTTCAACTTTGTTACCTTCATCAGTACATCTGCAAAGAATCACATTTATTTATAATTTACATAATATATAACGTATAAAGGTTTTTACATTTAATGCTGCACTCATGTCCTGACATTGTAGACTGAAATATGTCAACTTTGAGTGAACTATTATTTCCATCTGTAGTTGTTAGATGCAATATTTTTTCAGTGATGTTTTAATGTTGCCTGATAGTTTAGTTGGACATATGTGTTTTTTTATTATTTGATAATTGTAGAAATTCAAGTTTGACAGCAGGTCATTTACTCCAAGACAATTATGTTGTTGTGGGTCGTGCATCTGTGGAACTGTTATTTATGTGCTTCTAATTCCTGGTGCTTTGGTTATCTGTTATTGCTAAATAATTTTTTTAAAAAAATTGTGTGTTTGAAATCTGTTTGTTCATTTAGTATATCTTAGTGATAATCATGTAGGTATATCTCAAATTCCTCCAAAATATTCATGGCTGGACCTTATGCGATTTTCTGCAGGATTTTTAGTGTGTTTTCAGTGTTGTCAATTTTGTGTTTTTTCATTTTTGAGGTGTGTAAAGAAGGTGGATTGATTGTTATTTGTTTCTCTTACGTGTTCTCTGAATCTAACGATGAAATTTCTTCCCTTCTGTACTACATAAACTTTTGTGCAGTTATTGTAATTAATTTTTTAGATTCCAGAGCTTAAGTGTTTCGGTAATATGGCTTTTCCTGAACATAGTTTTGTGCTAATATTATTTGTCGGTCTGAATGTTAATTTCAGATTTGTATTTTTTAGAAGGGAGTTTAGTTTATTGGAGAGTTTTCCCATATAGTTTGTTGCTATGTAGATCTTTTTTTAATGCAGTTTCTCTCATTAGTGTTATTTTATGATTTACAGGGTACTTTTTAGGGTGTGTTTTTGTCGTATAGCAGTACAGTCACATTAGCATTATAAATATTCTTCTATGCGATGTATAGTGATGCCATAGTAACAGTACATAACATTTTTCTTTAATCGTACTCGAGTTATTTCTTTCTGCATGATCTCTTGTTGCAGTGGCAAATTTACGATTCTGTTAGTAGTGGAATGAAAGAATGAAAACAGATGAAACAAACAATTAACAAGCAACCTACCTTCTTCATACATCTAAAAATGAAAAACACAACACACTTCAAAAATGAAAACCACAAAGTTGAAACATTGAAAATGCACTACAAATCCTGCGCAAACATGCAATCATGAATATTTTGGAGAAATTTGAAATGTACGTACACTCCAAGGATTATCCCTATGATATACTAGATGAACAAATTGATTTCAAGTGCACACAGTTTTTCAATAATTTTATTGAAATTTTATATAGGGATACTGGATAACCAAAACACCAGAGATTACAAACACATCAACAACAGTTCCACAGATACACAACCCATAACAATGTAAGTATCTGAGTAAACAACTAGCTGTCTAACTTGAATTTCTATGACAATCAAATAATAAAAAAATGTATTATAATATAGGTCCAACAGCAAATTATCAAACAACTTTAAAATGTCACTTAAAAAACATTGCATCCAACAACTATAGACAGCAATAAACAGTTTAGTAAAAGTTTACATCCATCAACAACATCAGGACATGGGTATATCATCAAATGTTAAAAATCCTTTATAAATTACATATTATGCAAATTACAAATAAATGTCATTGTTTGTGAATGTACTGACGAAGGCAATAAAATTGCAATAAACTTATACACTATATTATACGAGTAGTTTTAAAAAAATATATAGAAATTTACTTGCCATAAAAGTCTGTAACTTAAGAATTAACAATGTATTCCAAATAGCCTGAACATATTATACAGCATTTACATGTGTAGAACACTAAATATTTACAAATAATGCACAAAACACAATCTCATATCTACTAACAACAAAAACTAGAAAATTGCGGAAACTGTTTATGTCGGTTTCTTGAGTGCATTCCTTCATGCGATTCTAAAATTAGTAACTACACTGAAGTACCAATCAAACAACATTATATGCTCTTAGGTACATTATCCTCTCAGCCCTTGGATTCTAGAGTGATCAAAATTTAAGTTCTGATTTAAAAATTAAAGAGCCACTGTAAAACGAACTGCTCAGGACTAAACAAGAGCCCACAGATTTGGTATATATGCATACACTAAACCGGCATCAAATGGGGGTATTGGCACATACGAAGAGGGTTTGACAGGTGATAATTTTTGACAGCAAAGTAAATGGTATGTGACCAGAATTATAGCTTGAAGTCTATGAAAAATGGATAGCAGGTGATAGAAATGCTTTCAGTGGGTGACCTACAAGCCAGCAGAGCTTTAATGACAATGATGATTAACCCAGTCTTTGCAGAATATAGAAGGCTAGTGAAGATTAGTGCATTCAGACCTGAGCTGCTGGAGAGATGGTAGAATCCTTCTGTCATATACTCTTGAGGTACAGCTCACCCGTTGTAAAGCCTGTATCAGCAGGAGTGGAGGGTGACAATAACAATAAAATGATTACTTTTCAACAAGTACGGGACACACAAATCAGCAGTTTTCTGCACAGAATTAAGGAAGGATGGAGATTCAAGGCTGGGATTGATTACTAAAGGGAGTTCATTATTCCAATAACACTGCCATTCCAGTAGTATGAAAATAGAGCGGTGGTGATGTTATTTGTACAGCACATCTGCCTTTGGTAGATACAACCCCAGAAGACATGACAAACAGACCACACAGCGATGGCTGTTGGTTCTTTACAGGAAATAAATATGTAGCCAGGCAGGCAGATCAACAGATCTTATCACTGGACCTTTCAATAAACCAATTCTCAATTTTCTGTCCCACAACTTTGATTTGGACCTCTGGTGATGGGTTGTCGAGCACAATCATTTGTTCAACAGTACTGACATGGTCTCATGCTACTTGCAGTTTAATGTTTTATCTTTACTGCATTTTCAACCATATACTTAGAATTAATTTTGGTTTCAACATACTATGTGATCTGTGTCAGTTATTGGCCTAGATAGTGAGAGGTTAGGACACAGAAGTGGCAATGAAGAACTCAAACCCTTCCACTTTATTACCGCATCATAGAAACAAAGATTATGGAATTGTAGTGGCAGCTGCTGATGGATGCTACTGCGACAACAGCAGAAAATTCAGAGACAATTCAAGATACTATAGAAATGGCAGAACAATCTGCTGATGTGCACAACAAAGCTAATAACATTTCTGGCATTTCAGTCTACTCTTTTATTGTCTTCTAGGGCTCACATTTATGAGCTGGTTCAAAAATTATAACCTCTTGTAGACCACAATAGTTTGTCACTCAACATCTTGAGTTATTTTCCCCTCATTTTTTAGATGCAAACATATTTAGTGACTGCTCTACTAAGTATCAACCAATGTCAGAAGCAAATTAACCAGTCAAATCCTGGTTGGCAAAACTACATTGTCTTTATCAACATAGTAATTTCCTGTGCTCACAGTGTAACGTATCTTTTTCTGAATCTTTAATTCAAGATGCGGTTGTACATCTAGCTCCAGACAAGTAAGTTTGAGCTAGCACTCTTAGAAAGTCTGATCTCAGTTTAAGCAAGCTTCTTCACACAGCGCATTCATTTGTAACGACTTCAGCTGCATAACATGCATCAAGGTTCCATAGGTGTGGCAAAAGCACAATCTAGGAAGTTCTGCTCCCTAAAGTCAATAAGACAACACAATCTTTAGATTCTATGACACCATCAAAGGTGCAAATACGTTGACTAGAAATGCCAGCTCCAGCAAAAAAAGCATGACGGGGCATAGATAGAGATTCTGATGGTAGTGGTGGTGGTGGTGGTGGTGGTGGTGGTGGTGGTGGTGGTGGTAATGTCATGTTTTCTGCCTGCAACAAACTTAGTCATGTGGTTGCCGTTTATTAATGCTGCTCCCTGGCTGCGTCATGCCACTGTACAGCATCAGGCCTTCAACTCGTACCACAAATTCACTCACATGTTTGATCTCATTAGTCATTGACAATGTGGACATGGCTCTCCCAGTACAGGTCACAAGCACATATCCCTAATTAACACTGACACGTATTGGTGTATCGGCTCACTGCCTATGGAGGAAATTAAACATCTTCCAATGTACAGTAATCAACCTACTGCTTTAACAGGCCAAGTAACAATCAATGCTACCCACAAACATGTACGTAGACCAACAACATGTTTTGTAGTAATTAACTTTTTTTTTAGTTTTTTTTGCGTGTCTGGACATCTTTACTGATTTTGGTTTTCAAGATTCACTTGACACAATCTCTAAAAGTATTCTGTTTATCAATTCCAATGCTTTATTTAGGGAATACTCCGAGTTAAGTTTTACACAGAACACAAATAAGTTTCAAATATCGTTAAAACCTAATTCCTCCTCATTTCTACCAGGATGAACATATACCATTTGCTATGAAGGAATTAGTTAAAGCACAACTTAATGGCAACAGGATTTGTGACACCAGTCACATCTGCTGATAACTGTAATTAATAAGCCTAATGAACTATTCAGATATGTGGCTATTTTAAAGTGTCTAGCAACACTGACTCTAATGTAAATGTTTATCCTATTGTTTGTCTGGAATAACTAATGGGAAATATGTATGGTCAGTGGATCTGGTTAGCTTCAGAATAACAGCTTCTGAATAGTATGCTCACTCCTAGTATATTCAGTATTAGCTTAGGAGACAACGAATTCTGATCAATAGAGTAGGCAGTCATTTGGCAAGAGTACAGCCAATTAGCAAATCTGGTTATTTGGTGACTGAATCCGAGTTTCCTACTTTCATGCTCTCATATATGGTGAGGAGATGAATGAGGCAGTCATTTGATGAAAGACAGGTAACAAGAGATCTACACTGTGTATTAGAAACCGTTTGCACATCATACACAAAAGCAGAGACACTGAATATTCTATAGACACTGAAGATTCTATAGACTCACAAATTCTTCTTGTGTGTGCTTTAACACAGAATAATATGACACACGTGATTGTAAAATAAATATTTTTTGGGTATGGCAAAATGGAGATTGGATGTGGAAGACTTATGCCATAGGTGGAGGAATGACTAATCTGCACTATCATTTAAAAAGATGTCACAAGTATTACTATACTGATTATGGGGGAAGGGG
This sequence comes from Schistocerca gregaria, assembly GCF_023897955.1. Taxonomy (NCBI): domain Eukaryota; kingdom Metazoa; phylum Arthropoda; class Insecta; order Orthoptera; family Acrididae; genus Schistocerca; species Schistocerca gregaria. The sequence continues at coordinate 649,605,916 of NC_064931.1, read as the reverse complement.
GAGGGGGAGAGGGGGAGATAGAGGAAGGGGAGTCATGATGTGCATAAAGGAGAACATGCACATTCTAATTTCTGAAAGTAATTGCATGCAAACGTATGATGCTGTAACAGGAACTGAAGGCATGAACAACTATTTTTAGTACTGAAGACTTAGCTGACAATGTACTAATTAATGGAGAATGCAGAAAGAGCACCAAAACTTGTCAACAACTTCAATTTTGGATCCAAAAACTGCATAGTTTAATTTGAAAACACAAATATGAAACATGCATCTCCGTGGTTAGTAAGGTTACAGTGACATGCCTTTACCACTTCATAAAACCATGGTGACCATTTGTCGAAGTGAAAATAGCTCATCATGATCATTATGATATATGGAAGTATCTCGTGCAAAACAGATGCCTCAAACTGTATGTGGGATTTGAGGAAGCAATGCTACCTTGAGACCACAGATACCAGCTGTTTGGAAATTCTCTCACGCCCTATTCAACCAGAGCTAGTCGAACGCTCCAATGCTCTCAAACCACTGAGAAAATATGGATTCAAATTGCAGTGGTCCACCACTTGCTAGGCAGCATACTTTGAGTTAAAAAATAAAGGGTGCAAGATGGGAGAAGTCCCACCCCACCCCCCTCGACTCTGGAATAAAAGTTTCCTGAGGCCTGTCCATCACAGAGCTGTTGGAAAGGATGCCTGCCCCCTTACACCACCTGTCCTGGTACCATGGGCCATTAGAAGGTGAGAGTATCAAATACCTCAACGTACTCTCAATATGGAAGAAATCAAGAGTGGCTGCAATATTGTTTTAAGGCAGATATTACTGCCACTGGCAGCTAAGAGCCCAAAGGGCATGGCAACCACGTTAGACCTCGACAGGAAATAAATAACTAGCCTGGCTGGCAGATCAGCAGTTTATACCTTATCACTGAAGTACTCACTGACTTTATTCTCAAATACAGATGTCACCTCACTTTTCTGGACCTATAATTTCATTTGGAACTATTTGATTGTTTGTTTGTTAAGATGATTCTGGTTTCGTTTAGCGGTACTGATGTGGGCTCATATTACTTGCAGCCCAAATGTTTGCACTATATGGCATTTTTGGCTATTGTCTAAGCACCAATTTTGATTTCTACACACTACATGGTTTGTAGGAGTGGCCTGTATATTTAGTGTCAAACTACAGTACAAAAATTAGGATATAGTCCTCGGTAAGCAGTGGGAATCTCACCGCGATGTTATAAATAAAATACAATATAAATACCTTGTAGCTTCCACATGGTTTACACCTTTCTACTTGAGCATACACTGGCTTGTAGGGCAACAACTGCCCCTCTTATTCATTCAAGAGGCATCTCATTTAGGATCTAGGCTGGGTAGACCCAATAAAAGACATTTCTGCCAGAGAAAAATCTGGTGCTGTTAACCAGATACTGATCCCATGACCATTGCTTCAGCATGAGCGGTGCTGAGCACTACACCACGTGATGAGGTAGAGGTCCACTCATGCTGTGTGATAATGGTAAAGTCTTGTTTCCCTCATTTTGTGCAAGCAGCCTGAAAATACTGACTTTTGGTTAACATGGTTAACAGCCACTGTAGGCCTGAGAGAGAATATTAGCAAGGTCATGTCTGTACATACGAAATGTAGCTGACTGAGGGTGGAGCATAGAAGAATTGGGTGGAAAAGAGTAAGAACACTACAATAATGAGATAAGATAGTTTTTTCAAGTTGCATACAACTAGGTGCTCAGGTCTACTACTGAAAATCTCAATAAGAACTGTGGTATGACAAATCTGTTAGGGATGTAGCACAGAGAAAGAGTAGGATGGAAAGAAGATCAAGATTTAATGCTGCATCAATGGTGAGGTCATTAGAAGTTTAAAACATTCTCCACATACAAAAGGCTCAGACATGAAATCAGTTGAGGCATTTTCATGGGAACCATGATGGCATTCACTTGGAGTGATTTAGATAAACCATGGAAAATCCAAATCTGAATAACTCCGTGGGGAAGATTCCAGAATGAGATTTTCAAACTGTAGCAGAGAGTGTGCTGATATGTAACTCCCTGGCAGGTTAAAACTTTGTGCCAGAGCGAGACTTGAACTCGGGACCTTTGCGTTTCATGGGCAAGTGCTCTAGGGACTGAGCTCAAATTCATGGGGGTTTGAATCCCATTACCTCCAAGTGTATTTCCAGCAGTTTAACTACTGTGCCACCACACCCAGTATCATGCAGAGAAACGCAAAAGTTACTGAATGGAAAAAAACTGGCTGTTTCTGTATCTGTCTAATAAGATGCACTGACGAAGAATCAATTAGATGATTAGGGACAGTCAATTGGAGTAACAGATTAAGGTCGGGGAGGATTAGGACTGCAATTAGAGAGATAAATTTTGGTTCTTAAAAGAGGCATTAAAGAACTGAGACGAAAGATGCTGGTGCATTAGATTCCTGATATGAATGGGGATGTTTTAATTTCATTCTTGCAACCACTATGTTCATTGTCTTTCCATTTCCTTCATTGTGATGTTTTCTGTAACAGTTTTAGTCAGTTTACCATTTTGAAATTTGTTAGTGTCCTTTTTATTACATTCAGATTATTTCTGTCTCTCTACTGGTGTCATTTTTGTCATTATCATTAATACTGTGTGTTGGATAATTTTTTCCTATTACGCATCTACTCATCTCCTCTTTTATTTTCACAATGAAGGCATGGCGAAAAAATTTCAGCCCAATGTTGAAAGACTTTCTGTATTTCAAAAAGCCATTTATTTTTACGTGTGTGCACTTTTTTCCACTGAAAAGATTCACTCTGCAAAGCACAACTCTGACAGGCCTACCAACACTAAAAATTAATATGTAGACCCCTTTTCACCAATTTTCCATGAATTTCTGTTGTTGATTAACCTCCAGACTAAAGAATTTGTGGCTGCCTTAGCACCACTCTTCATGCTGAGGAACTGGAAAATTCAGGGCAGAGACTTGTCAGGTGCTACAACAGACTAACTGAGGTACGAGTGCCAGTCTGCATACAACTGCTGACCTTGGACAGACAGTAAGAGCTATCAGGTATGACATTACACAAACAAGACTGTGAGCCACTATACATAGTCTTAGTGTATTTGTACCTCACAATGGGTTATTCAAAACGATAATGGGGACTTCGTGAGATCACATGGCATAAGTGCTCACAATCCACAAGACTTTAACACTGACTGCCTGCCATCATCAAACCTGAATTCATGGCATCTGAAAGCCAAGCTACATCATCAGTGATAGCTGTAGAACAGTTAGCTATTGAATCGACAGTTACAAGAGCAGCAGCAACACCTGTACTAACAATGAGAATTCCTCCAGCATCTAGAGCAATTCCTCCAAGAGAAGGCTACCTGGTTGCACCTAAGCCAGTAACAAAGTGGCTCAGTAGGTGCAATACCGGTTACCCTGATGACACACCAGGTGGGTCATGCTGGTACCTACCTGCAGTAGTAAGGCTGGTAAGCCACAGCGGCATTGTTCATGGCATCCAGGCAAGGATGTATAACTGTGGCTTTCAAACACGACTGTTCTAGACAGACTGCCCAGTTATATCGTTCAGTCACACTGAGAACCATTTTGCCACTGCTGATATAACGCAAGGTGAACTGCCTTAGTACCTGGTAAATCTGTCACAGTGTTGCCAGTTCCCCAAGGTGGAGTTTGTGGCACAGCAACTGCCACAAATTTAATTGTCACATGGTATTCAAGTTGGCAAAAACTTTTAGTTGTCTAAAAATTTTTCAGCCACTAAATAATTTAGATGTACGGACAGATGGAAGCCACAAGGCATCAAATCTCAGTAACAGGATATATATTTAAACAGTTCATATTAAAAATTCCCAGATGATGTTGTGCACATGCATTATCCTTATGAAAAATTAGTCTCGCTCGATCCAGGATACTTCTTGTAAATATTTTTATCACGTCAGTCCAGAAGATGTGTGCAACATTTGCAAGTTATTGCTTTAATAAATAAGAATACTCCCTCTTTGCTTCCCTGAAATCAGTGGCCTTAACTGTTCCACCAAATGATATAAATATTCCCTTTTTTGTCAAAGCAAAACACCGCCATCAATGTCAACATAATCTCTGTACCAGGCCAAGGACTTTTCAGTTGGCATCTTTCTTGCTTTGTTATATTCACCCTATATTTTAACTGTTTCACTACTTTTGTCTAATATTTACATGCGTAGCTCTTAACGAATCCTATACACCAGCATCTTTGTTCTTATGATTAGTGGCAGAAATTTATGTCAATTTCAACTGTTCTCAGACTATCATGGGCACATTTCAAAGGCTACAAGTTCTGACAGGCTCTTCTGGCATCTCTGTTTATATGTTTCTTGTTTCACACCAGTATCTTAACATGAAACGAAATGCATAAAAGTAAATACTATTAACATTCTCGTCACTTACCTCATAAACTAAGTCAATATAGCCCCACCGTACCAGAGTTATTGTTAAAAGATCGTACACCGCTGTAGCATTTTTGTACGCATGTATCCTTGCATCCCTGAATTCTGGCGACTGGCTTAAAACGGCATCACGGACAGCCATGGCCTCACTGTAGCAGCAAAAAGTTATAATTAAATTATGCTGCTGTATGTACAAGAAACAGTGAATTAATTAATACAAATCAATGAACTCCAATCCACAGTAACTGATGGCATGAAAAGTGCTACCTGATGAATATATTATACAAAGAGAAGAAACTGCAGGAATTAAAACACTCTCTCAGTATAGCCAATGCAGAGGAAATCCCACTTTCTGAAAAATTTCTGATCACATTGGTACAAAAGATTTTCTACAAACTTTTTTAGTTACTTGCTGCAGCTGACGATGGCGTGTTTTAGGTGCATGATATAGCAAGGCCCTTAGTCCTTACCATAATTTTGTGAGCTGAGTTTGGATAAAATAGAAATCTGAGAATTATAAAACTTCAACTACAATTAAAAATTATAAAAAATCTGGTGTCCAAACACTACACACAATTTGAAAAGCTTTGCTAGTCTCATCATCAGCTAAAATAGATGGTAGATCTCTAATTACATTTGATTTTGCCCTCCTATCACAATATAAAAAGCACTCAAAACATGACATTTGCGCAGCACAGCCATCACGCACAGGGTTGATGCTGCTATCTGGCATGTGTTGGGGTAATGCACTATTTGGAGGTGGGTCAAGGTTACTTCATCCAATTGGAATGAGCACTATGATGTATGCCATGGCTGGATAGTTAGCTTCACCAATCATAGTTTATTGTCCCGCACTGCCTGCCATCCATCCATCCTCCCGCACTCAACAGCGAAATGACAGCCTGCAGGGGAATGGCACATTGTCACACATCACTCTCCCCATAGGAAACCTTGGCAGCTTGATCTGCATGCTCATTTCCCCAGATTTTCACATGCCATGGTACGCAGCAGAACTATACATGCTTCCCCTTGCTGCTGAAGAAATTGGTTTCTCTGCTGGGTAGATTTATTGCAATGCTCATAGGGCACTAACGGAATCAGAGCAGATGAGAAACTTTTTGCTATCAAGATGCCTCATCTGTTCCAGTGTGTTTAAGATCGCATAGAGATCTGCAGCAAACACTGTATTCACAGGAAAGGTGACTTCTGAATACATGGCCAGGGAACACTGCTTAACATCCAAAGGAGTACCTTGCTTTGAGCCATCAGTATACACTATTTGAAAACTGGAATGCCTATCTAAAATATTATAAAATGAAGATTGAAAGGTAAAATCTAGAGTGCAATCTTGCTTAATATTTGTTAATTCTAAAATAATTCTGGGTATCTTTGGAGGCCAATGTGGTGATTTGCTCAAACCTTGGTGTGAAACTTTAAAATCAGCCACGCCATTTTTAAAAAGGCAGCCCTTTGTGTGAAACCCATAGGGTCTTGTTGATCACTGTCAATGATCTAAGGACTTTCCACTGGTGGGCACGTAATGGTACTGTATGTGTCTGTGGCACAGATAATACATTGGAGGCCTGTCACACCAAGAGTAGTTGCAACCTGATGTTATGTGCTGGCTCACCAGCCTCAGTGCCGAGGCTTGGTATGGGGCTGGTTCTTAAGGCACCTGTGGTCAACCTAATTCGTTCATGGTGCACACATTCAACATTTTTAAATATGAAGATCTTGCAGACCCACACGCCACACACCCATATTCAAGTGGAGACTGCATGAAAGCCCTTAAAACTGGACCAGACAAGAGCAGTCTGCTTCCTATGAACTATGGCTAACCTATTTCAAAATATTTAGGGCCTTTAGAGAGCAAGCCCTATTGCATACATTCCACATTTGTGCAAGTCACTTGGCCATCCCTACCTTCAGGTGTTCAAGCCAGGGAATCATATAGGCTATGGCCCAACTGCCACTGCCTGTGTGTCAGCTGTTTGCCCAATGCTGCCTACAGGTGCCCATCCATCCACAGGTGGGCACTCAAGCTGGCACAGTCTGGCTTACAGAGTGTGGGAAGAATGACTACTGAACTGCTTCTGTGCACACTGTAAATAGCCTGTTGTTGTTGTTGTTGTTGTTTTGTGTGTATGTGTGTGTGGCACCTACTGAAGTGATATGTAAGTGGCCGTCAAATATCTATAGATTCTTTTCTTTATAGTGGTTCTTGAAATGCTATAAGTAGGCTTTTGTACAATAATTAGCATCTAACTTCCAATATCTGCTATTTATGTTTTTCCAGATTTCTGTGACAGTCTCTCTCGACTCACAGAAACCTGAAATCATTCATGCTATACTTCTTTGTATATTTTCAATATCCCCTGTTGAACCGATTTGGTATGGGTCCCATACACTTGAGCGATATTCTAAGATGAGATGCACAAGCAATTTGTACATAGTCCCTGTTGCAGACCGTATTTTTTCCAACATCATACCCCTGAACTGAATTCTGCCACATGCCTTCCTTATACTTGAGCCTATATGATCATTCTGTTTCATACCCATGTAAATTGTTACACCAAGGTATTCATATGTGTTGACAGGTGAATTGTGACTCATTGATACTTTAATCACAGTGTACTACATTATTGCATTCATTTTTAATATCTAAATTTCTGAACTTTTAAAATATGTTACCAATATTTGCATGAATCTTATCAAAATCTGACTGGATCTCTGTGCAGTTTTCTTCAGATGGTACTTCATTAATATGCAACAAACTACAAAAACTTTGAAGTTACTACAGTCTCCAGGTCATTAACATAAACATGTTCAATAAAAAAGATCCCAACACACTTCCCCTGGGGCATGACTGAAATTAATTTCTACTTCTAGGTAATATGCAACATTCTTACTATAAAGAATCCCCAATCTAGTAATGAGTTTTGTTTTATATCCCATATAACTGCACTTTTGTTAATAAGTGTTATTTCAATTGCCTTGAGCCATGGCTTTCAGTATGCCATGTGAGAAAAGCACATGTTGGGTTTCACATGGCTAATGTTTTTGGAATTCATGCTTTCTAGCATGAAGGAAGTAACTGTTCAAAACACCTTGTTATGATTGAGCTTGGAACATGTTCTAGGATTCTACAACAGGCAGAAATCAATGAGATTGGATGATAGTTTTGTAAATCACTTCTGCTATTTTTCCTTGTAGATGTATGCAACTTGTGCTTTCTTCCAATCAGTGAACACAGTTTTTGGTTGAAGAGATCTGTGGTACATCATGGTTAATGGCAGCCAACTCGGCTGCAAATTCTATACAAAGTCTGACAGGAATACTATCAGGATTTGGAGTTTTGTTTAATTTTCAAGAGATTTTAGTTGTATCTGAATGCCACTGACACCAATAGCTATATCACTCATCTTTTCCACAAAATCACTGTAAAGAAACCATTTGCAGCATTAACAGCTTCTGTAAGACAGGAAAGTAAGTTATGTTCCTACAATATTCCTTTACAGCCTGATTCTGACAGATGAGCACACTGCTGAGTAACCACTTGCATTATAGTCACAGAAGTATCATACCAGCAGAAGGAATGTCAGCCTACTCTCACTTTGGGCTGCATCATCTCATCACTCCTCGGGCTGCTTGTAGTAGCAATCTGTTGAAATGTGAACAATTCAATAACTGTGTTGTAATGATCAACTTATCACTGTATGTGTTCGTATATTCTTTGTCAGCAATTTTTGTCGTTATGCTATTGAGCAGATGCATTTGAAGTACAGTTACAAATAAGCATTCATTACTTGTCAAATTACAGGCTTTCATTTTGTCATTTGAATATCAGCACACAAATTTTTAGTTCTCACAAACATTATGAGCAAAGAGCCTGTGGATTGTGGTTTTACAGTCTGATGGTAATAACATGTGGAAAAACAAGTGTGTAGAAGAATACAGCATTCCTTTGTTTGGTGGTATCAACTGCAGTACATGTATTTTAAGACAAATTCTCTTATACAAGGTACAGTTATTGAGTTTTAGTGAAAGGTGTAATACTGAAATGGAGTTGATCAAGATGGCACAACTAAACACCATGCTCAAGAGAAAGTTGAAATCGAAAGACACCAGAGAAAAGACAGGAAATGTCAGGAAAACATAATACAATGACTTTCAGACATCCACTTGGAGTATGCAAAGAATACAGGAAACCACCAATGATTTACAGAACTGGCATTCAAATTCTTGAGCAGAAAGGTATTATGAATCAACCTATGTTATCAGAATTATTGTCACAATGAAGTTTAATGCAAAAGATTACTGACTCGAAAATTACTTTTTGAAGTTTCATTGGTTTACATGTAGTTTGAGATTTGGTGTTAACAATGAAGGAAGCTTGGTCATAAGCTGTAAAGGTAGCTTCTTTTATGAATAACAATAGTCCTCCTCCAGCTTTAAATAAAGACATTCCAGATCTTAAATATGGTTGGTCAATTGTTTAGGGTCAAGGGACTAAAGAGTAATGTTATCAGTCCAGAGAGAACTCATATGGAGTTAGTGACATCAGCCAGATATTTGAATGAATTACATCAGTAGGAGTGACAAAAACGAGGCACTGAAAGCAATATTGATGCCAAAGCTGAGCAAAAATATGGGGCAGGCCAGCTCATGAGTCAGAGCATACAAGGGGTCTCCCAGGGTTCCTCTGTGGTGAGGGAAACCCCACCCGCATCCCCCCACCAAGACTGTTAACAGGATCAAGAATGCCTTGTAGCTGAGAGTGTCATAATACTAAAATTAAGAAGGCTAAAACCATAATAAACGTAAGTTGAACTTTCAGTAATAAAATAAGGTGAGAGAAAATCAGATCAGTAGATGGGTAGAGCCCGACAAGTGTCTCCCAGTGCTCAACATGTGGTGGGGTTGTCCTTCCCACAGCCGTCCCACCCCTGATATGTTATAGTCAAAGTGTTAAAGAGGGTAACAGCATCCCTATTCCTTCAGATGCTATCTCTAAAACGGAAAATGGGGTGCAACAGGAAAATTGAGCTAATCCCTTCTAAAAGCAACAATTAAAACAGAGTGAAATAGGGATGACCACAGCAGCTGGCAAAGGAGCTACAGTCCAGGGTTCCCCAGATCCAGCATGTAGTGGGAGATGCCCCAAACACAGTCACCCTGCCCTGGCCATTAAAAAAGTTGTTTAAAATATTAATTCTCAGAATAAAAATCCCTCTCATAGAGAAAATGGAGAACCAGTTCAATTGTCTGTGAGTGGTCTGCCAATACTACAGGTAAATAATCCAGAAGACCTTGTGTAGCTTAGAGAGAGAGAGAGAGAGAGAGAGAGAGAGAGAGAGAGAGAGAGAGAGAGAGAGAGAGAGAGAGGAGGGGGCATTCCATCTGGATGTGAGTTATTGTCTGTAACACTCTTAAATCCACTACATGGGGGCAGCTCATTACATAACATAGAACTAGGGGATAATGTGCTATGAAAATGCAGAGACAGTGGATTCCCTTAACTAGGAACAGGAGGAGGAACACTCACAGCAATAGTCTCCCTCATGTACAGAGTTTATTAGAAGAAGAAGCCCACCAGATGGCGTTTCATCTCTGAGTGAGGAATGATCTTATTTGCACCTGCAAATCCACACCTGGCATCATCAGAGTAAATGTTGGGCAAGTAATTGCTTCCTTAGCCAAACAGCCCTGGCATGCGACATGACTCTGGACTCATAGAAACACCACTGAGTAGGCAGTATGAATATGATCAAGATATAGTCATGATTAGCTGCTATCAAATGATGGCAAGATTAACATCAGTTGCCTGGTGACTGCTTACTGGCTCACTACAAACTAAAACACAATCAAGGGAGGTCTTTTTAATAAAATGTAAGGCTCAGTTAATGGCTATCACATCCACCATAAAAACACTACATGCTCCCAACAATGAATATTGTTCCTGACTGGTGGGAGGTGTAAGAGCAGACCACGTCCTATCCATGGTTTTAGAGTAGTCAGTGTAGATGACAGACACCTTGACACACTAAGAGAACTGGAAGGAACAAACACCAGACGGTTTAGGGGATGAATAATTTTAGGACTGTGGATAGATTAGTTCTAATTCAAGGAATGAGAACCAACCAAAGGTAGGGGGGGGGGGGGGGGGAGAGAGAGAGAGAGAGAGAGAGAGAGAGAGAGAGAGAGAGAGAGAGAGAGAGAGAGTGGGGGGGGGGGTCCTTGTGTGTGTGTGTGTGTGTGTGGCGGGGGGGGGGGGGGGGGGGGGGGGGGGGACGGCACACCTGGCAGAAAGGCTCGAGATGCTTTCCAACTGGTGTGGTGATCCCATGTGAGGGCCTGTATTGGGGGTGCATGCAAAAAGAATTTCAAAAGTTGGATGATTCAAAGTAGTTTGATGGTGACTGCATAAGTGAGAAAGAGTTAGTACCAGTGAAACTGAAGATCCTCCTTCAGCAAGGAGATAGGCTACAGGACTAGTTCAGTAGGTGCTAGTGCTACATCTTACTCCACAATTATGGACTGAGTCAATAACCACAAAGCTGGAGGTACCACTGAGCCATAAATGTGGCACCCAGAGGCCAATTGGAATGAGACTGGAGTCCAGTAAATATGGAAGGGATTAGTGCAACCCGTTGAACAGGGTACCATCAGACCCTCAAAATGAGTAATTTTTATTATTTAAATTTTACAAAGAGTCCACCTCTTTTGTCTGTCACCTTTCACCTGATGCAACAACAATCCACTGGTTCACTCCAGAACAGGCCAATTTGTCAATCAAAACATGTCACCCGATCACCTGCCTAGTCAGACTGACGGCTCTCATTGCTACGACTGAAAAATCCCTCTCTCTTCTGTTACGAGCTGTCACCTTGAGCAGACACTAAATAGCTTAGTTCCTTCATTTTTGAATTTTCCATTCTCCTTTGAAATGGGTCAGAGGTCACTGGAGTTATCTTCTCTAGTCCTGGCAAACCTTGCCATGAAATGCTCATGAGCTAATAAATTGAGACAGTTTCTTTTTCTAAACCTGAGTACTATGTATTAATTACAAGCCCACACCTCTTTCCAATCCAGACTATACCTCCAGCAGGATCAGGTGTCAACAGCTGCAGATGGAACCTGATGTGGAAGCAAGGCCTGAGCAAATCATGGTGGAGAATGAAGTTCTGCAAAGGTGCCTTAACGAAGCATTAGTAAATGCAACACTGCAAAACAGCACCATGTCCCAAGCTAGCCTCGCTTCCCCATTTACGGGGTTCCCACAGTCGGTTCCATCCAGGTCTGTAATTGATGTTGCAATGGGTTTGCTGAAGTTTCAAGAAATTAGGTATCTTAATTCCATCGTTGTATATATACAAAACAATAAGGTACATCATAAAAGGTAGCGAGGACTGGATTACAAATGCTAGTGAACACACCCACAATACAAGAAGGAAGAATGAAGTACAGAGCATACCCCACCGACTGGCAATGCTAGAAAAAGGACCCCAGTACAGACTACTAAGAAGTCTGCCTAAAAACCTGCAAGATAGTGTACTTGGCAATGACTTTCCAAAGAAACTTAAAGACTATATAATCAAAAAAGAGTTATACAGTGTTGCAGAATACTTATGCCATTAAATTTGTATATATTGTTATTCATTATCAATGATGTAAAAATGTAAGCTTAAAGTGTAGAAAAATAAGTGATAATGAATGTTAATACTTTTGACATCTCCTATATTACACATACATTTACTGTACACAATGTAATCTTACAGGATCAAATTCAATTCTTCTTCTTCTTTTCCACTTACCATATGTCTAATATACCTGGATGATGAGAGAACATGCAGAAACTTGCTAACTTGTGTTACTAACACTAACCAAAATTTGAAAATTTTGCAGTTTCGCACAGCCACACAAGCACTATTTCTGACATATAATTGGAGCAGATGGTGTGCGACCAGGTCTGCAGTTAATGGACACAGTGCATGATTTTCCAGTGGGGAGAAACATTAAAGAATTGCAGCCATTTCTTGGATTAATTAATAACTATCATTGTTACATGGAAAACTGTGCAGCCACCATAAAACCACTCACAAAAATCACTAAAGAAGGGGAACTCCTTTTATTTGGACAGTGGATTGCGAGAGTGCCACGTTAAAATTGAAAGAAATTCATACAAGTTCACCTGTCTAGGCTTATCTTGATTTTATGCTATCTTTGATCTGGTGGTATAATGCTAGAAATGTAGCTGTCAGCTGCATTTTGAGTCCAATACAAGATGGGGAAGAAAAACCAACTGGTAACCCATCACGTCAGCTGAATCAAACTGAACAAAACTACAGCACCACAAAAAAGGAACTTCTTGCACTTGCTTTTGGCACCCATTACTTTCAGTGTTACCTATATGGAGGATGGTTCACAGTAATTACAGATCTGCTTTATAATGGCTTTTGAGTTTAAAAGATCCCAGGAACAGACTTGTTAGATGGGCCTTAAAATTTAGTGAATATGTCTACATAATAAAACACACCTCCCCCCATGAACCATGGACCTTGCCGTTGGTGGGGAGGCTTGCGTGCCTCAGCGATACAGATGGCCGTACCGTAGGTGCAACCACAACGGAGGGGTATCTGTTGAGAGGCCAGACAAACGTGTGGTTCCTGAAGAGGGGCAGCAGCCTTTTCAGTAGTTGCAGGGGCAACATTCTGGATGATTGACTGATCTGGCCTTGCAACATTAACCAAAACGGCTTTGCTGTGCTGGTACTGCGAACGGCTGAAAGCAAGGGGAAACTACAGCCGTAATTTTTCCCGAGGACATGCAGCTTTACTGTATGATTAAATGATGATGGCATCCTCTTGGGTAAAATATTCCGGAGGTAAAATAGTCCCCCATTCGGATCTCCGGGCGGGGACTACTCAGGAGGATGTCGTTATCAGGAGAAAGAAAACTGGCGTTCTACGGATCGGAGCGTGGAATGTCAGATCCCTTAATCGGGCAGGTAGGTTAGAAAATTTAAAAAGGGAAATGGATAGGTTAAAGTTAGATATAGTGGGAATTAGTGAAGTTCGGTGGCAGGAGGAACAAGACTTCTGGTCAGGTGACTACAGGGTTATAAACACAAAATCAAATAGGGGTAATGCAGGAGTAGGTTTAATAATGAATAGGAAAATAGGAATGCGGGTAAGCTACTACAAACAGCATAGTGAACGCATTATTGTGGCCAAGATAGATACGAAGCCCACACCTACTACAGTAGTAAAAGTTTATATGCCAACTAGCTCTGCAGATGATGAAGAAATTGAAGAAATGTACGATGAAATAAAAGAAATTATTCAGATAGTGAAGGGAGACGAAAATTTAATAGTAATGGGTGACTGGAATTCGAGTGTAGGAAAAGGGAGAGAAGGAAACATAGTAGGTGAATATGGATTGGGGCTAAGAAATGAAAGAGGAAGCCGCCTAGTAGAATTTTGCACAGAGCACAACTTAATCATAGCTAACACTTGGTTTAAGAATCACGAAAGAAGGTTGTATACGTGGAAGAACCCTGGAGATACTAAAAGGTATCAGATAGATTATATAATGGTAAGACAGAGATTTAGGAACCAGGTTTTAAGTTGTAAGACATTTCCAGGGGCAGATGTGGACTCTGACCACAATCTATTGGTTATGACCTGTAGATTAAAACTGAAGAAACTGCAAAAATGTGGGAAATTAAGGAGATGGGACCTGGATAAACTGAAAGAACCAGAGGTTGTACAGAGTTTCAGAGAGAGCATAAGGGAACAATTGACAGGAATAGGGGAAAGAAATACAGTAGAAGAAGAATGGGTAGCTCTGAGGGATGTAGTAGTGAAGGCAGCAGAGGATAAAGTAGGTACAAAGACAAGGGCTGCTAGAAATCCTTGGGTAACAGAAGAAATATTGAATTTAATTGATGAAAGGAGAAAATATAAAAATGCAGTAAATGAAGCAGGCAAAAAGGAATACAAACGTCTCAAAAATGAGATCGACAGGAAGTGCAAAATGGCTAAACAGGGATGGCTAGAGGACAAATGTAAGGATGTAGAAGCTTATCTCACTAGGGGTAAGATAGATATTGCCTACAGGAAAATTAAAGAGACCTTTGGAGAGAAGAGAACCACGTGTATGAATATCAAGAGCTCAGATGGCAGCCCAGTTCTAAGCAAAGAAGGGAAGGCAAAAAGGTGGAAGGAGTATATAGAAGGTTTATACAAGAGCGATGTACTTGAGGACAATATTATGGAAATAGAAGAGGATGTAGATGAAGACGAAATGGGAGATACGATACTGCGTGAAGAGTTTGACAGAGCACTGAAAGACCTGAGTCGAAACAAGGCCCCCGGAGTAGACAACATTCCATTAGAACTACTGACGGCCTTGGGAGAGCCAGTAATGACAAAACTCTACCAGCTGGTGAGCAAGATGTATGAGACAGGCGAAATACCCTCAGACTTCAAGAAGAATATAATAATTCCAATCCCAAAGAAAGCAGGTGCTGACAGATGTGAAAATTACCGAACTATCAGTTTAATAAGCCACGGCTGCAAAATACTAACGCGAATTCTTTACAGACGAATGGAAAAACTGATAGATGCAGACCTCGGGGAAGATCAGTTTGGATTCCGTAGAAATGTTGGAACACGTGAGGCAATACTGACCTTACGACTTATCTTAGAAGAAAGATTAAGAAAAGGTAAACCTACGTTTCTAGCATTTGTAGACTTAGAGAAAGCTTTTGACAATGTTGACTGGAATACTCTTTTTCAAATTCTAAAGGTGGCAGGGGTAAAATACAGGGAGCGAAAGGCTATTTATAATTTGTACAGAAACCAGATGGCAGTAATAAGAGTCGAGGGGCATGAAAGGGAAGCAGTGGTTGGGAAAGGAGTGAGACAGGGTTGTAGCCTCTCCCCGATGTTATTCAATCTGTATATTGAGCAAGCAGTAAAGGAAACAAAAGAAAAATTTGGAGTAGGTATTAAAATTCATGGAGACGAAGTAAAAACTTTGAGGTTCGCCGATGACATTGTAATTCTGTCAGAGACGGCAAAGGACTTGGAAGAGCAGTTGAACGGAATGGACAGTGTCTTGAAAGGAGGATATAAGATGAACATTAACAAAAGCAAAACGAGGATAATGGAATGTAGTCAAATTAAATCGGGTGATGCTGAGGGAATTAGATTAGGAAATGAGGCACTTAAAGTAGTAAAGGAGTTTTGCTATTTAGGAAGTAAAATAACTGATGATGGTCGAAGTAGAGAGGATATAAAATGTAGACTGGCAATGGCAAGGAAAGCGTTTCTGAAGAAGAGAAATTTGTTAACATCGAATATAGATTTATGTATCAGGAAGTCCTTTCTGAAAGTATTTGTTTGGAGTGTAGCCACGTATGGAAGTGAAACATGGACGATAACTAGTTTGGACAAGAAGAGAATAGAAGCTTTCGAAATGTGGTGCTACAGAAGAATACTGAAGATAAGGTGGATAGATCACGTAACTAATGAGGAGGTATTGAATAGGATTGGGGAGAAGAGAAGTTTGTGGCACAACTTGACTAGAAGAAGGGATCGGTTGGTAGGACATGTTTTGAGGCATCAAGGGATCACAAATTTAGCATTGGAGGGCAGCGTGGAGGGTAAAAATCGTAGAGGGAGACCGAGAGATGAGTACACCAAGCAGATTCAGAAGGATGTAGGTTGCAGTAGGTACTGGGAGATGAAGCAGCTTGCACAGGATAGAGTAGCATGGAGAGCTGCATCAAACCAGTCTCAGGACTGAAGACAACAACAACAACAACAACAATAAAACACAAGCCTGGCCAGTTAAATCAGAATCAAAATGATCACAAGAATCTGTTGCTAAGTGCAAGAAATGGGTTACCTCATGAATTTGTTTACAAGAGAATATGTTTTATATAGTAAAATACCTCTTCGAAACCAGATGGCAGTGCTAAAGGCTCTCTGTAAATGCATATTGTAACAATGTCACCACAGCAGCATACAGACTTGTCATAATGGGAAAACTGCTATGAAGCAAATGTTGCAGGTCATTATTGGTGGCCACAGCGAAAGAAAGATGTCAAAGTACACTTTCAATATTATCTCCCTTGCGCTAGGATAATGCAATGATGAAGACCAAAAATACCTCTTCAAACTTTGCCCACGGCAGCATGGCCATTTCAGATCCTATCACTGGATTTAGTTGGACCCTTCCATGTAACAGTCCAAAATAACGAATGTTTTATCTATCACTGACCATTTCTCTCAATATTTTATTATGATACCTACCAAAGACAGTGCCACTGAGATAGTTTCGTCAATCATTTATCACTACCATTTGGAAGTCCTGAGGCTAAAATAACTATGTCCAATCATTTGGTACAGGTGTGTTGACTTCTTAAAATAAAGATGTGGTGAACTACACTATTTCACAGTAAGAGTAATGTCAGGGTTGAACACGTTCATAAAACAGTTGTAAAAATGTTGTCTTATTACGTGAACAGCTCACACTCAGATGGGGATAGGCTACTGGCATTTGTAATTTCATGGTACAACGCCAAGATAAACGAAGCAACAGGGTTGTCTCTCTTTGAGGCTGTTTACAGCCACATAACGTGTTCTCCATTTGAGATGGAGAAGTTGTCACCTGGAATAAATTCCACTGAGGTGAAACACCTGGTGAATCTTCTCCAGCAAAGCCACCTCGACAATCAAATCACATCACCATGTCACCTGACTGGTGAGACTGATGGCTCTCAGCACCAGGATGGAAAAAGTCTCTCTTCTGTTCCGAGCCACCACCTAGAGCAGACGCTATATGGCTTAGTTCCTCTATCTCTGAATTTTCCCTTCTCCTTTGAGATGGATTTGGGGCTACTGGAGTTATTTTCTCTCATCGTCCCGGCAATCCTTACCGTGTAATCTCCCCCCCACCTCATAAAATCAACCAAATAAACCGATACGGTTTCTTTTTCTAAGCCTTACCACTGTGTATTAATTGCAAGACCACACCACTTTCCAATCATGATTACACCTCTGAGGGGGTGGATACCATACCTCAAGAGATGTGTGCAAGAGAGCTTTAAGTTTTTGCTTGCAGCTCATCTTCAGTTGAGGAATATGGGGCAGCCACACATCTTTTTATCAAAGAGGAGTCCCAAAACTTCTGGACTCTGTTACAGTATCTAATAGTTGGGTGCCCCAGTAGATCTTGGAGCCAGGATATATAGGAATAAGGCAACAAAAATGCATAATTCATTTTTACTGGGGAGAACTGGATGACATTGGAAAGGGTCTGAGCAGAGGCCCTGCAGATGGCTCCTTGGAGCTGGTGTTTGGCCAAGGCTGCATATTGGGAGCCTTACCAAATGCAAAAGTCATTGATATAAAGCAAAGTGGTGACCAGTGCTACAACGGATGTAAAAAGCCTGACAGAAGTCACTAGCCCATAGATGGCAATCAGGAAGAATGTAACACTCAACACAGATACCTCTCGGACTCTGTTCTCTTGGACCCATGGAGAGCATAGAGAAGTACCAACTCCAACACTAAATAATCAGTGGATTAAAAACTGACAAATTACAATCAATTTGGCAGCCTTGAAAGCCCCAGTTATGGAAGATAAGTAAAATGTGAGAGCACCAAGCAGGGTCACATAAAAAAAAGAAGACTGTGATGAAGTGTTGGAATTTATGTATAAAAAAGTTTTAAAAAACCGGTCAGAATGCTGATTCCAATCTAACAAGACAGATGATTGTGGATTGTTCCTTCCAGAAATCACACTGATAGGCCCCCAGAATTAAAAAACTCAGCACCGCTATTTAGCTACCATCCTTTCAAGCAGTTTGCAGAGTATGTCTGTGGGGCTAATTGGTCGGTAGTGGTCAATGAAAGTTGGGTTTTTGCTCAATTTAAAGATTGGGACGATGGTCCTATCTCACCACTGTGAAGGGAATATACCTTCTAGCCTAGTATGGTTGATCTTGAGTAAATGGAGTCTTTGAGTAACATTCAGATATGAAGCATCTGATTATGAATCTGATCAGGGCCTAAGGCTCTATTCTGTGATGAGTCTATAGTCTGAATCAGTTCTCCCATCAGTGAAAGGTTCATTATATACACCGCCTGAATAAACAAGGGAAGCACCCAGACGGGGATGAGGAAATGACACTTTCCAGGCTGAGAGGGTATGTGATGTTACTGCAGTGATTCCAAAATACAGTCAAATTTACAAAGAACCTGGCATTAAGAGTCATTCACAAATTCTAACTATATTCAACTTCCATTTTTAAATTCTCTACCCTGAGTACCCTTGTAGAGCTAATGCATTACACTCCACCATGGTCAGCCATATTTCTCAGGTGTGAAATAACAGTGCGCAGAACAGTTCCTTCCAAAACCTTCATATTAGACAAATTTGGATGAAGGTACTTGAGAAATAATTTCTTACTTCATAAATAATTTCTTGAGTTATATCCATGCAAAACACATTGATCATTTAACATATTACAAATTACAGTACAAATTGCCCAACACCAATGTCATATGCGTGAGATATTTCAATGACATCTTATTACACATGCTTGTCTACAGAAAGGTTCAAATGCAACAAACTATATGCCATTCATCTGGCGAAATCACGCTGAAGATAAAGGAAGATAAGAGGAAGTGCAGAAAAGGTAGAGTGAGGTTTAATGTTCCACAGAAGACAGAATGCAGGCTTCAATCACACCAAGAGAGGAACTGAGATCACTATGTCCTCTTTTTTAAAAAAAAAAGAAACACCATAGTATTAGTCTCAAATTACTTAAGGAAACCAAGTGAAACCTAGACCATGATGAATCTGGCACTTTGAACAACACTCTACCTGAACACAAGTGCAGTGGACCTAACCACTGTACCACCTGAGTTAGTAGGACATGTCTGAGATACATGTTGAGAGACTCAATAAAGTGCTGAATCTGGAATGTTGACCACACCAAGTTCTTTCATACCTAACAGTGAAAAGCAATGCTAAACAAAGAGAATTTTACAGATCAAATGGAAACTGGCAAGTAATTGCAGGTAATCAGGAGGCATAAGAACACAGACTGTCATCATCCTATTGAAATGTGTGCTACTGAATACACACACAAACACATTTTAGATGAAATGACAAAGAATAATTCATTAGAAAGATTACAAAAAAGTACAATGGAAGCAAAATCAAACACTTATAAAGATGGCAACATACAAATGTGCCATCTGCCCCATTTTCAATACCAGGGGATGAAATACCGATAATAGAAAAACTACAAGTACTTAAGTTATATTACAATGACAAAAATATTGATTTTTTATTAATGACCAAAAAACTGCGCAGCGAGTATCAAGAATTAATTCAAGTACTAGCAGTAAACTTTCAAATTAAAAGATTCAGTAGCGTGTACAAATTAAATTACATTCAAATTGTCTCTAATAAGTGGGTACTTCATGTAACACATTAAATTATACAAGACATATTTACCTGATCAATAACAACAATATTATTTCCTCATTTTCAGTACGGGGAACAAACAGATGCTGACCTATGTACCTTCGAGGTTTCCATGGACTTTCTGCAACTCCCTTATTCTTCTTTGGAACTACAGAGAAAAAGTATTATATTTTATGTTCATAATTAAATAATTTTATGTAAGCATCAAACACAATATGGAACAACATACAAGCCACTAAGAATTACTTACAAATGTTGCTGTCTCTTTCTGGGTTAACATAAACTTTCCCAGTAACACCACGAAGTAGTACCTCTGCTAGTCGTCTTGTCAGTGTGAGTCGCAGACTCTGAGTTGCGGCTGTCTCTATGGCACTTAACATAACCCTGTTTGTCCAAAACACAATGAAATTTATATAAATCTGTGGGATATTATTTAGGTTTTTCATTTCCAAAAACATTAGTCTCACACACACACAACCTGTAACGTGAAACAGCTGACTGAAGCTTTCCAGTCTGCATGTAAAGAATAGGTGCTCTCTGTAGCGCTGTTTCCAATATAGGGCCAATATGTTTTGCTGGATTCGGTGGTTGAGGTGAATATGAACCTGTACAAAAGAGAAGACTAGCATAGTAATTCCATGTAAAGCTTTCAAGGATTTTTCACTTTCAAAATTGACATTCAAAAGCAGCGACATTTGCAAAGAGCAAAGAAAATTGTGTAAATAAAATTTGTATCCATATAATACATGCACACCCCTAACTTCCCAAGAACCATAGCCTTTCGCACAGTCCTACAGTTTGTATGTCTCAACAGTACAAGTAGTTTTCCCTGGATGCAACCATAAAATGGAAGAGTATCTGTGTACAGGCCAGACTAATGTATTGTTCCTGAAGAGGAGCAGTATCTTTTCCTGTAGTTACAGAGTCAATAGTATTGATGATTGACTGGTGTGAAAGCTTTGCTATGTTGGTACTGTGGCAATGGGGAGGGAGCAAACCTGACACTCTACGAGTTGGACCACGCAATGTTAGATCTCTTCGGGCTGACTGTATAAAGCATTTGAACTTAGTTTTACACAGAATGAAACAATAACTTCTTGGAGATGTGTCTCAATTTGTGTAAGTAGTTTAAAGGCATTTTATAGACAGACACTCAGCTGCATGGCAAGAAGGGAAAGTTCGAAATATTTGCTGTGGACAGTTAAGTATGTTGGTTTTGACAGCAGCCGATAATGTCGAACATCTCTTATAAATGTACTCTCCACTCTCTCTCTCTCTCTCAGCTTGAGTAGCAATAACTATACATTGTGTGTTAATTTTTTTAACTACTGAACATGTGTATAACAGACAACTGCATGCACATTGATGAAAGAAACATAAAGAAACATAAGTATGTGAAGCAGTATGTTTCAGGGGGTATATGTTATAGTGTCTCAGTAGCTGAGAGGTTATATTGAGGCATGCGGTGCAGAAAGTCTCAGTTAGAATCCCAGTCAGTTCATGGGATTTTTGGTTTTCCAATTGATTCTACTCTCTCTACTGTACTGACCATTCAGATAATTGTAACAACACTACACTCTAAAACTGTACTGTACTTTCCATTTTCTGAGCATTCTGGACTGCTGTGGGGGGCAGCATTCCATGTGCTTATGTGATGTGAGTTACATTGTTTTCTTCATTTATTTTACAGGTATCTGAATATTCTGATGTCTCTACTGAAAATTACAAAGAACAAACTCATTTTCAGAATTTACGGATAAATCCTCAAAGCTGAGATTTTGTTTGGACAAAAGTATCACACAGCAGTTAGAACTAATGTTGAGAGCACAAAACGAGATACTATCTGCTGACACCAAGCAAAAGAAACCAGCCTCTGACTCCAGTGTGCATATTACTTTTAAAAGTAAGATTTTATGCCACAGGAAGTTTTCAGATGGTGGTTGGCAGTTTGTTTAAAACAGATGTCACAGCAACCTGCAGTGGTGTCTACAAGGTATTAGCCCACATTACTTTCTTTTAGAATAATGATGTTTTACAGACGAAAGACAGCTGAGACAGAAGGAAGTTTCAGAGCGTTTTATGGAAGACAAGTTTAGAAACCAGATTTTAATTGTCAAAACAGTATCAGCAGCAGAAACAGATTCTGACCATCATATATTAATTGTGAAATATAGATTAAAGTTGAAGAAATTTAAGACGGTACAAATTTTAGGAGGTGGGACTACAGGATTAATAAACAACTACGATTGTCAATAGGTACAAGAAGAGCATTGTAAAAAGGGGTATCGTAATACAATAAAAATAGAATGTGTTGCTTTCAGAGAAGAAGTAGTGAAGGCAGCAGGGGTAAACCTAAGCACAATGACCAATGTCCACCAAAAATTCTAGGATAACACAGAAGATGACAGATTTGATTGATCACTGGAGTACATGTAAAAATAAACCATATAAAACATGGAAAATGGAATAAAGAAACCTATAGACAGACTGACTGGGACAGGGCAAAGATGGAATGGCTAGAGGAGAAACAACACAGTAGAATCATGCCTGACTATAGGTAAGATAGATGCCACTTACAGAAAAATAGAAAAAGCCTTCAGAGGAAAGAGAGGCAGCTGTATGAACATCATGAGCTCAGAAGGGAAACAGTACTACACAACGAAGGGATGGTCGAAAGCTGGAATGAATGTATACACCAGCTGCACAACAGAAATAATATTTATGATAATATTATGGAATGACAAGACTAAGTGGCTGAAAATGAGATGTGTGATACGACTCTGCAATAAGTATAGGAATACACACTGAATGACCTAACTTGAAACAAGTACACGTGGTGTAGATGACATTATCTTAGAATTACTGAGGTCCTCAAGAGAACACCACAACAAAAGTATTCCACCTGATATGCAACATCTGGGTTCTTAAGAAATGTGGGAACATTAAAGCAATCAAAACCCAAAGACTCAGGAGATAAGATTGAAGAAAGGTAAACCTAAATTCTTAGCAATTTTAGATTTATAAAAAGGAGGAGGAGGAGGAGGAGGAGGAGGAGGAGGAGGAGGATGATAGTAGAAAAAGACCAACACTTTAATACAGTTATCAGGTTCAAATGGATGTAGGCTGTAGTAGTTAGATGATATAAAGAGACTAGCATGGAGAGAAGCATCAAGCTGGTCTCTTCATTGATGGTGATGTCAGGAGTAGCAACAGCACATGGTATTTTTGTTTCCAACACATGACAAGCCATTACAGATTTACACTTTATGACCATGTCTCTGGACACCTGCTGCAGTTGTTTCTCAGGAACCCTGTAATGAAAAATGTGCAGAACCTAAATTTGTTCTTATTACATTGTTTTATCTGCTTTGAGTGAATTATATAAAATTATAGTACAATTACAATGGAAACAATTTCCACTCCACCCGAAGTAAAATAAACAGTTTTAGCCAGGTTTTTGGGCAGACTGGCCTGGCGCACAATGCATGTTTCATTCATTCATAAATGAGTTCAGTAAATCTGGCAGATTTTCTCCAAACCATACACAAAATGTCCAGTGTTGGCACAGTGTGATAAGCATGGTACCATCTCAAATGATTTCATACATACTTATATTCAGTCTGTCATATTATATTGAATGTCTGCCAACACAACATGATTAAATCCATTTCTTCAGCAACCAAGCAATGTCAGGGAATATTCTTCACAGGAAAGAAAAGTATAGTCAGGGCAAAGTTACAGCACAAAACAACAAATCCCTTAGAGTTATTAGTTCTCAGTTTTCATCATTTAGTTTCATTGGGCTACCAGACAAAATGTTGCATCTACTCTACTGTCACTCGTGAGTGTCCTGCTGGACTGGTCACCTGGGAATCATATATATATATATATATATATATATATATATATATATATATATATATATATATATATAGAGAGAGAGAGAGAGAGAGAGAGAGAGGCACAATTGATAGTAAATAACAAATGAGGGTACCTGGGGTAGATGAATGCTGCTGCTGTTTGTCTTGCTCCTGTAGGTATCTTAGTGTTAAATCTCCAGCTAGTTCAAAACACTGTATTCGCTGCTCATCCCATTCAGCCTGTTTGTACTTGGATGACGAAAGAGGTGGAACTTTTTCCAAGCACATCCCTGCAACATATTACATTGGTACATACATTACATAGCTGATAGTACATAAATTATAGCTGGTTTGTGATTATATTACTATATAAGAAAGACCATAAAATGTAATTAACTGGGATCTGTTAGTACAGCGCCATTAATTACATGTGTACTTACTGGAAGCCAAAATGCTAACCTTTAATAGCATATGATTCGGCGACAATTCTTAGACTCCGACTAGGTAAATGCTTTTCTGTTAACGACTGCAATTCTGCTTGATTGTAATAATCTAGTGCCTCTTCATAATGACCCATTGCATAGTGTGTTTTTCCAAGTAGTAAAAAGACATCAAGAAGTAGGAAACCAGCCTAAAAAAGATTTGCATAAGATTACAATCTGCTATGAGATTATCTGGGGGGCAGGGGGGGGGAGGGGGGGATTTACCTTCACTGCTGTTAATGAGTCACCACCACCTTCACAACTTGTGCAAATAAATCAGCCACATAAGAAAACAAAAGCCCCTAGTTCTATATTGATCATTAAATGCTGCAATTTTACAGCTTCTTAACAGGGTCAATCCATACCAAGTGGCCCAAGAAAAAATAATTGGTTGCTTGACCACCTCAGAAAAATTTTGTATTTGCTTGGTAAATTCCCCAATGTTTAGTAGTCACAAAAATATTTTTTTTAAAAAAAAAAATATTGTTTATTATTTTGAAATGGCGACCACATTTGTTCCAGGCCACATGCGTCTTTTTGTATTTGCAAGCATCTACATTTTGTACATTTCTTCAGTAGTGGATTGTCCTAAGCCTTTCAGATAAAATGCATTTTGTTCAACAGACACTGGGCTGCAAATTAACATCATTATCACTTAGCTGAATGTATTCTTCAATATATTTTCAGTAGTTCAAAATTATCAGCCACAAATTTAAAAAAAACTATTTTTGAACAAAAGTTTTCCCAAGAAAGATTAATTTCTCAGCTTTAATACTTTTTTCTGCTATTACACTGCATAGTATAGTTACTTTTTATAGAGTATCACTGGTGAGCAGCCTACACTTTAAAAAAAATACACTTCTTTAAAAATGGATTTTTTTTATTTTTGCTTTTTGTGGCCTGCAATATCTTTGTTGGGGACCAGATAAAAATCTAAAAATTTCACAGTTAACAGACCTTTATGATATCAAACTTCAGTATAAATTTCAACTCTTGAGATTCAATTGGAAGTTACGGGGGGAAAAAAAATTACAGACACGATTCAAATATATGTTTTTTTAACATCTGCGATATCCAGGCTTACGGAATAAAATATTATATAATTTAATCATATCAATGATTACTTACGTTTTTTCTTGAAAATAAGCCTACTAATTACATTCTTTCTTTTCTTGTTATTTGTTTTTAGTACATCGCACATTGAACATTTGAGAAATTTGTTCACTCATTTCGAGTATTAGATTATAAGTTCGCCCAGTCATAGTTGTAAATTCCATGGGAGACAGCTTCCTTAGAACATTTTTAAGTGGCATCCAAACTTGATCCTTCTCAATTTTTTAAAAGATGTCCTTGGTCCTGTAGGGTGATAAAATACATCATGTACATCTTGGTTTTCACAGTCATATTATCAACTTTGCCAATCTCCAATGTTCATTGTAAACACAAGGCACTATGTCTTTATTTTGAAGAACCAGTTGCACAAGTTTCCCCACACTGATGAAGTTCACTATCAGGCGAAGTTGATGTGATCTTACACTTCAGTAAGTTATGAAAATGGGGTACAAAACAATGAAAAGATCAAGTTGGTTGGTTGGTTTGTGGGGGTTAAAGGGACCAGACTACTTAGGTCATCGGTCCCTTGTTCCACGACCATAATAATACACGAAGAAAAGTCCAACAAGCAATAAACACATAACGGAGACGACAAGGGACGACACAGTACAAGAAAGACATAGACGAAGACCAGAGAAAAGAGATTAAAAGACACACAGAGTGCGACGGTCATTGGCCGACCATGAAAATAAAACTGGAAAGGCCAACAACCAAGGGACACATTAAAACACCACAAACTAAAACCCAGGCCAAAAGCCACAGTCGACACTAAAAAAAATAAAAAGGGACTCTCATATTGAATGATAAAAACCCCCTGCTCGAATAAAACGGAGAACTAAGTCAGCCATAGTAGAGTCATCGGTTAAAAGAGCAGGGAGTGTATCAGGCAGCGCGAACGTCTGCCTGAGGGCAGTTAAAAGTGGGCAGTCTAGTAAGACGTGTACCACAGTCAGGGCCAATCCGCAGCGACAGAGAGGCGGGTCGTCACGGCACAAGAGATACGCGTGCGTGAGCCGGGTATGTCCTATGCGGAGCCGGCAGAGGACGACAGCGTCCTTGCGAGACCCCCGCATGGAGGAGCGCCACACACTGGTTGTCTCCTTGACTGCCCGAAGTTTGTTGGGAGAGGGCAGGGTGCGCCACTCATCACGCCAAGCAGCAAGGACCTTCTGCCGCAATACGGATCGGACGTCACTCTCTAAAAGACCGATCTCCATGGCCGGGGAACTGACCGCCTGTTTCGCCAGTTCGTCAACCCGCTCGTTACCCGGGATGCCGACGTGACCCGGGGACCAAACAAAGGTGACAGAGCGGCCGCAACGGACGAGAGTATGGAGGGACTCCTGGATGGCCATCACCAGACGGGAACGAGGGAAACACTGGTCAAGAGCTCGTAAACCGCTCAGGGAGTCACTACAGATGACAAAGGACTCACCTGAGCGGGAGCGGAGAAACTCTAGGGCACGATAGATGGCAACCAACTCGGCAGTGTATACACTGGACCCAGCTGCCAATGACCGTTGCTCACAATAATCCCGTAGAGTGAGAGCGTAACCAGTGTCACCAGAGACCACCGAACCGTCGGTGTAGGCCACCGCCGCGTTCGGAAACTCGGCCCGGATGGAAAGAAAGCGGCGGCGGAGGGCCTCCGGAGGCACTGAGACCTTCGGACCCTGTGCCAAGTC
Source organism: Schistocerca gregaria (assembly GCF_023897955.1). Taxonomy (NCBI): domain Eukaryota; kingdom Metazoa; phylum Arthropoda; class Insecta; order Orthoptera; family Acrididae; genus Schistocerca; species Schistocerca gregaria. The sequence goes on along the minus strand of NC_064931.1, from coordinate 649,578,810 downwards.
GAGCCGAAGGCACGGTCGGGGCACACTCCACGGGGGCAGACGGAGATTGGCCCGGAAAACAGGCGGCAGAGGAAAAAAGTCAAGGCCACGGAGAAGGTCCCGGAGGCGAACCGCAATGGCACACCCTGACCGGGGCCGCCTGTCTGGAACATGGACGATCGAGCGCGGGAACAGGAGAAGGTAGTTTGGATGCCCTGGCATGCTATAAACGTGCGCGGCATAGGCGGTCAGAAGGCGGTCACGCCGGAACCGCAATGGAGGGACACCAGCCTCCACAAGTATGCTGTCGACGGGGCTTGTCCGGAACGCTCCCGTGGCGAGGCGGATCCCGCAGTGGTGTATGGGATCCAGCAATCGCAATGCTGAAGGCGAGGCAGAACCGTACGCCACACACCCATAATCAAGGCGGGACTGGATCAGCGCTTGATATAGGTGGAGGAGGGTGGACCGGTCGGCACCCCACCTGGTGTGGCTTAAGCAACGGAGAGCGTTTAAGTGCCGCCAGCATGTTTGCTTCAGCTGCCTAATATGGGGCAGCCAAGTCAACCGGGTATCGAATACCAGTCCCAAGAACCGATGCGTCGCGACCACAGCAAGAGGTTCACCGTCAAGGTAAAGGCGCGGCTCAGGGTGAACCGTGCGACACCGGCAGAAATGCATAACGCAGGTCTTCGCGGCCGAAAACTGGAAGCCGTGCGCTACAGCCCATGACTGCGCCTTGCGGATGGCACCTTGCAGCTGCCGTTCAGCAGCGGCGATGCCACTGGAGCTGTAATATAGGCAGAAGTCGTCCGCATATAAAGAAGCCGCGACGGACGACCCCACCGCCTCAACGAGCCCATTGATGGCAATTAAAAACAGGGAGACACTGAGGACAGACCCCTGTGGGACCCCGTTCTCCTGGACCCGGGAGGAACTATGCGACGCAGCCACTTGCACGCGGAAGGAACGATACGAAAGAAAATTCTGAATAAAAATCGGGAGCGGGCCCCTAAGGCCCCACCCATGAAGTGTGGCCAGGATGTGATGGCGCCAAGTCGTATCGTATGCCTTCCGCATGTCGAAGAAGACGGCAACCAGATGTTGGCGGCGCGCAAAGGCTGTACGGATGGCAGACTCCAGGGAGACCAGATTATCGACGGCAGAGCGGCCTTTACGGAACCCACCCTGAGACGGAGCCAGAAGGCCCCGAGACTCGAGGAGCCAACTCAACCTCCGGCTCACCATACGTTCCAGCAACTTGCAAGGAACGTTGGTGAGGCTTATGGGGCGATAGCTGTCCACCTCCAGCGGGTTCTTGCCAGGTTTCAATACGGGGAGGACTATGCTTTCCCGCCATTGAGACGGGAAAACACCCTCGACCCAGACGCGATTGAAAAGATCTAGGAGGCGTCGCTGGCAAGGCACTGAGAGGTGTTTCAGCATCTGGCTGTGAATGCGGTCTGGTCCAGGAGCCGTATCAGGGCAATCAGAAAGTGCGCTCTGGAATTCCCATTCGCTGAAAGGAGCATTGTACGACTCCGCGTGGCGCGTGTGAAAGGAAAGCCTCCGACTTTCCAACCGCTCTTTCCGGGAGCGGAAGGCCAACGGGTAGTTCGTTGACGCGGAACACTGTGCAAAATGCTCTGCTAACCGATCCGCAATCGTGTCGGAGTCGGTGCACACTGCTCCATTCAGCGAAAGCCCAGGGACAGAGACAGGTGGCCGATAGCCTTGGAGTCGCCGAATCTTGGCCCAAACCTGCGATGCAGAGGTACGGACGCCAATGGTGGAAACATAAAGTTCCCAGCACTCCTGCTTCCGTTGGCGAATAAGGCGTCGGGCTCGGGCGCGGAACTGTTTAAAAGCAATGAGGGTCTCCAACGACGGGTGCCGCTTATGGCGCTGAAAAGCCCGCCGGCGATCGCGAATCGCCTCTGCGATATCGGGCGACCACCACGGCACAGTCCTCCGCCGAGGTGACCCGGACGTACAGGGAATCGCAGATGCCGCCGCAGAAACGATGCTGGTGGTGACCGACTGAACCACCGCATCAATCGGATCAGTGGAAGGAGGTGCGATCACTGCGACAGATGTAAATAAGTCCCAATCAGCCTTATTCAGAGCCCATCTGGAGGGGCGTTCAGAAGAGTGACGCTGTGGCAGTGACAGAAAGATGGGGAAATGGTCACTACCACATAAGTCGTCATGGACCCTCCAGTGGATGGATGGTGAAAGTCCGGGGCTGCAAATAGAAAGGTCAATGGCCGAAAACGAGCCATGGACCACACTAAAGTGGGTCGCCTCTCCCGTGTTTAAAAGGCAGAGGTCAAGCTGTGACAGAAGAGTCTCGACATCTCTGCCCCGGCCAGTAATCGCGGCGCTACCCCACAAGGGGTTATGGGCGTTAAAGTCGCCCAGCAACACAAAGGGAGGCGGCAGTTGTCCTATCAATGCAGCCAACACATGACGAGAGACATCACCATCCGGCGGAAGGTACAAACTGCAGACAGTAATAGGCTGAGGCGTCCACATCCTTACAGCGACAGCCTCTAAGGGTGTATGAAGAGGCACACACTCGCTGTAGACAGAGGTAAGGACGTAGGTGCAGACTCCACCAGACACCCTCTCATAAGCTGCCCGGTTCTTATAATAACCCCGATACCCTCGTAGGGCAGGGGTCCGCATTGCCGGAAACCACGTTTCCTGGAGGGCAATGCAGAAGAAAGGGTGACTGCTGACGAGTTGGCGGAGCTCAGCAAGGTGGTGGAAAAAACCGCTGCAGTTCCACTGGAGAATCTCTTTGTCCATGGGCGAAATAGGTGTGAAGGGACCGAGGAGGCAGATCACGTCACTGGGTCACCTGCTGTCACCGATCGAGGACCAGTACAATCGGCGTCCTTGGCGTCTGAGGGTATGGCGAGATCCAGGTCCTCAGCGGACGCCAGGATCTCCACCTCATCCTCAGACGCAGAGCCTGTATGGAGCGGTGGGGTGGATGCCACCGCGCGTTCCTTGGCCTTAGAGGCCTTCTTCTTCTTCGTCTTCTCTCTCTGCTCCTTGGGCTTTACTGGCTGGGAGGGCTCCACTGAGTCAGTCTCCGGGACGGAGGAGGAGCGGGAAGCCCTGTGACCAGCCGCTGGCCTGCTTTTCAGCCATTGGCTGACGTCACCCTTCCCAGAGGTGGAAACCTGGGAAGGGAGGGACCCGAGGGATCCCTTGCGAGAGAGAGTCGCCGAAGAAGTCGGACGCTTCTCCGGCTTAGAGTTGGGGACTTGTGTCCCCGATGGTTGGGGGGTCGTTGCTCCTGAGGTAGGTGGTGCAGGAGCAACAGATGGGGAAGTGCCCCCCACCATCAAGGGGGCAGGTGTAGTATTCCGGCTCAGAGTGTTCAGTGGAATCGGTGCAGCAGATGACAAAACTACTGTTTTGGCAGCGGTGGCATAGGAGCTGGTCAGAGCCACAGGATGTAGCCTCTCGTATTTCCGCTTAGCCTCAGTATAGGTCATGCGGTCCAGGGCCTTATATTCCATGATCCTTCGTTCTTTCAGTAGAACCTTGCAGTCTGGCGAGCAAGGGGAATGGTGTTCGCCGCAGTTCACACAGATGGGAGGCGGCGCACATGCAGTATTAGGATGTGAAGGGCGTCCACAATCTCTGCATGTCATGCTGGAAGTACACCGAGATGACATGTGGCCGAACTTCCAGCATTTGAAACACCTCATCGGGGGAGGGATATAGGGCTTCACATCACATCGGTAGACCATCACCTTGACCTTTTCGGGTAGGACGTCACCCTCGAAGGCCAAGATGAAGGCACCGGTGGCTACCTGATTATCCCTCGGACCCCGATGGACGCGCCGGACGAAGTGAACACCCCGCCGTTCTAAATTGGCGCGTAGCTCGTCGTCTGACTGCAAGAGTAGGTCCCTATGGAATATAATGCCCTGGACCATGTTGAGACTCTTATGGGGTGTGATCGTGACGGAAACATCCCCCAACTTGTCACAAGCGAGTAACCGCCGTGACTGTGCAGAGGATGCCGTTTTGATCAATACTGCCCCAGAGCGCATTTTGGACAAGCCCTCCACCTCCCCAAACTTGTCCTCCAAGTGCTCGACAAAAAACTGAGGCTTGGTCGCCATAAACGATTCCCCATCGACTCGTGTACAGACTAAATAGCGAGGTGAATAAGGTTCGCTGCCAACTGTAGCCTTTCGTTCCTCCCATGGTGTGGCCAGGGAGGGGAACGATTGTGGATCATATGCCTGAGCGTTATATTGAGGCCGAGAACGCTTAGAGACTGCTGGCGGCTGGCCGCCAGCAAGAGATGATGTACCACGCTTCATCGCGGGTCATCCGCCCTGATGCCACCTACTCCGACCAAGGGCCCTCCCCACGGGCGCCACCCAGCCTCAGCAACGACCACCTGGCGGGATGGCCATTGCCGGGAGTCCCGATGCCCCAAGGAGACAGGCATCTACTCCTTGGCATACGCGGGGAGTTAACGGCGCAGGCATCAGTAGAGCGATCCCTGTGTTGTCAGGGGGCTACAACCGACAGGGTACATGGCGGCCCCACCACAACGGACTGGCTACCGTGCTGGATTTCAGGTGAAATGTAGTCCATGATCGTCATTGGCGCATAAAGCAACACAGCAGAGTAGACTGCAAAAACCGTACCCAAGAACAAAGCCACGCCCTAGAGATGGTGAGTGGGCGGGACAGCTATGCGACGACGACCAACCAAGCTAGAGATGGTAATGAGCGATGGACACATTGCACCTTGTAAGGCGCCCTTCCCCAATCAGCTCGCTCTTCGGAAGAATTTAGAAGATGGAGGTCAAACCCGGTAGGGGACCATCACATAAGGCCGAAACGTTTGAGACTCCTTTTAGTCGCCTCTTACGACAGGCAGGAATACCGTGGGCCTATTGTTACCCCCGAACCCACAGGGGGGAAAAGATCAAGTGCCTTTAATCTTCTGATAAGTGTTGGACCTTACCTTCAAGACACTGTCAGAGACTTCTTGTATTTTGTCAGAGACTTCTTGTATTTCCTCACATTGTACAAAAACATACGCAATGACTTTGATATCTTTTTTACAGAATGCAAACATTTCTTGAGGTGTTACGATACGATTAACGTCGGTCCGCTGCAGACTTGCTTTTATGACAGCTCGCTTTATTGTACCCCCAACACCACCACAAGCATTCTTCTCATGGCACGAAGCAAAAAAGTGCCATTCTACATCAAACCCAAAATCATCTTTATGAAAGGAGATGATCATTTTTTTGTTTTGTTTTGTTTTTATATTGATGTGCTGCCCCATCTGAAAAGTAAATCAGTTCCTTTACAGAAGAGTGCTGCTGTTTAATGTGGCTTGTACATTTTAGTTGAAAAATGTGCACTGTTTGTGTTCTAGGTAGTCACTTATGACACAAAAGCTGTGGCTCATTAGTTTATTTTCCTCTTAATAATAGAATACAAATGGATGAACTGTGGACTGTTTGTTTACCCAGTGGTGCCCTTGTACTTCATCTTAAAAAACAAAGGAATAAATTTTCTGAAACGTCAGCAAGCACTAAGCATTCATCAGTCGCCAAGGTTTACTTGCTGTCTTTCAAAAATTTAATTTGAGCTTTTGCAATAAAATGATGGATTTTCAGATTTTCAAGGTTAGCCACCAACACTTCATAAAACCCTTCCCATGGTTTTATGACTGTAACCATTTCAATTCTGTCCTGTGCCATGCATTGTTTGTATTTTATATTGTCAGGCATCAAAACGTTTTCTTTGGATTCTTCAAACATGTCAAGTAAGACGTTTTTGCATGGACAACCTTCACATTTTCCCTTGATAATACAATTGTAACTGTCAATATTGCATACTGTAACTTCCGAAAGGTCTTTATAGTCAACTCTAAAATTGTACCCATCTATCATCAACTTTATGTTCTGCTGATACAAACACAAACATTATGGGTGCCAGATCCCCTGCAACAACACACCATCTTGGTCTCAACTCGCAAAACTTTGATGTTCCAATTTTAATGTCAGGATTTTCTTTTTTCAATTCAGGGAATAGTTCATTAAAATTAAACAATATTAACCTTTTTTGTCTTTGAATCTTAGAACCATTTTCTTTCACAGAAACACAGTCTTTTTTGCCAGACATCAAACAACTGTTATTGTTATCATGATAATACTTAATAACTTTATTGATTGTGTTTTCATCTACCAAATTAGGTCCACTTTTCTTTTGTAATGCTGGTGAAATTCCCTGTTCTTTTATTAAAGTTTTAGAACTTCCATCTCTTTTAGTGCAAATTGTATTTTGAAACTAAACTTCCAAATTCTTTTTGAGTGTAGCTGATACATTCTTAATTTGTGTGTTCAAGGCACTTGGTATTTTATTTTGACTTAGTTTTCTAATTTTACTAGCAGGTGATACACCCAGAATTTTACAAGCTGTATCTACCTTTTTAATGGTTGCTGATAAGTTACAAAGTTCTGAATCTGAGGTTTCACTGTCCTTCCTCTTGTGAATTAGAAATATCTCAGAATAACGTGATGGACAAAATGATTTTCATGGTATGAGATTGACAAAAAGGCTTTTATTTTTAGAATAACGATCAAATGTTATTTTTCACAGACCTTTTGTTAAAGGTATCCATGCAAGACTGACCATAAAGGTGATGAATTTATTTTAAGTATTTCATTTCATGGTACTTGCACGTAGATTTGACCTCTGGGACGACTCTTCAGTAAAACAACACTTTCTTCTTCACTGTAATCTTTGATTAAAGTAATGTCTTTAGGATATACTCCATACACACTTTTATGTCATGTTTCGTTAATAACAACAACAACAGAACACTGAGACTCCATTTTTCAACTGTACACTTCAAGAACTTCTAGCTAAATAAGTGTGAGTAGACAATTGTTGGTGTAAGGGGGACGACAACAATCAGACTTGTCTAGACTTTCAGGTGCAATTGTTAGCCTGCTGAAACAATTACCACTGCATTGTTTCGACAAATAATCATTAGCTAGTGTAATGTGGTGTGTTACATTATGCAATTGGTATACTTTATTTGATTAGCCTACCAGATATCGCAGATGTTAAAAAACTTTTTCTTGACTCGTGTTTGTAATTTTCTTTCCATAACTTCCAACTGAATCTCAAAGTTGAAATTTATACTGAATTTTGCTATCATGAAGGTCTATTAACCGTGAAATTTTCAGATTTTTATTTGGTCCCCAACAAAGATATCGCAGGCCACAAAATGGAAAAATTAAAAAATCCATTTTTTAAAATAGTGTATATTATTTTAAGTGTAAGCTGCTCACCGTTGATACTTTTTTTAGAGTAACTACTGTTCAAAAATTGAGTTTTTTTTTAATTTGTGGCTGATAACTATTAACCATTAAAATATATTAAAGAATACATTCAGCTAAGTGATACTGATGTTAATTTGTAGCCCAGGGTGTGTTGAACTAAATGCATTGTATCTAAAAGGCTTATGACAATCCGCTACTGAATAATTGTAAAAAAAATGTAGATGCTTGCAAATATGTGGCCTGGAACAAATATGGCCGCCATTTCAAAATAATAAACAATATTTTTTTTTAAATATTTTTGTTACTACTAAACATATGGGAATTCACCCAGCAAATATATAATTTTTCTGAGATGGTCAAGCAGCCGTGCTGGACCACTTGGTATGGACTAACCCAACTGTGACGCATTATAAAATAAATTACTATTGTTAGCAATGTTGAACAACATATACAGCTTTCATAATTAACAGTCATTGCAGATATACAGAAGGTAAAAGCTGGTCTAAATACATGAGAGCATGTGGTTTAGATATCACAATTTTTTTTTTTTTTAACAAATACAATCATGAGCAAGCTATAGTGTATTACCCTTAGTAAAAATACTACGAGGAGAAACAAAGCAATTTAATGCAGCAATATTCTACTTTTACTGGTCAAAACAGTTATGAGCACAGAAAATGCACTCTTAATTTACTTCTATAATATATAGCAAAACATTCCTTCATAAATAGTGCATTATGTATGTACATAAATGCACATCCTCAGTAAATCTTGCCTGTATGACTTTAGGAGACATTTTGCACAAATTTAATAGCAACCAAATAGTTGAAGGGGCCATAAACATGAAGCATGCTCACTATGAATGACCAACACTGCTTCACACTTTCTTGCCATGGATCGAATGAAATTTTTAATGTTTGCTTGATGAGCATTTTGTCAGTCCTGAAGAAAAGTGTTTCTGCAGTTCGGAAATAGTCATGTAAAATGTTAATCTAGATGGAATACATCTTCCACATAAATTTCAGGGATATTTGCTACACAACAAGAGCTTGAAAGATACTGTACTTACATATTCAAGCTATTAAAGAATCTTTTCCAAGGACAGGCAATGTCATTCATTTTTGAATTCCCTATTTCTGTCCATATCAAAATATCACTCACACATTAGCCATGCATAAGCATAGCTAGGTCAGCAAGACAGTCTTTTTCTCTTAATTATAATGATTCACCTTATTCCAAGTTATCCTTAACACTACATCTACCCAAACTGTCATTTGGTTCATAGTGGTATGAAGTACACAAGATGTTAAAGAAACTGATGTTGTTGCTTTAATGCAGTGACCTTCCTCAGGGTGTGGGGTGTAGCTGAGGAGACAGCTATTTGTATGCGTAGCACCTGTACTGGCCAACAGCTTACGAAGTTCATGCATTTGTCTGTGTATCAACATAAAATAAGACTGAGACAATCAGAACACTGAAGACACCCAATAAATAGGCAGGATGACTACACGCTAGTTATGACCAGCCTCCCATTAGCTCCCCATTCTGATCACAGGAGGCTATGGTCAAAAATACAAGGTAGTGACAGTTGTCTTATGACATCAGCAGAGACACTATATACAGAAATGCCCCGCTACATGAATATTTTCTCCAGCATCAGTGAGTCCACTGTAATATAGCTGAATCATTATTTTAGTATTAGATTATGAAGAAGCAGTATATCCAGTATATTAGTGGTAACGACACCAGTGTTAAAAGTAGAACTCCCCAGGTTGTTTAGTGTATCTTGATTGACTCCCTAACTGTTTCAACCAGTATTCTTAAATTAAAAGTGTTAAATGATAAGTGATGTCTCCACAGTCAGTGAGTGATTGGTTGGAAATATTTTAATTAATAAAAGTTTTCTTGCAATTTCCTCATTAATTACACACACTCATTTTTTTTTTTTATAAATGAATACAATTTTGCTTATGGCAAAGACATTTTATTAAGCTATCATGGAAAGACTTCACCTTCTTATATACATGAATGTTTTGTCTAATGTTGCCCTGTTGCAAGGAAGTAATGATTGTGTTTGGTTCCAGAAAAACAATATGAATAACTCCATCATCCCAAAACTCAGATGACATCATTTTTCCAATCAAAGAAAGTAGTAGTCCCCTGCCCCACTTCTGCATATCTTTGTCAATATTTCATTGACTGACATTTTGATTTAGGCTCATACTGGTAGATCCAAGTTTCATCTGACACAAAAGTTGCTTGCAACTTAAAAATCTGTATGCTGTCATTACAAGCCCAAGTGTTCTTGCAACCTAATGTGTGTAAATCTTCTGAATCTTAAGCAAAGTGATAACGTGAGTCTCATGTTATTGTGATAATTGTTAATTCTTGCTTTCTTTGAGCTCCAGTTATTCCCTTCTTTTAAATTTATGGTGCTTTCATTTTTCTGTGTTTTCAAATGTAAATAGTGTGAATGTTCATGTAATGGAGTGCTGTTAACAGTGCACAAAATCATCTATTTTGCAGTTTTTTTGCAAATCAGTTCATGTCATCATTTGAATGCTTTAGAAATGATGTGACATCTGAGCTGACCTGTCCAATGGTACCATATTTCTCCCTTTAGTCCTTCAGTCAAGTATTCTAGCAGGGATCATCATTGCTGTATCTCTACCAATAGAAGTACAAACTCTGAGGTACAACAATATGCAATTAAGCATCAATGAGGTCAACAATGTGTTCTATGGTTGCTCATTTTGTTTTTCAGATGGGCAGCAGTGCAACAGTTGTTAAATTGGAGTCTACAGATGTGATCTAGTTGCAAACACTTGGTCAGAAAAGTATTTGGAAGAAAACTAAGTAGTGTACTGAATTTTACAGTCACCTGTCAATAGAATATTGAACTGTACGTCTCAAGTAGTGAACGTTGTCCAAGATTGAAATATTCACAAAAACTGAAGTTTTATTTGAATTTTGCGCCATGATTTTGTTACTATAATTCAGTAAGACCCTTTGCCCAAAAATATAACAAACTAATAGTGACACAGAAATTCATTATGCTTAATAAACTCCTCCCAACTGATTATCAGATAGTACAAATAATGAAATAATTCATCACTGACAAGAAGATGATTATCATCAATGAAGTGAGCAACAATGAAGATTGTCTGAACTGACAATGTGCATCAGATAATGACTTCACTGGAGTCTTCGGAGACAGGTAATGCAGTAGAATTACAGTACATAGTGAGAGTGCAGTTTTCCAGTATAGTGGCCTTTCGTTTTGCTAAAAATAACATTGGAAAGGAGGGATAACTTATGTACTACAAACTACAGAGAGGTGTGACTTTTAGAAACAATAGGCTATGTGTGACCCTTAACAACGAATGCTAACAGTGAAGATACTGCCATGAGTGCAGGAGATATCTGTATGTAGGACAATTCTGAAAAAGATCTATGAATTTTGTTACATAACAGCTGCTTCAACTGTGATGGTATCAAAATTAGAGAACATGTATTCAACTCAATAATGGAGGCTGCGACACCAACAGCTGGACTAAGTCTATTGTTTAATTATGTCAGGACCATGAATAATGAGGAAAAGCAAACTAAAAAGCAGACTGATGATCTTAAACACAGATTAAACTGGGTGGGGATCAAGTAAAAAAGAATGCAAAGATAGGAACTTGCCTGTATGTTCACAGGAACAAGAATGAATTATGTAACAAAACTATGCTGGAACAATCCAAGTTCAAATCAGAAGTTGGAGCATTGACAGCTATCCAAGACAAATATTGTGTGCATAATAAAACTGCACTCCATCAGGTGGAAGATAAAATCAATGAACACAGCACAGAGATCACAATACTACAGAGTGATTGTTAACAGTATAAACAGGCACTCATTAAAATGGTAGTTGGTGTAAAGGAACAATGCACTAAAATTGCTACTGAATTTGAATACATACAGCAACGTACTTTAGGTGAAAAAATCAATAATATAGTACACGAAAAATGTAGCTGTATCCTGAGTGCAATACCAAATTATTGTTGATACCAGTACCGGTTCATGTAACTTTCATGAGTTCACACTGACTCAAGCATTTCATCCCATTGGCTTTCCTAAGCCAATTCAAATATACTTTCTCAATACTGCATACCAAAAAACAGATGTGTGTGTGAGAATTTGAAAGACGTGTCGCATATGTGGGGCATGAGAGTACCTGAGTAGTTTTCATTATTCCAGTGAATTCCAGGCTGCCATTTGTAATTAATTTTGGTCTGAAGAACAACAGTAGCCAGTCAAGAAAAATTATTGATGCTGCCACCACACAGCCACAGTGAAAGTACCATTTGTCTAGTTTTGCAGGGGTATTGGAACCATAAAGTATATATGGCTGAGCCTGTCAAAGACACCGAACTCAGAAATCCATATATAGTGATTACCTGCTCATGAGATATTAGCCCTCCCAAGACAAAGACATCAACAATGTATATTTGATTATAGATAGAAGTGAAGCTCTCTACACTGAAAGGAGGAGGCATGAGAACATTCACTCTGATGTAAGAAATAGGCAGAAATGGGCAGTTTGGGCAATAAGTGGTGTAAATTCACGAACCTCTTGGTGACCCCTGTTCACGAGTCTGGGTATTTTGACATTGGCCCATCAATACATATATTCCTCACTGTCATTTCTTGTTAACAATATTAGCTTATTCCCAAGAATAAGCTGCTTCCACTCAGTTAATACTTGGCAGAAATCAAACCTGCATTTGGATCAGATCAGACTCCCTTAACTCTTGTGCAGAAAGGTGTGCATTATACTGCTGCATCCATTATCAATAAGCTATCACTAGAATTAAAAAATCTTAGCAATAATCCATGTGTTTTTAAATTGTAACTGAAGAGTTTCCTCGTGGTTCACTACTCCTGTTCTGTCGAGAAGTTCCTTCAAAAATTAAGCTGATTCTTGTTGTATTGTTGATTGTGTTTACTTAAATTTGTGGCTTGACTTTTTTTGGGTTCATAAACATTTTATTTTTAACAGTTATTACTCTTATGTTGTAATTTCATGTACTGACCTGTTCCATTACTTTGGAGATTTGCTCCTAAATTTGGTCATACAGAACTTGACGTGTAAATAAATAAAATAAAATATGGGAATAACTGAGCTATCAGAGAGTCAGTGTCCCACTCATATGACAGGATAATTTTCGCAAATAGAATAAACCTGACTTGATCAGGTTATATAGCGAGTACTATACTGGCAGTAAGCCTCGTCTGGAGATATTAAAAGGATGGAAGTTTACAGTTTAAAATCCAATTGACAGCGCAATGATTAGAGATGGAGCACAAGCTATGATTACAAAAGAATAGGGAAGGAAATCAGCTGCACCCTTTGCAAAAGAAGCAGCCCAGCATTTGCCTGCAGCAATTTAGGGAAATCACAGAAAACCACTGTACCACCTGACTCTGTTTGATATAATAATAAAATTAATTAAGTACAGTGATGCTGTCATATTGTTGAACAAAGGCAGCACACACAAATGAACATTACCTTAATTGGTACTCCCTAATATATGTACTCATCCCGTTTCCATAAGTAATGTGAAAGGAGATCCGTCAGACCACTCTACTACTTTATGGAGAGCACAGTTTCATATTTTATGAATAATACAGTATTATTTTACCATACAGTGTTACACTTATTAATCAGAAGTGCAAATCTAAAGATCAATACTGATGCCATGTTCATAGAGCTCTCATTGAACACTGTGATAATCTCTTAATTGTCACTTTTCGACATCTGCAATATTCAACTGATTGGGGTGAAAACTATTGAGTGTGACTAGTTTTGATACATTATTCTTCTTCTTAGGTGTTATTTGTCTTTAAAGTATTCTTTGCTAAAGCATCTCCAACCAAGCAAGCACAAAGAATCTAACACTGTTAGGGGCATGTATTAAATCCTTACAGCCTACAAGTTATGTAAACAGTTACTAAAATATCAGCATGAAAGTTTAAATGTAACTTGTGAAAATAAATAAGGAAAGTAGATAAGAAATAGATCTGATAATTATTTTCTAATTGTTGCAATACGTGAGCTATAGTTACGCGACTTCAAGAGTCCTCATTTCACACACAAAGTTCATTCATTCATTCATTCATTCATTTACTCAATGACTGCTTCATGAAAAACTATTCCCTTAAAAGTTTTTAACTAATAAAAAATAATATATTATATTTACCTAGACTGGCTTTTATTCTTTACTGACCATTATCTCAGCTGTGTTTTGCTACATTCCAGGGACTTTTACAGCACTTTCATGGAGGTAATTGAACATATAAAAATCATACTTTCATTCATCTTGTCAGGTAGAGGTCTTTGATTTAAGTCTTACAGTGACAGTAAAGTTTTAGACAAATACTTATTGCCATGAACTTTGTGACTTATTTTCCATTCCCAATTGTTCACTTATTAGATAACATGTTCCTTCACTCCTGATACATGTAATTTCTGTATATGTTTACAATACTTGGCTCTTAACAGTTTCCAGTGAATGTACCTGTTCATTTCTACCCATGGTGATCATGACGATGACGGCACCATATTACTGAAATGGACAGGAATGTTGAATGTGTGTGTTAAAATTGTAGCACTTACCAGGAAGTGGGTGATTGCTTTGGATTCATCAAATAAGTCAGGAATGGCATTAAATAATAATTTACCACCTCCACAATTTTGATGAAGTTTTCAAACTGAAGATCAAACTAACGTGTCTGGGTCCAAAAGTTCACAATTTGCAGATTCACTGACATTTTTTGTTTTTATGTACTTTATTTATTTCTTCATATATTTTTATTTATTTATTCTTATTTGTGTATTTATTAGAATAGCAGAGTTGCGCAATTTCAATAAATATGGAAGCTCTTAATGTGGTTTTCCCAAGTTATCTATACAGTGCTCATCACAGAAAGAAAATTAACAATAAATTAGAACCACTTTTGGGTGATTCAGAGTTATAGTTTTCAAAAGCTTGAAAGTCTGGAAGGATTCAAGACAGCAAGTACACCAAGATCGTGCCTCAAACCACCTGACAAAGATAATTAAGCAAGTTATCAGAATACTGTGGATAAAAATTAAATCATTCATATACCTGAAAACACAGATTTGTTTATCAATCATGTGCTAAAGACATCAAAAATCACACAAAAGATATTGAGTAAACAAAAGACTGAGTTGAAAACTAACAGTAGGACATGTGAATCACTAAAATGATCTTTGTTACTTTCAGTCGGAAGAGACAGCAGTGCAGTAATTATTTGCAAGGCAAAGTGGTCCAGTAGAACTGTCAATTCAGAAATCAACCATCAACAATTGACAACGTATTATTCAGAATGAGGAATAACTAGGTTTGAAATTCTGATGAACATGGCAGCCAGTAGTTGTTTGGCAAGTTTCTGTTACAGACATGTTTACCACCTTGAACAATAATGCATTCATTATTTCTAAGCATTGCTTGAACACACTTTCACTTGATTTATATACTGCATAAGCCAAGGAGTTGCATCGGTAAAACAGTTCTATCACATGTTTATCAGGCCTTTCATTTCCCATTAGTTTGCATGATTAATCTAAGGAGTAATGTCATTGGCTCAAAAACTGTCTTTAAATGGTATAAAAAGGCATTGGACAATAAGAACCATGTAGATTGTATTTTAAAGAGCTTCATGTCGTAAGTGTTCCTAGTTTACACCAGGTTAAATCATGTCAAGGAAAGCCCAGTAAACACTCCTCAAGAATGTCAGCACAAGGAATGGACATGTTATTGATGTGCTGTAAGCTGAGCCAACAAAAGCTTGCAATAATTACAAATATCTTAGTCTTGCTTTCTTTAAGAAACTCTGGGTCTAAATTAATAAGAAGAATACAAAATGGATTCAAAGTACGAAATATTATATTGAGACTTTGAGAGGTGTCTGGAACCACATAGTTTCATTTGATTAAAGTGTCTATGCCTGGATTTCAGGCAGGATCCCCCATTTTTCAATGCTGAGGTGCTATTGTAATATAGTTGGAAAGCCTCTGCTATGTGAGTTTAGTAGGAACACCAAGTGGACTGAGGCATGAATGGGAATTTGGATTGAGGAGGCAGGTGTGCTAGTCCATGCAGGTGTGCAAAGCCACTATGCTAGGGTGACATAGTGGTTAGCACATCTGTGTAGAGTACAAATTTTCATTTGTTGCTCCAGTTTGCATATATACATAATAGACGTTTGAGACTTGAAAAAAGTCTCTCTAACCATAGAGTTCCATGTGACATATTATATAGGCCTAGTTCAGTTTAAGAATTTCAGGAGTGTTTTGTAGATGACCTCCAATTCAATAATAGGATGTAATAGCATGTAATATCAATTATTGTGATGTGTCAATTTAAAAGTAATGTCAAATGAACAGTAGCACACAGTATGTTGAAATACAGAGGGTGTTCAAAAACTTTTGCACAGTAGTCTAATTTTTTTATTTTTTTGCTGGAGGAGAACAAAATTTCTTGTGAACATACTTGGAACATTTAGCTATACATTAAGCCTACTCAGTGTAGCCTCCATCAGCTGTGACACATCTGGCCCAATGTTCTTTTCATGATGTAAATGCATCTTGGTATAATTCTGGAGATTGACTTTTACACCATCGCTTGACACAGGGGAAATAAGGTCTTTCTCAGTATTAAATATTTTACCACACAGGTGGGCCTTCAGACGACCAAAGAGGTAAAAATCAAATGGAGCTAAGCCCGGACTGTAGGGGCAATGAGAAACAATTTTCCAACCCATTTTCCTGATTTTCTGCTGCATCATAAGGGTTGTATGGTGTTTAGCATTGTCATGGTGTATTCTGATGAGCTGACCCCGAAGTTGCAGTGTGTGGATCTCGATGGCACGTCGCAGCTTGTCCAATGACAAAAAGTGACGGTCCCGGTTAATTCTGGAGTCAGGTTCCAAGACGTCAACGAAAATGACACCACACTGATCCAAGAAGAAGGAGGCCATTACCTTTCGACCCGCTGTTTGTGAAAGTCTTTATTTCTTCTTCCGAGGAGAAACTGGATGACGCCACTCCATGGATTGGGTTTTGCTCTCAGGTTTGGACAAAAACAACCCTATTTCATCCTGGGTAATGACGCCGTCAAAACACTGTTTCCACTCTTCAGTAAAGGTGTGTAGGTCATGAGACCCTCGCACACAGTCATCCTCACTGTTTTGATTTCTATTGTCAATAAACTAGGCACCAAATGTGCACATATTTTTCTGTATCCTAGTGACTGTACCAGTGATACCACACTACCCTATGACAGCAGGCTGTAGTGTCATCACACATCTGTCATTTTGGATGGTTTGATCGATGGTCTCCTTACTCACACTAATCACTGCTGTCGATGGTCTACCAGCATTGTGGATTATCCAGTAGAAATAATTCACCTTCTTTAAACCTCTGCAACCACCGCTGGATACTGTTGCGAACCACTGTGCCCTCCCCATAAACAGGGAGCAATTTCCTGTGAATCGATGTGGCAGAGTCATCACCGACCGTTGTCGCAAACTGACATTACTTCACGGTCCGTTATGGCTCATCTGTAACAGGATGTATAGATCGACAAGGAAAAAAATTCCCGGATTTCCCGGTTAAAAATTCGCTTTCTCCCGGGCGAAAATACACTTTTCCTGTGTTAAGTGACAGTATAGTCTTCCTCGGCACTGTAAAACTCATCAGTCCTTTGAATGTTTACGGTTTTATATACCGACGTAGAATTTCCCGGTACTTTAGAAAACGAAACTCGGGAAGGGCGGGTGGAGGAGGAGGAGACCACGTTTTGAAAGGCCCTCTGACGTGCAGCAACATGTACGCTGCATTTTTCGTACTACGGAGGTATAAATCTGAATTCCAGCAAAAACCGCAATTCACTTTCCAAAGGATTGAAATAGAGACTGCGATGCGCTTTTGTAAGCCAGACATCTCCTGTCACGTGATCTCGCCAGCTGATGACAGCGTAAGACACGTGATGCAGTCAGTCAATGGCAAGATCACTCTTAACTAGCGCGAACACGCAAGTAAGGAAAGTTAATGGTTTACATTAATACACATAGCATTCACATAAGAAGATTAATAAGCTGGAAAAGAAGCTAAGCTTCGACATATAATGTTTATCTTTTTTGCTCATGTTACACGATACATCACACAAATGTACCAGTAAATTCTTAATAACGATGTAAATGTCTGATCTTCTGGGCTCGAAATTCTTCTAAATGGTCGTCTAAAAGAGTCGATTTTTAAATGAGAGTCAAACGCTTTGTGATTTTAGAAATTCATCGTACATTCTCGCACACAGTTCATCTTGCGTAAACGGAAATTTACTTTGAATGTAATGCTTTTCAAACCACCAGTCGCAACATTTTCCCGCGACCTCTTAGAAATGGGTTCGTTTCAGCAGTTGCCAGAGAGCGCCAGATACAGGCGTCACCGCACTTGCGCAGCTACGATGACGCAGGAAACCCGATGTTCCTAGGTGTAAAACATTGAAAGATCTCACATTATGACATAAAAGAAACAAGACATTACAGGACACTTCAAGAGCATCGGAATTTCGTGAACCATACTAAAATGCATAATTCGGCTTAAAGTGCATTCGTATGTCCACATTTGGATGTAAATTTTCTTGAGTACCAGTACTGTATTATCTCATGTTTGGTTCTTTATTATGGAATGCACTTGAAATGCAGCGAACAGTTGAAACTGGCCAACAGTGTGAAATTAAACACTTTGTTTCTAATAAATTGACTGCCTCAGCGGAAAAGATCTAATAAAAGCCAAATCTCTTTAGCAAATCGACAAAAATAGCTTCATTGTTCTGTAAGGCGATTGATGCTTGACTGTCAGAAAGATGGACATAAAATCTGAAACTGACAACATATTTTAGCCTTCCGTAATCATGCAACGTATTTTAATTCATTTGCTAGCTCCCGGCCAAAAAAATCCGTTTTGTTTTCATTTAACATGAGAACAAGAAACAAGGAGGAAACAAAAAAATCACTGCACATAAACACAGGTCACGTGGAGATGACCCTCCTCCCCAGAACAACTCAGACTGCTCTGTGCGTCATCCACGGATCTACGATATTTCCGAACCCGGACAATACTAGATAGTGGCAGCCAGCCACATTTCTGTAACCAGAAGCAACTGTGCACAACCAACAGTCCGCCCGCAACTGCTCAAACGAATCTCATTTAAACAGTTGTCACGTCACGCTCGTCGGAGGCAATTTGTTGGTATGAAGCAATGCATAGTGCTTCTAAAGCCTTTGACACACTTTGCTATTGGCAGACGCTCATCTGAGATCTGTGTTTTGCTGTTGTATGTGGCACTCGTCTGAGAACTGTGTTTTGTTGTATATGGCGCATTTCCTTTGGAACTTAAATTTCATTTCCGTTTTCTTTTTTTCTCTCGTTCATGTTTTGTTGCTCCAAAATTATTCTGCGGTAGTGGGATACATTAGTATCCTTAGTTAGAGTATCTGTTCTTACCAGCCTTAATCACAAAAATTTAACTGAATACTACAACAATGAAAAATTCCCGGAATTCTAAACAATTCCCGGGTTTTTCGCGGTTTTCTACCGGATGAATAAATTCTCGGGATTTCCCCGGATCTGTGTAAATAATAACAAAAATACTTTTATATACCAACTTATAGCTAAATGTTCCAAATATGTTCACAAAAATTTCATTCTCCTTCTGAAAAAAAAAAAAAAAAAATTAGAGACGACTGTGCAAAACGTTTTGAACGTCCCTTGTAACCGAATAAAACTGTTGTATTTTACATAAAAATGTAAATAGTAGGGAATTAGTACACCAAGACTTTTGTACTCAGATAAGTTGCTATTTAAGCATGCCCTATTAATAAATTTCAAAATGTATATCTATTTCATATGAATATCAATCATGTTTGAAGGTGAATAAATCCTACTGTGTGTTTATATGGTTGAAGTCAAGACTACTTCAGTCTGCACAGAAGTAGGTTGTGAGGAGTTTTACAGATGCTTTGTGGGATACACAGCAGCTGATGGATACACAACAGCTGATGACAGTTGGGTACATAATTACAACCCTGATATGGAATGGGCAAGTAAAGTCAGTAAATCATGTAGTTTAGTGACATCATTTGAGTTCATTGTCATTCATTCTGGGTGGAATGTAATTGTGATAGTTTTTGATTCTTCCCTTTAATAGTAAATTTAGACTTATTATCAATGTTAAAAATTGTGGCACAGTCAATCAAAAAGTGCAGAATTGTACCAAGCGCCTTGGAGTTCATGCCAGAATAAACTATAGCCTTGCTCTACCATCACTGTTACGCACTTTTGGCCAAACTTAACACAATGTGCATTATACTTTCTACGCAGCCCAAATCCTGCCTTTAACTTTTTTCTTTCTCTCTCTCTCTCTCTCTCTCTCTCTCTCTCTCTCTCTCTCTCTCTCTCTCTCTCTCTCTCTTTTTTTTTTTTTTTTTTTAAGCACTCCTAGTATTAGCATATAGTGGTCAAAGAACATTATTCATGAGAATGGCCTGTCTTGCCTCCCTGCATAAGCACAGATACTAAACTTCAACAGTTCATATCCAGTTAATTACCTGTTTCCCTTGCTCGCCTACTGTACTCAACAAATACCGTTTTGCTTCAGACAATCCTGATCGTGCCTTATTGTTGTTTTGTTCAACAGGAGGAAATGCTTCGAGGTAGGACTCCAATTTTCCTTCACCGATGAGGAAGTGAGCCAGGCATTCTGAAACAGCAACAAGAACACCACGTGAAAAAATGAATGGAATGAACATATTCGATAGTGCAAAGCATTTTCTCATGCTGTAAAAAAATAACAAAATGAAATGTGATAATGTCAATTAACAACTGTAACAACAGAAACATGATAAAGACAATGAGCAGACTAATGGCTTAGCAGTACTGAAGGATACACATTCCACAAAAGAACAACATTCTCTCTTTGAATCTCCACTGCAGATTAAAATTCTGAGGTAGATTAAGACTGGCTGGAAAGTTGTGTGCCACAGGCTCTTACCTGACTTAACTGAACTATCCACATACCCATCTTCAATTCTGTCAGTACTTTCAAACTCTTCAGAGGTGTCTTCTTTATGTGGCTTATGTAAAAGACTCCTCAAACCAACGATAATAATTTGTTGTGCACAACCTTAATTTATAAACTTCAAGCAACTCATGTAATGTGAAAGTCCATGTGCATACTTCATATTTCACACACCACAGATCCAACATCATGTACTATATTCACTAGTATAACTTGCGCATCTCAGGGCACTTGTGAGATATCGGTAAATTTACGTATTATTCCTAACACATTTAATCTCCTCAGGAGTTCCAAGCCATAGGTGAAACCACAGCTCTTATCGTAACATATGACACTCTTGTTTCCAGGCAAGTGCATTCATCAATACGGCACAACACTCTGTGACTGTCACGCCAGTCATCTTCTGGTGAAGGCACCTTGGTTGTAATTATATAGGTGCTGCAGCACAGTGGGCCACCCAGTTTGCTCACATGGGGTACCTGGGAGTGAGGGGAAGGGCTGCATTCAAGTGCCTCCAGCTTGTATGCCAAATGGATGTCTCATCTGGGAGACGTCTCTGTGTATTATGGTCTGTAACAGGCCACAAGCAGAACCTGGTAGCTAACATCTCTGTTTACAAGGTCATCATTAGTCCTAATGTCAATGACTTCAGTACACTGTCCCAAAATCCAATGGCCCTGCACAGGACTTGTACATTCATAATCAGACTTGTGTTCTGCTCCTGTTGATTGTACCTGGCATGCTCCAAGCAGAGCTTGTGAATTCAGTGTTGTGGCTGCCTGATGTGCCACAAGCGCCCCCCCCCCCCCCCCCCACACACACACACACACTGAATGCTACAGAACCAGTCATATGCAGTCTCACTGTACCCTTTGCTGAGCCAACTTGATTTTTAATCTCCTGTAGTGGTTGAAAGATTGTTTTATCATCATATCTCTTAATGATAATAGCAATCTTTGCTGACAGTCTTACATATGGCAGACATGCGAGTCATTTGTTCTCTTCCTGCATTATCTCAGAGCTGCACATTGTATACATTGCCTTTTTAATCTGTATGTCACTGCTGACATTCCTGTAGAAGACATTCCTCAGTCTTCCACCTTGTTTCTTCCATACCTAAATGTCCAGCAATGAGAGCCAATCATTTTTCTCTTCCTCCATGGTGAATGTTATGTTCTTGTGGACAACTCTGACATGTCAAGAAATTTGCCGAGGACTTTCCTAGCATGTGGCTACACAATGAAGGAATCACCTACATATTAGAAGTATTTGTGGTCTTTATAGAAATTTCTTCAAATAATTTGTACATGCATAAATTGGCTATTCCAGGTGCCAGGGGAAACCCCATAGCCACACCACAACACTGTCCACCTGCTCATAAAAATATCTGCAACACAAAGTGGTCGTGAGGGTGTGTTAGAAAAGCCTTGCCATCTGAGGCACCAAAAGTTGTCACCAAAAAATTAAATATAAGTATTCAAGGGTCTTACGGAGGATGTAACATCAGCCATGATGACAGAGACTGTTGCTCTTCTGAAGAACTCTGACTTGCACTACAACCTAAGCCACCAACAACTTCTCATTTTTAAGCATTTCCAAAAGTGCGTAAGCAAGGAATGCCCTTACATCCAATAGTAAACACCATCAGCTCACTGATGTATAGCCTGGTCAAATATCTGACAACTGGGTTTGTGAAATTTTGGAAGAGTATTTGACTTGAAAATGATTGGCGAGGTTTGATGTAATGTCATTTTTCACCCAAATACCTTGAAATTTTCACTGGCATTGTTGAAGCAACATTTCAATTCACAAATGGTGAGACTTTTCCAACACTCACTCACTACCATTTACTTTCTGTGTAGCAGCCACTTTTATGAGTGGGTGGATGGTGTGGCTGCAGAGTCTTCCTGGTACCAGGAACAGTTAATCTATAAATGGAAAATTTTGAGGAAGTTGCTATAGAGACTATATGCCTCAAACCAAAACACTTTTCCAGAGCTCTGGATGAAACGTTCATTGTGTGATCACTTGGCAGTAAAAAAAAAAAATCAATGAAATTCCTGGAGAACACTATCCACCAGAACATAAAATTCATCATGAAGGTGGAGAAACACACCTGTCTCCCATTCATGAACATCTGGGTGTAGCAGAAGCAAGATTGCATGTTAGTTCACTGTGTAGAGGAAATCGATGCATACTGACATGTATTTGCCTTATCTGGCTGCCAGCACCCAGCCCATTGCAGCACTGTTCTGAGGACTCACATACGGCGTTCATTCTGTAAGTGACCTGGAAAGTGTATCAACCGAAACGAAACACTTGATGGATATCTTCCAGATGAACAGCTACAATGACATAATTTACTACATGTAGCTCTCAAATAATTCAGGAAGAAAATGACTAGTGTTTTTACCATAAGCAAAACCAACAGCAAAGATCACAATCATCTGTAAAACAATCATTTGACCACCACAGAAGACTGAACATCGAGTGTGGTACATCTGACAGACACAATATTGCATCCTGCATCACTGTTTGGAGCACACCAGGCAGGTTTGCCTGGAGCAGGGAGATAAATTTGTGGCCACTCAGCACAGCTTGGAAGAAATCCATGTATCTGAATATGATGCCATGCAGAGCCATTGGATTATGGGATGCTGTAATAAAGGAAGCCATCGAAATTAGGACAGGAACATCCTACATCCTCGTGTGCCATACTTCAGAATGAAAGTTCTCATTGTAACGCACACTGACTGACTTAGCTGGAGGCTGATGTGCACTCACTCACTCTATACACATTTGCAACCATTGTCACTGTCACAGTCCTTGGTATTTTAAGAGGCATTTCGAACTAGTTTTGCTTCCTGGTGCCACACTTGTTGCAAATTTCTTGGTGTACTTTGCTGTCAGAAATCTGCACGTTCAGTGGCAGTCTCCTGTTGGTCACAGTATTTTGGTGTCAGTCTCCTCTTTCTTAAAGCTGATAGTGTGACCACTGACTGCAGCACGTCCAGGCTAAATATGATGCTCTCTGACTATCAAATTGTCTTATTTGTGTATGCCACACATGGTCAGTGTGGCATTTCTCCCCTGCTTTGATTAACTCATGTCATGGGACAATTGGAGGTGATTTTGTACATTCCTAAGTTCCAGAAACCAAGACAGTGTTTTGCATAGTCTAACTGAGATAACTTTTGGTGGGCCTGTGGAATCTGCATCACACCATGGGATGGTGCTTTTAGGGAGCTTATTATCATGGTTATAACTTCCGTCGCTGGATATGAAAGTACGCATTGTGCAAACTGAGCAACAAAATCTTTCCTTACAATCAATGTTAGATGTTTTCTTCTGAGAATGTGTCACAGTGTCAACATTTGGGAGAAAAGGCATCAGAACTGGGACAAGAGTCCAACTCCCGCAAGCCCCACAATGGCACCACTGCCCAACTCAATACTGTACAATGTTTCACTGATCTCAACCTTCTCTGTTATCAATGAGGAGTCCACATTTGTGGTATTACATATCAATACCACACCACAGTGTATCAGGATTGGTAAGAGATTGGCAAGCTTTTTTTTTTTTTTTTTTTCACAGATAGCAGTTGTGTAGGATCGGGTAGCGCCACAGGTGCATGCCCACTAAGCCACTCCTCCAGTGCCTCTGTTATCACGTGTGTCTTCTGCAACTGCAATATAAGACTGCCAGCAGCAGCCACTCAGTCCACTTGCAGCTGGAGCCACTACACTACATCTTAATTTGTGCTTCATCCTTGGTGAAATCATGACAGTTTGACTCTGTTTCTTGCTACATTATTTGTAATTAGTCTTTGTAAGCTTTGAGAAATACAAATTAAGTAAATTTTCTGTTTGTTGTGTTGCCTCGTTTTCTGCTCCTGACCAGCTTTCCTGCAACGACAGTTACTGCAGCCCCTATAGCCCACCTCTCTTTGCCACTGTGTACAAAGTTCTAAAAAACAAAATTGAATTGGGAATAACATTAGAGATGAATTAGTTACATCTTCGAAGCAGACAATGAAAGTCTTTGTGTGGATGTATCTCATATGTGTTACAGTCTAAAGTCAAGAACCAGCACGCAAGTCTCGAATGACAGGGAAGAGAAGGCTGGAAGAAGAAGTCAGCCAATCGCACTGACTGGACCTCCCTCCAGGATGACAACACAACAGCAGCGGCCCCTACGTGAAGAGGACATAAGTGCTGCAACTGAATGGTGATGCCCAGTTCAATAGCAGCAACAACACTAGATACTTGCCTTGTACTCTCTATGTAGCACAGACTTGGAATTGTCTATACTGAAGAAGCTTGATTATTTTGTATGTTGCCCTTTGCTTGTGACAAATCTGTGTAATTGCAAAAGTTAAGTACTGTAAATTTTCTTTTTGTAACAAAACTCATTAATATGATTTGTCTGGTTGTTTGTCTAGCAAACTGAGAATGCAGGCTTCCTAGACACCACGTATCTGGCGACAAGAAGGTGAACAAACACCAACATGGCAACCTGTTCACGTTTGACACCCAGGGCCTGGCTGCCACAATTTTGTTTTGTCATGGGCTTTTGTTTTGCTGGCACCTTAATTCTATCTTGTCTTTTCTTTGCAGGGGTGTGTTTCATGTTTGAATAGGAAAAGCACTGTAAGAGACACTTCAGTGTTTTCAGATGGGCATTGCAGAAATTTTCTTTGCTTGTGCGCTTATTTTCATTGCTTGCCTTGTCTATTTATTGCATTTGCCTATTCCAAAATGATGAGCAACCCACATCTCCCATCCCCTGCTCAGGTGCCTCAGCTGCAAGCGATAGATGCAATGCAGCTAACACAGATGTTTCAGTTTCAGACACAGCAGATCTCAACACTACTAATCACAGTACAGCAGTTACTGGCAAATGCTGCGCACCCAACAAAACAATGAGCTCCAAGTGCTATACTACCTTTTCGTCAGTTTAACGAAAAAGAAGAGGAAAGGCTCTAGTGGTTGCAATAGTATGAGGTCCACATTTTTTCTCACAAAGTGTAAGGTACTGTGAAACTACACAACTTTTTGTCAATGGTAGGAAGTTCCATCTTTCATCTCAGTCAGAAATTGTTCCCTAATGCCACTCCAAGTGAACTTTCCTATGATCAACTTGTAGATCTATTGTAACCAACAAGTGAATATGGTGACAGCTAGGTACCAATTCTTTCATTGCAAGAAAAGGTTGGACCAAATTTATCGCGAGTGGGTAACAGATTTGCAGGGTATGATGAGGAAATGCAAATTCAAATGTGCTTGTGGTGCTTTATATTCAGATGTTATGTGGTGTGGTGCAATCATGTGCAATGTAACTGATGTAAAACTGAGAGAACCAATTTTGAAACAGTCAGATCCATCATTTCAGCACGTAGCGCAAATTCTGGATCAGTATGATTCAGGTGCCGCAGCAGCCAATAAATTTGAGCAGCCACCAATTTGTCAGGTTGAGATGTCCCTTGCTTGCTACCGGCCCAGTAGGCGCAACAGTACATGCGCACCACTCTGCGTAAACAGTTCTCTAAAGCAGGTGAACAGAATTAAGTCATACACTCAGTGCTACTCATGGCACAAACGCCAGTGTTACACTTGTGGCAAAAAAAGTCGCATACAATCCGTATGTTTGCAATGGAACAAACATAAAAATTCTGCCCCCTTGCAAAAATCTAGTCACAAGGGCCGCATAATCAATGCAGTGCATTCAAAGCCTGTTGCAGGTATTAGTAGAACTAGCAAGCAAACAGTTTCTTCAGTGCTATGCCAGTCCAACAAACTTTTTATATTATGCATATTAGTGGAGAACGTGTGAAATTTCGGAAAATGTACTTTGCCTGCCATGTATCACTCGCATACGCAAACTGTGACTTCCACTGTGCTACAATCACACAATTGTGAGAAGATATTTGGCCTTCATTTGTTTGGCTTTCAAATTCAGGACAATGTGTTGTCAGTGACTGCATTCAATGCCAAAGAGAGTAACTAGCTTGCTCAAAGAATTCCCTGAACCCTTTTCTGAAGGTTTAGGCAAGGCTTACAGTTTTTTTTGCACGCATTCTGCCATATCTTCTTGTCCCATTGATGCTCAGAATTCTGAATTGCTTCAGTCCTTTCCTCGGCATTATAGGAAAGTTGCACATGCTGATTCCAATTTCAACAATTTACTCAAATACATTCACACATCTTTGCCTCACTCATTGCATAGCATAAAGAACTCTGTAGTGTGCCAATACTTTGCACATCAGCATAGCCTCGCTATACAGCGAGGAGTGATTCTTGTCCAAAATGACAGTGGACAGCCAGGTGTGTTGATCCCCAAAGCTTTGCAAAAATAAGTGTTGCAGTTACTCCACCAAGGACACTGGGGGATTGTTCGTAGGAAACAGAAAGCATGTCGACACTGTATCTGACAGGGTATGGACACCCAAGAAGAACAGATGACATCACAGTGTCACACACATGCAGAAAATCAGTCCATTCCACCACAAAAAGTCTCTGCTTGGCCCAAGTCATGATCACCGTGGAAATGTGTACACATAGACTTTGCGGAACCTTTTGGGAACACTTGTTGGTTACTTGTGGTAGACTCTTATATCAAATTTCCTTTTGCTGTGCCAATGAACTCGACACCATGTAGCACTGTTCAGGCATTGTCCTCTAATTTTTGCCTCAAAAGTTTGCCTGAAATCATAGTATCGGAAAACGGCCCTCAGTTCACGTCAAATGAATTTGACACATTCTGTGAACGCAACAGCATACACCATCTAACTAGTGCACTGTTCCATCCACAGTCAAATGGCAAAGGGGAACGTTTTGTCAGAACCTTCAAGCAACAGATGGCCAAACTTCGTACAACACACACCAGGGATCACCACTGCAACTGTTTCTCACCTCTTATCGTTTGCATCCATGAGATGGGCCATCACCAGCAGAATTGTTTCACGGCTGCCATCATCAGACACTGCTCCACCCTCCTCAGTAACCGGCATCAAAGGAAGACCGCAAATATCGCTTTGCACCACATGATATAGTGTTATTCACAGTTTTTAGTGGCAGCAGATGGTGGGCACAAGGCGAGATCCCTTGTTGACTTGGTGCATGTGTGTATCTCATTTCAGGCCCAGACAGATTGCAGTGCTGACATCACCATCAAATTCACCAGTCATGTGCATGGTGATCCTTCCGTATCTCTTCCCCAAGATCTGTGGATCCTGAGAGCAATGCGGTCACAGCAGCTGCCAGAGGGTATCATCACAACACCGCTGAATGACCCCATGCAAACAGAGACTTCACCTCCTCTTGTCCTACTGGACCCACCCACGCCGCAGCAGCCAACACCTTCTAAATATTTGTGTGGGCCTCAGGAGGTGGACGTGTATGCCTCTGGGCATTTTCCAGGGACATTACCATCACAGCAAAGGCTGGATGGCAGGGCACGACCGGAAGTCTGATGTCCCTTGCAGCCACAGCTTCCAGCCCACCAGAACATCCACACTCCTGTCTCCCCTCCCGTTGTCATGCCCCATATACAATGACGGTCCGTCACTTTTGCGAGGGGGAGGAGGAATGTTATGGTGTGAAGTCAAAATGCCGGCACGCCAATTGGGAATGACAGGGAAGAGAAGTCTGTGATAAGAAGTCAGCCAATCGCACGCTGACTGGACCTCCTTCCAGGACAATGCGGCAGCAGCAGCCCCTATGTGAAGAGGACATAAGCGCAGCAAAGAAATTTGCAATGCCCAGTTCAATAGCGGAGTCAACGCTAAATACTTCTCTTGTACACTAAGTAGCGCAGACTTGGAATTGTCTATACTGAAGAAACTTCATTATTTTGTATGTCGCCCTTTGTTTGTGTAACTGCGAAAGTTAAGTATTGTAAATTTTCTTTTTGTAATGAAACTCATTAATATGATTTGCTTGAATGTTTGTCTAGTGAACTGAGAATGGTGGCTTCCTAGACCCGACAATATGTTTCACCAGCATCAGTATCACATGTAACTCTGCACCAAAGAAGATGAATCCTGCTGGTACTCAAATCCTTAGGTAGGTTTTTCGGAAACGACTCAATAGCTGTAAGCTTCTGTATTGTTATGGTGTTACTTTAAAATACAATGAAATGTGTGGTGATACATTCAGTTGGCAGTACCAATTTGTCTGGTAAAAATAGACATTTATCACAGATCTTCCTAAAATGAAACAGTTTCTATGTTGTCCCCTGTTAGATGATGCCCAGTAATGTGGATGGTGGTAACTTTTGGGTAACTTTGAAGGTAAGTTACATGGTCAGGATCTGCTGTCTGGTAGCACGTGGTGACCCACTAGTTTGGACACAGGGGCTCTCACTATTAGCCCTTACTGTCAGTCAGATAGTCACATGGTGTATTTCATCTAGCATCTTAAGTTACAAATTTAAAGGCTAAACCATAAATCGCACACTCAGAGTCTAGATGGGACATTAAGAATGCTTTATATAATTACTGTAGAAAGGACCTATTTGCAAGCCTAGACCTAATTAAAACATTAAAATGTCTAATGCTTTAAGTGATCTTTCTTTAAGGTCCTGCAAGTGTGGTAGCCACCACAATCTTTGACCAAATATGAAATCTAAGTTACTAAACTTGCAAAAGTAAATAATGGTGTCATTAAGGGGCAATTTTGGTTGACTAAATTGCAATTGACATTAATGCACACAGTTTTATCTCTTGAAAGCTTAAAATTTGTCTTGGGACCAACTGTCTAGCATAAACTGTAATGTAAGTTGTGGATGTAAGATAGGAGGCTGAGGATGAGAAAATAACATCTTTATTATTTAGTGACTGTCCTGGAACACAGTGAAAGTTGTGGATTGCCTCTCTACCAGCTTCCAGGGGCAACAAAAATTTGATTTTCAACATTTCGTGTAGTTACTGATAGAATTTAAAAATTTAAAATGCTGTCATAATCTAATTACTAAGAGGTATAATCTTATATTAAAAGATAAACACAAAAAGATAAGTAGTACTGTTAAAAACTATGTGTGTGTATTGCGGCAGCGTAACTGATAGCATGCAAATACACAGACTTTAATCCACTATCTGAGAATGAGTGCACTTAATGACTCGCATCAAACTTTACACACAATTTCAAGCTTTTCCAAAACTTCTCACCGACATTCCCCACAAAATGATGAAAGGAAAAAAGTTTGTCACTTACCACATTTTCACTGTTCATACAGTAAAAAATTTAGCATCACGCATGATGTTTTCATTTATTAATTCTATAACTAGTGACTCTATATACAACACAATTTGCAGACAGTATCGACATACACCATTGAATAAAGCTGCAAAATTATGTCATCGTACCACATATAGTAAAAAAAAAATGAAATCATCATATGGCATTGATGGCCAGTGGGACATTCAGCCGCAGAGTTGGGGTCTTTTCAGTTGATGCTACAATGGGTGACTTGCATGTTGATGTTGATGATAACACAACTATCAGTCCCTGAGCGGAGAAAATATTCAACCCTGCTGGGAATCGAACCAAGGCCTGCTGCATGGCAGTCAGACATGCTGACCACTCAGCTAAGGAGGCAGACACCATATATAGTGCAGGAGATATGACATCTATCGCCGAGATGTGTGGAAAAACTTGCTTATGCTAAAAATGGAGCACAGATTGCCCAGATTGCATTCATCCAATGTTTCATACTGAAAGCACTTTGTAACTTCCAACGAACTTGAAATTACACTTAAATCTTTTCTAAACTTTCTCTTGCTTACATGCTTAGCTTCAAAGATTAACACACTAACTCATTTGTAAAGTGATCAGACCATTTGAAGCCATTTAATACATGGGAGTCCAATTCTTTAAGGAATACAAGGTTTATTAGTATTTGACTAAGACATTTTCACTGTATTCAGCATGCTACTAGTTTCATTGTTATGACAATGGTGAAGACGATGACGAACTGCTCTCTTGGAGAACACCATTCTCTTATATGAGAGTGCTTGAGCGCACAGTACCTGTTCAGTGATGGCATGACCGCTTTGCTAGGAAGGACTGGGAAATGGCTGCCTTCCATTGAAAATCTAATTATGACTGCCTCCAAGATGCCAGTCATAGTTGGGAGTTATGCTAGGCCATTGCATGACCGCTCCATGGTTCCTCATTCAGATTATCTCCTGAGCAGCACCAACGAAGCTTCCAACAGAGCTACTCAATAGTGTTCTCTATTCCTGTAACTCACCTCAGAGCTGTACAGTAACTTTTAATATTCTCTCTTCTTCTCTTTTTGTAACTACGCAGAATAAATAAGTTACTTCCAGTCTACCTGACTGCTGTTATTCCTGTTTGCACATTCACACTTGCACATGTAAATACTAGAGCCTGCATAAGAAAGTATTCTGTAGAATCATTTCCAGCAGGATGAGGATAGATAAGGTGAAATAATATTTTATGAACCTGTTTTGGAAGCTCCTAAGGAGTTGGTCATTTAATGCCCCATCAACGATGAAGTCATTAGACACATGACTTTTTACATTCTTGGGATTCAATGTTCTTGTTCGGAAGGCTGATTGGCTTCAGAGAATTTAAGGACACAAAAGAGGTTCTCCTAATGCAGGTGCAGCTGCAAGTACATGCAATCATCATCAACTGAAAATTGAGTGTGTGTCGAGGCCTTACTTTTATTGAAAGATTTTTTACGAGTTGTTGCAACAGATGCTGTGACTGTTGAAGATTACAACACCTGCAAAGCTTTCTTATGCTCACCTTTAGTTCCTGAAATTCTCTGCCCAAAGGGTAAACAAGGCAATACTGTAGCATCTAAACAGTTTGTATACTTTGTTTAACATGTAAACATTTCTTTTTCTTTTTTGCTTTCTATCCGCATCTAGCACAAATAGCATCACTGCGACAAACAAAGCTGGCCACGATGGCCGAGCGGTTCTACGTGCTTCAGTCCAGATCCGCGCGACTGCTACGGTCGCAGGTTCGAATCCTGCCTCAGGCATGGATGTGTGTGATGTCCTTAAGTTAGTTAGGTTTAAGTAGTTCCAAGTTCTGGGGACTGATGACCTCAGATGTTAAGTCCCATAGTGCTCAGAGCCATTTGAACCATGTTTGTTACAAGCAAAAGCTCATGTCCAAACTTTTGGCATTTAAAACATCTTTAAGGTTTAGTATATAGTGTCTTACATAAAGGTAGATATGTAATCTCTGGTAACACAGGTGAGTTTAATGTTAAAATAAATTCTGAAGTTTTTTCCTAGTGGAATACTAACTTTCTTCATAATGATCTTTACCTCTGTGCTGCCAACATTTGTCGATCCTTCCTGTAACTCTTTGTGATCAATTCCCATCATATTACAGCAAGTACTAGCCCGTCATGAAATCAAATGAGTTACAAATTTCAGTAACTAGTGGGCAACTGCCTTTTTTTTTTATCCTAGAAGCTGTTCTACTCTTTTCATCAGGAGTTTGAAAAGCGAGCAGAGTTTTGTTTCCCCAAGGCAATAAGGAAATAAATGTGCACCTGAACAGAGCCCTGCTTGTCTGGGTATACCTCATACAAGAACTGTTATCCCAAGACACCTGCTGCATCGCACAGTTGCTGCTGGGACATTTCCCAAAATTTATAGGGTCAATCCATACCAAGTGGTCCAAGAAAAAAATAATTGGTTGCTTGACCATCTCAGAAAAATTTTATATTGCTGGGTGAATTTCCCAACGTTTAGGAGTCACAAAAATTTTTTTTAAAAAGATTTTATTCTTTATTATTTTGAAATTGTGGCCATGTTTGTCCCAGGCCACATGTGTTTCTTCGTATTTGCAAGCATCTACATTTTTTTACAATTATTCAGTAGTGGATTGTCCTAAGCCTTTCAGACAAAATGCATTTAGCTCAACACACTCTGTGCTAGAAATTACCATCAGCCACAAATAAAAAAACCTCAATTTTTGAACAGTAGTTTTCCAAAGAAAGATTAATTTCTCAGCTTTAATATTTTTTCTGCTATTACACTGTATAATATGGTTACTTTTTCTAGAGTATCAATGATGAGCATCATACACTTAAAAAAATACACGATTCAAAAAATTGATTTTTTTTTTTTAATTTTTCCATTTTATGGCCAGTAGTATCTTTGTTGGGAGACAGATAAAAATCTGAAAATTTCACAGTTAATTCACCTTTATGATATCAAACTCCAGTACAAATTTCAACTTTGAGATTCAACTGGAAGTTATGGAAAAAAATTACAAAGGCAAGTCAAAAATGGTTCAAATGGCTCTGAGCATTATCGGACTTAACTTCTGAGGTCATCAGTCCCCAGAACTTTGAACTATTTAAACCTAACTAAACTAAGGACATCACAGACATCCTTGCGACCGTAGCAGTCGCGCGGTTCCAGACTGTAGCGCCTAGAACCACTCGGCCACCCCAGTCAGCCAAACACAAGTCAAAAATATGTTTTTTAACATCTGCGATATCTAGGTTTATGTAATGAAAATATTTATCAGTTACAGTATATAATTTAATCGTATGGTTGATTACTTAGTTTTTTTTATTGAAAATAAGCCTACTAATTACATTATATTGTTCTCTTGTTATTTGTTTTTAGTACATTGCTCATTGAACATTTGAGAAATTTGGTCACTCAGTTTGGGTATTAGATTATAAGTTCGCCCAGTCATAGTTGTAAATTCCATGGGAGACAGCTTCCTTAGTACATTTTTAAGTAGCATCCGAACTTGATCATTCACATTTTTTTTTAAAGATGTCCTTGGTCCTGGAGGATGATAAAATATAACATGTACATCTTGATTTTCACAGTCAATATTATCAACTTCGCCAATCCACCACTGTTCATCATAAACACAAGCCACTATGTCTTTATTTTGAAGAAGCAGTTGTACAATTTTTCCACACTGATGAAGTTCACTATTAGCTGAAGTTGATGTGGTCTTACACATCAGTAAGTTGTGTGAATGGGGTACAAAACAGTGAAAAGATCAAGTGCCTTTAATCTTCTGATAAGTGTTGGACCTTACCCTCAAGACACTGTCAGAGACTTCTTGTATTTCCTCACATTGTACAAAAACATAGGCAATGACTTTGATATGCTTGAATACTGCTCAGCAGTGTGGGATCCGCACCAGGTAGGGTTGATAGAAGAGATAGAGAAGATCCAACGGAGAGCAGCGCGCTTCGTTACAGGATCATTTAGTAATTGCGAAAGCGTTACGGAGATGATAGATAAACTCCAGTGGAAGACTCTGCAGGAGAGACGCTCAGTAGCTCGGTACGGGCTTTTGTTAAAGTTTCGAGAACATACCTTCACCGAAGAGTCAAGCAGTATATTGCTCCCTCGTACGTATATCTCGCGAAGAGACCATGAGGATAAAATCAGAGAGATTAGAGCCCACACAGAAGCATACCGACAATCCTTCTTTCCACGTACAATACGAGACTGGAATAGAAGGGAGAACCGATAGAGGTACTCAGGGTACCCTCCGCCACACACCGTCAGGTGGCTTGCGGAGTACGGATATAGATAGATAGATAGATATCTTTTTTACAGAATTCAAACATTTCTTGAGGTGTTACGATATGATTAACGTCGGTCCGCTGCTTTTGTGATAGCTTGCTTTGTTGTACCCCCAACACCGTCACAAGCATTCTTCTCATGGCACGAAGCAAAAAAGTGCCATTCTACATCAAACCCAAAATCATCTTTATGAAAGGAGATGATCATTTTTTTGTTTTGTTTTGTTTTTATATTGATGTGCTGCCCCATCTGAAAAGTAAATCAGTTCCTTTACAGAAGAGTGCTGCTGTTTAATGTGGCTTGTACATTTTAGTTGAAAAATGTGCACTGTTTGTGTTCTAGGTAGTCACTTACGACACAAAAGCTGTGGCTCATTAGTTTATTTTCCTCTTAATAATAGAATACAAATGGATGAACTGTGGACTGTTTGTTTACCCAGTGGTGCCCTTGTACTTCATCTTAAAAAACAAAGGAATAAATTTTCTGAAACGTCAGCAAGCACTAAGCATTCATCAGTCGCCAAGGTTTACTTGCTGTCTTTCAAAAATTTAATTTGAGCTTTTGCAATAAAATGATGGATTTTCAGATTTTCAAGGTTAGCCACCAACACTTCATAAAACCCTTCTCATGGTTTTATGACTGTAACCATTTCAGTTCTGTCCTGTGCCATGCATTGTTTGTATTTTATATTGTCAGGCATCAAAACGTCTTCTTTGGATTCTTCAAACATGTCAAGTAAGACGTTTTTGCCTGGACATCCTTCACATTTTCCCTTGATAATACAATTGTAACTGTCAATATTGCGTACTGTAACTTCCGAAAGGTCTTTATAGTCAACTCTAAAATTGTACCCATCTATCATCAACTTTATGTTCTGCTGATACAAACACAAACATTATGGGTGCCAGATCCCCTGCAACAACACACCATCTTGGTCTCAACTCGCAAAACTTTGATGTTCCAATTTTAATGTCAGGATTTTCTTTTTTCAATTCAGGGAATAGTTCATTAAAATTAAACAATATTAACCTTTTTTGTCTTTGAATCTTAGAACCATTTTCTTTCACAGAAACACAGTCTTTTTTGCCAGACATCAAACAACTGTTATTGTTATCATGATAATACTTAATAACTTTATTGATTGTGTTTTCATCTACCAAATTAGGTCCACTTTTCTTTTGTAATGCTGGTGAAATTCCCTGTTCTTTTATTAAAGTTTTAGAACTTCCATCTCTTTTAGTGCAAATTGTATTTTGAAACTAAACTTCCAAATTCTTTTTGAGTGTAGCTGATACATTCTCAATTTGTGTGTTCAAGGCACTTGGTATTTTATTTTGACTTAGTTTTCTAATTTTACTAGCAGGTGATACACCCAGAATTTTACAAGCTGTATCTACCTTTTTAATGGTTGCTGATAAGTTACAAAGTTCTGAATCTGAGGTTTCACTGTCCTTCCTCTTGTGAATTAGAAATATCTCAGAATAACGTGATGGACAAAATGATTTTCATGGTATGAGATTGACAAAAAGGCTTTTATTTTTAGAATAACGATCAAATGTTATTTTTCACAGACCTTTTGTTAAAGGTATCCATGCAAGACTGACCATAAAGGTGATGAATTTATTTTAAGTATTTCATTTCATGGTACTTGCACGTAGATTTGACCTCTGGGACGACTCTTCAGTAAAACAACACTTTCTTCTTCACTGTAATCTTTGATTAAAGTAATGTCTTTAGGATATACTCCATACACACTTTTATGTCATGTTTCGTTAATAACAACAACAACAGAACACTGAGACTCCATTTTTCAACTGTACACTTCAAGAACTTCTAGCTAAATAAGTGTGAGTAGACAATTGTTGGTGTAAGGGGGACGACAACAATCAGACTTGTCTAGACTTTCAGGTGCAATTGTTAGCCTGCTGAAACAATTACCACTGCATTGTTTCGACAAATAATCATTAGCTAGTGTAATGTGGTGTGTTACATTATGCAATTGGTATACTTTATTTGATTAGCCTACCAGATATCGCAGATGTTAAAAAACTTTTTCTTGACTCGTGTTTGTAATTTTCTTTCCATAACTTCCAACTGAATCTCAAAGTTGAAATTTATACTGAATTTTGCTATCATGAAGGTCTATTAACCGTGAAATTTTCAGATTTTTATTTGGTCCCCAACAAAGATATTGCAGGCCACAAAATGGAAAAATTAAAAAATCCATTTTTTAAAATAGTGTATTTTTTTAAGTGTAAGGGAGAAGAGGAGTTTTTGGCACAACTTGACGAGAAGAAGAGACCGGTTGGTACGACATGTTCTGAGGCATCAAGGGATCACAAATTTAGCATTGGAGGGCAGCGTGGAGGGTAAAAATCGTAGAGGGAGACCAAGAGATGAATACACTAAGCAGATTCAGAAGGATGTAGGTTGCAGTAGGTACTGGGAGATGAAGGAGCTTGCACAGGATAGGGTAGTATGGAGAGCTGCACCAAACCAGTCTCAGGACTGAAGACAACAACAACAACAACCTGTTCACCATTTATACTCTATAAAAAGTAGCTACTGTTCAAAAATTGAGTTTTTTTAAAAATTGGTGGCTGATAACTTTGAACTATTAAAATATGTTAAGGAATACATTCAGCTAAGTGGTAATGATGTTAATTTGTAGCCCAGGGCATGTTGAATTAAACACATTTTATCTAAAAGGCTTAAGACAATTCACTACTGAATAATTGTAAAAAATTTAGACGCTTGCAAATACGAAAAAAGCCTGTAACAAATATGGCCACCATTTCAAAATAATAAACAATAATTTTTTTTGAAAAAATATGTTTGTGACTACTAAACATTGATGAATTCACCCAGCAAATATATAATTTTTCTGATATGGTCAAGCAACCAGTGCTGAACCACTTGGTATAGATTGACCCTATAGTAACGGAGACCAGATGGCGCTGACCAGCCCATGGTTTTCGGAACATGGATTTGCCATGTTGCCATGCCTGTACATTCCACAGTGTGTTTAGCCCGGACAATGAGGCGAGGGGGGACTAACATGAGGAAAAAGCTATTCACTCTTCCTGACACATAACCTCTTTAGCTTCAACTATATGCCCTCCTGGTATGCAGCAACAAGTATACTGATTTTGACATAGGCCTAATTCAGGCATGAATTTTACAAATATCTCATTATCTTTCCCAGAATCTTTCCAATCAATCACAAAGTGAAATGCGACTTCCCATTACATAATTCATATGGTTGTTGTACTTTATATTGTTCTGAATGGTTGTGCAGGTGCACTATTTTTGCCCACTTTTTCAAGTTTCAGCCACTACAGAGGTTTTCATTTACTTATGTATATTACTTTATATCAGAACCAATGAAAGGTATTCAAGTACTGCAAACATTGTCAATATGTCATTCATGCACTTTACTTTGTCCACTGTTGCTGACTGCTGTATTTGGTTGCAATTATGAATTACGGTGCAAACCTATTACATAATGGTCGACAGGGTCACCTTGATGTTTACAACAATTTCAGTGATAGGAATAAAAATAATGAATTGACTTTTGGATAACACTTCATCTGAAATCAATATTGACTGACTGGTTGCTACAAGTTTTCAATAAACTAAGCACACTATATAGTTGTGTACATCAATGTTACTAGCTTTCTTTAAAATCAAAATGATTTTTGTTCACTTCCAATCAACTGAAATTACCTGATGCTAGAACTGTCCCCTGTAAACAGCAACCAGAAAAGGGCAGGACTGCGGAGATAAATCATCCAGAAGTCAACTCAGGATAGACCACGTATGATGACTCACTTTCCTTTTGATCTTCCTACTATATCTGTGTACTTTTCACAAGTAAATCTTAATTCTTTTTCACTTATGTGTGAGAAGGAAACTACAGTCTCAATGGCTAATATTTACTATCTGTACACAAATGGCTGCACTGTCATCTAGATTTGTAGTTTTTATTCATATTGGTCATTTGGTTGGTTGATTGGTTATTAAGGGACTAAGTAGGGAGGTCAATAATACCTTGTTTGAATTAGTGACATCAGCCAGAAATCTGATCAAATTGTGGTAGTATGTAGATGTAAAATCATGGCATTGAGAGTACTATTGGTGTCAGCTCAGAAATAATTACATGAGAGATAAAAGTACATGAGTTGAGTCAGTGGAGACGAGAACCCTCTGCCCCAGAGCTAATCTGCAGGGAGAGGCACATCCCCCACATCTGACACCCCACTGACTCAATGCAGGGTTAACACAGTAACAGAATAAACAGTTACTTCTAGGCAATTGGAGAGAAAATCCATTAACAGTAAAAGTGAAACCACTAAAAGCATAACGAACACAAGTGGGAGACAATAATAAAAAACAACATAAGAGAGGTAATCAGGTCGGTAAATGGGTGGGTGTAGTTGAGTGTATAGCAGAGCTCCGCACCCAGTTAGAGGTGTCATTGCCACAACCACCCCATTCCTTGTCCGATAAAGTTAATCGCTTAACAATGAGCATAGAACCCACTCCCTCACACGAAGTATAAAAACCTGTTTAACTGTTCATCAGTTGGTATCAAGAATAAGCAGTTTTTAAGATCTCACATTTATCAGAGTACTTTATGAAGGGGCAATTCTAAAAAAGGAAAGTAGGTTGCAGCAGAGAAAAGACAGACTGCTCAGTGCCATTGATGGAGAACAATGCTACACTACCTTTATTGACTTCCTGTCAAAGGGATTTTTTATCCCTTTTTATCCCGCTACCAATATTATTTTGTTTTATTTAATTTATTTATTTACTTATCTCAATGATCCTCTCTTACATTCAATCAAGCATTCTACACATTTTACTTTACATTCATTATGACAATTGTTATAAGAAATAGTGCATATATGATGAAATTCAACACAAAAAATAACTAACACAAATAGTGGAAACAGTAGTAGCTAAAG
Source organism: Schistocerca gregaria (assembly GCF_023897955.1). Classification (NCBI taxonomy): domain Eukaryota; kingdom Metazoa; phylum Arthropoda; class Insecta; order Orthoptera; family Acrididae; genus Schistocerca; species Schistocerca gregaria. The sequence goes on along the minus strand of NC_064931.1, from coordinate 649,539,819 downwards.
CAGAAGAAAACAGTTCATATCTGTTCAAGAGAGAAAAACGGCAAAGAAATGCTGAGGATGCCGGCAGCAATGGAAGCAGAAGGAATGGGAGAGGTATGCGGAGAGGAAAAGGAATATGGTGTAATGCATGCAGTGTGTTTGTACAGTGCGTGATTATAGCTGATACTTACTATCATGTGCTCGTGTAATATGAGGACCTTGTTTTCATTCACATGTAATGTTGTATATATATTATGTCAAATGTGGTATCATACATAGAATAATAATTTGGGTTATATGCCATATAAAATATGATAAATCATACGATGGCCATCCATATGTGCTTGAAACTGAGAAACCTCTAAATCAGTCAACTGCACAATTAATAAAGAATATTACAGCCTTCCATGGACCCTGTTTTCATTTACAAGATCTCTGAAGGATGTGGACTTAAGGAAAAAACAAAATTAGCATGTAATGAAGGGAGATTGAAAGAAAATGGTAACACATATAAAAAAAAGATAAAAATACACAACTGGGAGAAAGTGGGAACATTTGCTTTGCTGTCTGACAGAAAAACTAAGTTGCATAAAAAAGTTGAGAAAGCTATGATGTTGATGAAAGGAAGTACTGCAGTCTTTTCTTAAATGAAACATGACTAATTGTTCACAGATTGCAGCACAGCTTGTTTCAAAAATACACAGCAGCAACAGATGAGTATGCAAACATTTTTGTTTTGTGAATGGACTCAGTTAAGATACGAGAAAAGTGAGACTGTGTTGTGATTAGCATGAGTGGCAGGTACCGGATCACTAACGTAAAAACTTGTCTGGGTGCAAATAACCAAACTGAGCATATAAAGCACGGATATGGACAAGTGGACAAGTAGATGCATGTAACACACACACACACACACACACACACATACACACACATTCATAGTTAGTTCCAACTGTCTAGACTTTCCACTATTCATGCTGTGTTGGATCACACTGTAACAGTGGAGGTTCAGCACAGAGAGCTTGCAGATGTTTACATTTCACATACTGTGGAAATAGGTCCTGAAACATCTGGATGGCCCAGAAGCAAGTAGAAGTCTTCCTGCACATTGCTACAATATCTCTGCCCATTTGAATGAACATCCAAAGTTACACCCAAGTTCATCATTTTCTGATGTGATACTGAAATACTGTTGAGAAGACAAGACAGATTTTTACAGAATTCAGAATTAATTATTTTCTCTTTGGATACTAAAATTACTTGATAGTTCTTCAGATTTAGTTTAAGTAACAGGTTTTGCATCCATCAGATCACTGAAGGCAGGTCATCATTCATCTGGATGATTTTAAGTGTTGGTTCAAATGGCTCTGAGCACTATGGGACTTAACAGCTGAAGTCACCAGTCCCCTAGAACTTAGAACTACTTAAACCTAACTAACCTAAGGACATCACAGACATCCATGCCCGAGGCAGGATCCGAATCTGCGACCGTAGCAGTCGCACAGTTCCGGACTGCGCGCCTAGAACCGCGAGACCACTGCGGCCGGTGATTTAAAGTGTTAACATTTTCCAAAAAGGTACTTAAGCTGAAGGTTGACAGCATAGAAATGACACTTGTTGGAGGGCAGAACCTATGAGATCTCAGACAGTTAAGGAGAACAATATTGGGCCCAGCACTTATCACTGTGGTACTTGAGCGAGAACATGTTACCTGAACAACTCTTCAGTCCCACAGACAACACAATGCTGTTTTTTTTTTCTTTTTTTTTTTTTCTTCCTTCAAGTAGCTTTCGAACTAGTTACCACATTATCTGAACATTTAACTATTTTATTTTTCTGTGCAGTAAATCTAAGTTGACAAATACACTGCAAAAATCTGTATTCAAATTCATGAACAATGCACAATTTGAGACACGACCGTGGATTGCACGCTGGCTGCTTAAGAGAGACAATTGTGTTAATGTGTATGCATGTGCTTTGTGCTTGAAGAAAGCAAGTATTCTGCAAATTACATCACTCACATGCTTAAGTAGAATTTGTCACTTACCAGCACCATCAGCAATGACAGCTTGTAACAAACGGAACAAAAATTCATCAAATAACTCACTACTATTATGTTTAATTCTTGCATTGGTTACAACATTCACATCAGAGTGGTCAGAACAATATTGAATGCTCATGGGCTGTTGGAGAATGTGTGACTTAAAGAATGAAGAACAAGCCTAAACTCTACTGCCATCATTAATGACTCCAACTACAGTAAGTTGTCTATAACATATGTCAGGCCATCAGTTACCTTAATTACTTCATTTTTAATGCTATGGTGTTGATGAAAACCAGACTGTTAATTTCCACACAAGCTGACTCTGCACAAAGTATTCAGTCAGTTGAGTGTCAACAATATATCCCTGGGCTTTGGATAGAGTGGTTAAGATGCTAACTGGAAGGTAACCACACAGTAATTGTTGTTTTATAGTATTCTTCGGAATATGTTGGACTATGATTATTTTCCACTAAGTGGGACATATCTCATCCACAAGAGGAAAATTAAACACGTCTGTCAAGAGTGGTGCCAAGCTATCCACAAGTTTTGTTTGTGACAAAGTTGATACTATCACTGCCTATTACTTCTGAAGAGATTCTCAATATTTCTTTTCTTATTAAGTTTATTGCTCACATTCCCAGTAGAAAATGTCACCGCTAGATATGAAGTCTAAAGATTATCACGCAACAGTTTTTGCAGCATGGATATTCACTGGTACTGCAAAAAATTCATTCAGTTTATCACCCGAAAGTTAAAAAATTGCTTTGAAATTAGTCTTTCCGACATCCAAACGATGGAGCTTCCTCCAAAGAACTGCAGCGCATATATCACTGCACACTTCGGTATTACTATGCCTGGTTTTGGGATGGTGAACATACTGATTTAGGCGGTTTCACAGCTTTCTATATTCTTCATAAAAACCAGGCTTCAGATTTGATTTCAAATCTCAGTAAGCAGCACCCCTGTTCCCATCATTTGACATCAGTCAGTCTTCAACAAAGAAGCAGGAGCTTTTCTTATTTGAATTGTACATACAGGTACATGTTTTTCAGAGAGTTGTGAGCTTACCAGCAAGACAATGGATTTTGTCATCAACTATGGGCTCACTGATTATTTGGTGTTATTGAATTTCTGAGCAGTCTGCTGTTAAAGAGCATCATATTGTCTACTGTTGCTACAAGTTATGTAACACAGTTTGAGCTTTGCAGACTGTGAGGAGTAGCCCACAAAGATTAACTTGCATGCTGAGAAGCCTGGAGCCAACGTCTAAGCAATATCTGTTTTTGCAATTACATCTATAAGTGGTGATGGTTTGTAACAAAGAATGCTCTTTTTGTTGCAACAAAATATTCTTAGTTTTATTATGGAGGAAGTATCTCTCAGCAAATCTCTGTTCATTTCTCCCATTAGGATGAAATGCCAACGCCAACACCAAAGTGAATGTAATTCTGACTGGACGGATGTCATGTGCTGATTCTTTATGACTTGAAGACACCAGCTCTTTGGACTTATTTCAACGAACATTAATTCTGTCAGTCTTCATTATGGTAAGTGCTTAAAATATTGCATTTGAGGTCAGATCGTATATACCCACTGACACATCCACCACACCTCTCTGGCTTGTTAGTTCTAAGAAACATACATCCCTGGAGATGAACATATGCAGATAATATGTGTGGCTTTAGACACTTATAAGGGTCACATCAAAGTTTGTTCAATGGAAAAGAGTGCTCACTTCTTCATAATGTGCGGACCTGAAAGTGACATAACGATGTGCCACTAATAGCTTCAACACACACTTAGAGGCAGCTTGTTGCAGGAAGTATGACATGTTTGCCCCTACTTGTACTGAAGGACTTAGGCTCTCATTTCTAGAACATTAATACATTCTGGCTTGACCGTGGACATCAAAAGCAATATTGATGCCAGAGCTGAGAAATAAATATGGGAGCTAAAAGTACACACATCAAAAGAAGTCTTGTATCACCTTGGTTCCGAGAGATCCAGAACCTGTGCAGAAAATTGGAAGAGAGAACAACATAATCATCATTTCCGCCCTTTTTATTGCTCATGAAACTCACACATTGCATGTTGTGCCACCATACATTGAGATCTTCAGAGGTGGTGGTTCATATTGCTGTACATGCTGGTACCTCTAATACCAGGAAGCACGTCCTCTTGCATTGATGCCCGCCTGTATTTGTCGTGGCATACTATCCTTAAGTTCATAAAGGCACTGTTGGTGCAGATTGTCCCACTCCTCAACGGTGATTCGGTGTAGGTCCCTCAGAGTGGTTGGAGGGTCACATTGTCCATAAACAGCCCTTTTCAATCTATCCCAGGCATATTCAATAAGGTTGATGTTTGGAGAACATGCTGGTCACTCTAGTCAAATGATGTCATTATCCTGAAGGAATTCATTCACAAGACGTGCATGATGGGGATGCGAATTGTCGTCCATGAAGACGAGTGCCTCACCAATATGCAGTGGATATGGTTGCACTATTGGTTGGAGGATGGCATTCACATGTCGTACAGCCATTACAGAGCCTTCCATAACCACCAGCGGCATATTTCAGCCCCACAGAATGCCACCCAAAAACATCAGGGAACCTCCACCTTGCTGCACTCACTGGACAGTGTCTAAGGCAGAGCCGGCCAGAAATTCTGCACACGTGCGGTGCTCTTGCACATGTGCAACTTCCGGGTCATAGCGTGCACGCCGCAGCCGTCAGTGTTCATGTCGTGCATGTTTCTATGCACAGATGTCGCTCCTCTGTTACACAAAGTGCGTTATCGACACCTCGTATGTATATCACAACCTGGGCTGTATCTGTAAGATCTGTTACCTTATCGAGCGCAACAGAGAAAGCAACAAAGTATTTAGCCTTATTTATTAGCTGCCTGTGCAGATCAAAGGCCATAGCACTGATACGTCTTGTCACTGTTTGTTTGGATGGACTGATTTCTTGAAACCTGCTAACATTCGTGGGACACACAAGTTCTGCAGCATCAATCAGACACCCTTTCACAAACTCCCTTCGGAAAAGGGTTTCCCAGATTGTGCAATTCTTAATGTGATTTTAAAACTTGCTCGCAGTGAAAATTTAGTGTGGTTGTCACTCTGGAAAATTGAAAACAGTACATATTACAGTGTACAGTAAAACAGACATAAATGTAACACAAGAAATTGAGAGCTCAAGAAGTATCAGTTACTTTGAATGAGACACATCAATTCGATTTTACTGTACGTCATTTTCTTAAGGACATTTAATTTTGCTTGCCGTTCTTCACTGTTGAGTACACTACACTCGTCACTCGTCTTTATGATATGTATTGTAATGTCTTTCAATAGAAAACGTATGCTGGCCGCCTATTATTCGGCGGCACAGCAAACACTGAGTTTTCACCAACGGCTACAAAAAAAGAATTGCAGTTCTCAGTCAGTTTTAAACAACAGAACATAGATCTCTCGTCCTTTGCTTTTTCACAGTACCTGCCATTTTCAGTACTTCTCTGTTAAGGTTACGGTTACCAGGGGTAAACGAGACTGTATGTTGCGCTCTTGCTTGTACCACATAAAAAGGGAAGTGGAGCCGCTGCCGTTCATTTAGGACACATGTCTAATAATAGATGTCGCTGTCGCACATGTGCAGCACTTCCGCACGTCTGCACACTGTGCAGCGTTTGGTTGGCCCTGGTCTAAGGCGTTCAGCCCGACCGGGTTGCCTCCAAACATGTCTCCGATGATTGTCTGGTTGAAGGCATATGATACACTCATCAGTGAAGATAATGTGATGCCAATCCTAAGCATCACATTCGGCATGTTGTTGGACCCATCTGTAGTGCGCTGCTGCATGGTGTCGTGGCTGCAAAGATGGACCTCGTCATGGACGTTGGGAGTGAAGTCACGCATCACGCAGCCTCTTGTGCACAGTTTGAGTCGTGGTGTTGCTGTCAGGGTTCCTCCAAGCCATAATCCCGGTCATCCACTGCAATAGTCACCCTTGGGCTACCTGAGTGAGGCATGTCGTCGGCAGTTCCTGTCTCTCTGTATCTCCTCCATGTCCGAACAACATCGCTTTGCTTCACTCCAAAATACCTGGACACTTCCTTTGTTGAGAGCCCTTCCCAGCACAAAGTAACAATGCGAACGCGATTGAACCACAGTATTGACCGTCTAGGCACGGTTGAACTACAGGCAACACGAGCCCTGTACCTCCTTCCTGGTGGAATGACTGGAACTGATCGGCTGTCTGACTACCTCCATGTAACAGGTGCTGCTCATGAATGGTTGTTTACATCATTTGGCGGGTTTAGTGACATCTCTGAACAGTTAAAGAGACTGTGTCTGTGATACAACATCCACAGTCAACATCTATCTTCAGGAGTTCTGGGAACTGGGGTGAAGGAAAACTTTTTTCCATGTGTGTATATGCGATGGTTCAGTACGCAGGTCAGAGAGGTGACTAAAGCTCCCCCATGGTTATCTGCACCTTGAGAAACCTCACTTGCATCTGAACCCCATCAATACAATTAAGGGTAAGACAGTTACAGTGTACAGAATTCTTCGAGCTGAGAAGATTCATAATAGTACAAGGGAAAAGGCTAAAATGATAATGAAAATCAATTGGAACAACAATAACAAAATAAGGCCAGAGAAATAATCCACTTGGTAGATGGGTGGTGCCAGGTGAGTGTCCTTCAAGATTCAGTGCATGAAGGGGTTATTCCCTCCAACATCTGTTCCACCCTTGATCTGTTATACAGGTAGTCAAGATATTTAAGATGGAAACAGCAGCCAATTCGACTGTTCTTTCATCATCAGCTAGTACCAAGGATAAAGAGTCCTTAAGGTCTTGCTTTCATAGGAGTGCTACTTGTAAAACAAACTAGGATATGGCAGAAAGAAATCATTAATGGGATCTAAAAGCGATTCAAACAGAGTACGATAGGGATGACCAAGCACTGGCAAAGGTGGTAGGTTCAAGGCTCCCCCAGATCATGCACATGATATAGAGACCAACCACAACCACCCTGCCCCATCCCAGTAGTAGTTTGAAGTTACATCTGATAAAAACCACTTTCACAGAGAAAATGAAATACCATTTCAACTGCCAGTGAGCCTTTAACCAATGCTGTTGCTGTTGTTGTTGTTGTTGTTGTTGTTGTTGCTGAGAGTGCAGAAACAACTGAGGTCCTGAGTGAGCATGTCATAACCTTAGAACACTAATAAGTAAAAGAAGTTAAAAGCAACTACATGTCAAGCTCAATGATGAATGGAAAGAGAGCTAAAAACCAGGACTTCCCCTTGGAGAAAGGTCCACAAAATAAGTCAGGGACAGTGGAGGACCCGAACCAAAGATTAAATGTCTTTCACCATACTGCTACAACAGGTAAGAAGTAAAATGCGGTCAATAATTTGCTAAAACTAGCGATAACTCAGATGGCAAACATAAACTGGAATGTAAGCGGTTAAAAAAAGGACATTCGATCAGGAAATGACAAACCGTCAAAGGTTGATAACAATGAGCACAAAGTGGTGGAGGATCATCACTTAACAAATGTTGATCACTAAAAAGACAGTGCCCAATACACAACCTAGCTAAAATGATGATCTCACGACGACAGGGCTGAGAAGAGCTCAGCCAAGGTGCTGGGAGTGGTTTAATTCCCCAGAGCTTCTTCCTGTGATGAGAAGACCAAAGTGACACCATCTGCCAACAGACGGCAACAGGGAGATCATCTGAAGGAATGGAAGAGCTAGCAGGCTGAGGTAGGAAGACTGTAGCCTTGGCAGCAGTGTCAGCAGCCTCATTTCCCATCAGACCTATGTGACCAGGAACTCACATGAACATGACAGTGGCTCCCTCAACAGTGAGCAAGAGGAAGCTTTCTTGGACCACTTGAATTCAGGGATGGACTGTGTACAGCAAACAGAGGCTCTGAAGGCACAGAGAATCAGAGCATATTGCATAATTAAAAAGCCTGGTTCACTGGATGTACTGTATGGCCTGATGAAGGGTGAAGAGCTGTGCTCCAAAAATCGAGCACTATTCTGGAAGCTGATACTAAAAATGGTCAGTGCCAATGAAAAAGGCACACCCAACACCATGTTCAGTTTTAGAGCCATTAGTGTACATGAATGTCCTACTGCTAGGTTCCATGTGAAGGTTGACAAACTTACAGCGATAGATCGAATCCTGAGTTGTGTCCTTGGAAAGCAAATGAAGTCCAAGATGAACACAGCCCACTGCACAAAGCCAAGGCAGTGAAGGGTTCACACCGGTCGAGAATGTGACATGTGGCAGGTGGTAGGTAGCATGAAGTTAGGCTGCCAGAACAGTAGCCAAAAGTGAAATCCGGGAGATAACAGAGAAGAAGGGTGCACCCCATACTGGCATTCAAAGGAGTCGTCAAAAAAGGAAGCATAGGATGGGTGGCCGGGCATGGTATACAAACGGCACGCTTATCTGCTGAGGAGGACACAACGCCAGTATGAAAGTGGGAGTTCGGCAGCTTCTGCATAGAGACTCAACTGGGCTAGTATAAAAGGCACCAATGGCCAAATGTATTACATGATGGTGATTATGTTAAGATGGATGGACATACAGAGGAATAAACAAAACATCCATAGTCTTGTTTCGAACAGACAAGGGGTCGGTACAAATGGAGGAGGGTGGTCTGATCCACTCCCCAAGAAGTACTCACATGAACAAGCTTTCTTGTATCACTTGAATTCAGGGATGGACTGTGTACAGCAAACAGAGGCTCTGAAGGCACTAGCTGCAGCATGCAGCTAGATACGACATGTGGGACAACCAAGCAAGTTTCCTATCAAGCATGAGACTCGGGGATCTCTCAGTTTCAGCAAACAGAAGAGCAACAGGCCCAAGATGTAAACACGGTGGAAGAAACCCACTGCGCCGTTAGAAATTCATAGAAATGGATTAGACAGTGCAAAAGCGAAAGCCATTGTTGATGCACCACAAATAAAGACAAGTGTGGCTAAAGGGTGCACAGTGAGTAAAACTGCAACTAGACGGTAGAGTGCAGCATATACCTGTGGCTGGACGATTGCTGAAACCAAGAGGAGGAGCCAGCCACTCTGCAACACATTAAAAACTTTAGCCTTAAGGCTTAGGCTGGGAACAATATACTTCACAAAACTTTAAAACCTTTGCCACACTTGTCTCATAATCAGCTAAAACAGAGGGTAGATCACTACTGAAATTTGCTTCTGGCCTCACATCACAATATAAACTGCACTCACTAACAATGTGGCATACAGTGATTTGTATTGCATAGGTGTCACAGACTGGGGGAGCCTCTCGCCGGAGTAGGAAGCAATGTATCAGGGAACGGTGCCCAATTCAGAGGCAGGTCAAGGTCATGTCATCCCACCTGAGTGACCGGCATATCTGCCACTGCTTGCTATTTGGTTTCACCAACTGCAACTTATTGTCCCTCACTGCCAGGCACTCCTTCCTCACAACTGCAGAGATCTCTGCTGCAGCACTGAAATAACAGCATCCAAGGGAATGGCACATTGTGTCACATCATGTCCTCTACTGGCCTCCTTGGCCGCTCTGGCTGCCTGTTCATTGCACCAAATTCCCATGTGCCCTAGTACCCAACAGGATGATACCCACTTACACCACCATTGAGGGAGGTGCAATTGGTTGCATATTAGTTGGACCAGTTTCTTTACTAGGTACATGTGCTGCAATGATTGTAGAACACTGAGGGAATTGGGGAAGGAGACGAACAGTTTATCATGAAGAAGCCTAATCTGTTACAGTGCCTTCAGGATCGTGTGATCCTCAGCAGTAAATACATTGAATTCATGGGAATGGCGAATCCTAAAGACACAGTCTGGATACACTACTTAATTCCCAAGGGAGGTCTCTTGCTTTGAGCCATCATTATACATTATTTGAAAATCAGGATGCCTTTCTAAAATGGAATAAAATAAAGATTGAAACTTAAGATCTCAAGTGTAATCTTGCTTAAAGAGCTCTTCAAGTGACAAGATGGAGATTTGCTCCACTCTCAGCTTAAAACTTTAAAATCTGCCACATCTGTATCTAGAAAGCAGTCCTTTGTATGAGCTCCATATGTCCTCATCACTCGTTGTCGATTATGAAAATGTCTTTCCAGTGGTGGCAGAACAGTGGTATGGTATGCCGGTGTGCATGGTGTAGACAGTGTTTTATGTGGCTGTCGCACCATGAGGTGCTGTCACCTAATGTGAAGTGGTGGCTCACTAGCCTTGGCACAAAGGCTCAGTATGCAGCTGGTTTCAAATGGCCCAGTAGCCAGCCAAATTCCTTTGCAGGATGTACCATGTCCAGCTTTTTTAAATAATGGGGTTGTGTAGAGCCACATGCTGCACACCCACATTCAAGCCTAGATCACGTATAGATCCTGTAAAACTAGAGCAGACAAGTTCAGTCTGCTCCCCATGAAGCATTTTAAAATACTGAATGGTTTGATGGAACATCTTTTCATGTCCCTAAGGTGTGGCAACCATGTTAAGTTGGTTGGTTGGTTGGTTTAAAAGGGAAAGGGGGGGGGGGGGGGGGGGCGAGCGAACTGTGAGGTCATCGGTCCCTTGTTCTCAGTAAAATAATTGCACAAGGGAAAGAAGAAAAAGGAGACGTACAGCACAATAACAGGAGAAAGGAAGAACCAGAAGAATGATAGGAGGACAACCAACACTACTATGGACAAAACAGGAAAAGAAAACCACAGAGAAGCAAGAGACAAGTAGAAGGGGTAAAAAAGAGAGCAGATGACCGTGGCTTGCCGACCACATGAGTGAAAAGGAAAAGCCAGCCACTCTGTGACACATTAAAACATCCATCCTAAAAGCATTAGAGTGGAGAACACAAAGGGACAAAGGACATGCGCTAAAACTTATATAGGATGATGAGTCCAGTAACTGAAGAGTCCGTCGCAGGGCAGCCAAAGGACAGCTCACCAACATATGGGCCACTGTCAGCCAGGCGCCGCACCGACACTGAGGTGGGTCATCATGGCGCAGGAGGTAGCCATGTGTCACCCAAGCATGGCCAGTGTGGAGCCAGCAGAGAACCACAGAGTCCCTGCAAGAGGCCCGCTTGGAGGACTGCCACACATTCGTAGTCTCCTTAGTGGCACACAGTTCATTGTGCATGCTGAGGTTAAGCCATTTCATCTCCCAAACCTGCAAAACCTTGCAGCGTGGTACTAAACACAGGTCAGTTGCGGAAAAGCAGATATCCATAAGCAGTTTCCGTGTAGCCTGTTTGGCCAGCCTGTCGGCAAGTTCGTTGCCTACGATTCCAATGTGACATGGAGTCCAGACAAACACCACTGAACAACCGGGCTGTTCCAGGGCATAGATGGACTCCTGGGCAATTGCTACCAAAGGATGATGAGGGTAGCTCTGGTCGATAGCTTGTGGGCCTCTAAAGGAGTCAGTAGGCAAGAAAATACTCCCCAGGGCATGAATGGATGTGCTCAAGAGCACGAGATAGCCACCAGCTCGGCACTGAAAACACTGCAGCCAGTGGGCAAGGAATGCTGTTCAATATGTCCTCCATTGACATATGTGAAGTCGATGTGAGCATCAGCCAATGAACTATCGGTGTAAACTACTTCCTGGCTTCGGTACATGTCAAGAATTAAGAGGAAAGGGCAACAGAGAGCCCGGGTGGGGGGTGGGGGGGGGGGGGGGTTGGCTGAGTCCTTAGAGCCATGTGAAAGGTCCATACGAAGCCGCAGCCTAGGAGTACACCATGGAGGTGTACATTAGGGGAATGGACCTCAAGTATAGGTGGTAGGAAACCCTTACCTGGGCTGCTGATGTGGGAGATGGAACGACGTGGGTGGGAAAAGGAGGTGGTGATTCGAGTGCGCAGGAGAACTATGAATGTGTGCAACATAACTGGCCAGCAGCTGTGCATGCCTAACACGCAATGGAGGGACTCCAACCTCCAGAAGAACACTGGTCACAGGGCTCATCCTAAAACATTTTGTCACTAGGCGAACGCCACAGAGGTGCACTGGGTCGAGTAAATGCAACGCTGAGGGTGCCGTCAAACCATAAACCAGACTCCCATAGTCGAGGCAGGATTGTACAAGGGCTCTGTAGAGCTGCAGTAGCGATCTGCACCCCAGTTGGTGTTGCTCAGGCAGCAGAGAGCACTGAGGTGCTGCCAGCACTTCTGCTTAAGCTGACAAAGGTGAGGAAACCAAGTCAACCGGTAGTCGAAAACCAGACCTCAGAATCAATATGTCTCCACTACAGTAAGTGGATTGTTATTAAGGGAAAGTACTGGTTCCGGATAACGGTACAATGCCGACAGAAGTGCATAACACATGACTTTGCAGCCTAAAACTGGAAACCAAGGGCTAGAGCCTATGGCTGCACCTTGTGGATGGCTCCCTGTAGGTGCCGCTCAGCAACACCAGTACTGGTGGAGCAGTACGAAATGCAGAAGTTATCTGCATACAGAGAAGATGAGACGGACGGCCCTACAGCTGCTGCTAGACCATTAATGGACACTAAAAATAGAGAGCGACTCAACACAGAGCCCTGCAGGACCCCATTCTCCTTGATACGTGGTTAACTATGGGAGGCACCAACTTGGACATTAAAGTATGAAGCAACAGAAAATCTTGGATAAAAATCGGGAGTGGGCCTCAGAGACCCCACTGATATAATGTGGCAAGGATATGATGTCGCCAGGTGGTGTCACACGCTTTTCGTAAATCAAAAAAGACAGCACCCAAGTATTGGTGTCTGGAAAAGGCTGTTCGGATGCAGACTCTTAGGACACAAGATTATCGGAGGTAGAGCGACATTGGCGGAAGCTGCCCCGACGTGGAGCCAGTAGGCCATCTGACTCAAGGGCCAAACCAAACCGCCAACACACCATACATTCCAGCAGCTTACACAGAATGCTGATGAGGCTGATGGGCCGATAACTACCCACATCAAGCGAGTTTTAAGTGGGTTCAAGCACCGGAATGATTGTTCTCTCCTGCCACAACGATGGAAAAACGCCATAGCACCAGATCCAGTTGAAGATGATGAGGAGATGTCGCTTGTAGTCAGATGAGAGATGTTTAATCATCTGACTGTGGATTCAATCTGACCCAGGAGTTTTGTCGGGGCAAAGTGGAAGGGCACTGAGGAGCTCCCACTCTGTAAATGGGGCGTTATAGGGTTCACTGTGGCCTGTAGCAAAGGAGAGGACATTCCTTTCCATTCCCCGCTTGAGGGTGTGAAAGGCCCAGCAAAGTGCCCAGCAAAGTGCCCAGCAAAGTGCCCAGCAAAGTGCCCAGCAAAGTGCCCAGCAAAGTGCCCAGCAAAGTGCCCAGCAAAGTGCCCAGCAAAGTGCCCAGCAAAGTGCCCAGCAAAGTGCCCAGCAAAGTGCCCAGCAAAGTGCCCAGCAAAGTGCCCAGCAAAGTGCTCAGCAATTGTGTTTTCTTCGGTAGATAACACACCACTGATGTTAACGCCAGGGACACCTGTTGGGGTCTGGTACCTGAAAAGACGCCTGATCTTCGTCCAGAGTTGGGAAGGTGATGTACAGCACCCAATGGTCGAGACGTATCTCTTTCAACACTCCCCCTTCCGTCTTTTGATGAGCTGGCGAATGCGGGCATGGAGCCACTTAAAGGCTATGAGGTCCTCCAGGGAAGGGTGCCACTTATGTCACTGTAGAGCTTGCCGGCACTCCTTAACTGCCTCTGTGACTTCCGGCGACCACCAACGGACAACTTTCGCAGGGGCACCCTAAAGAGCGAGGGATCATGTTTTCCGCCACAGTAACTATTGTTGTAGTCACCTGCTTAACCATTACATTGATGTTACTGTGTGGAGGAGAGTCAATTGTGACCGCAGAAGTGAAAGTTTGCCAGTCTGCCTTGTTTAAAGTCCATCTGGACATGCGTCTGTTGGCCTGACGCTGGGGCAGTGACAGGATGATGGAGAAGTGGTCACTACCACACAGATTGTAATGTGCTCTCCAGTGGATAGCTGGGAGAAGTCCTGGGCTGCAAATTGATAAATCAATGGCTGAGTAACTACCTTGAGCCACACTGAAATGTGTGGTGGCCCCAGTATTTAAGAGGCAGAGGTTGAACTGAGACAGTAATGTTTCGACATATCTACCTCAGTCAGTAAGCACGGTGCCACCCCACAAGGGATTATGGGCGTTAAAATCTCCCAAAAGTAGGAAAGGTTTAGGGAATTGATCAATCAATGCAGTTAATACATTCAGGGACACTGCACCATCTGGAGGAAGATATACATTGCAGACAGTTATTTCCCACGTCGTCCTTATTCTGACAGCCACAGCTTCAAGATGGGTTTGAAGGGGTGCAGTTTCACTACAGACTGAGTTTAGAACATAAACGCAAAATCCACCTGACACTTGATTATAGTTGCTACAATTCCTGTAGTATCCCTTATAGCCACAGAGGGCAGGGGTCCGTATTGCCGGAAACCAAGTTTCCTGGAGGGCAATGCAGAAAGCAGGTGTAAAACTTAACAGTTGTCGTAGCTCAGCCAGGTGGTGGAAAAATCTGCCGCAATTCCACTGGAGGATGACGTCATCGTGAGCCTGGGAAGGCATGGAACATTTAATGAGGCTGTTCATGTCTCAGGGTCACCTGCTGCCACCGACTTTTTGCCTGAGCAGTCTATATTCATTGTGTCCAAGGGTCTGGCAAGATCTAGGTCCTCAGCAGATGCCAGAATGTCCACCTCATCAGCAGACGCAGAGCGTGTAGGTAGCGGTGGTGTGGGTGCCATCACAATTCCCTTGGTCTTGGGGACCTTCGTTTTGGATTTCTCTCACTGCTCCTTGGGTTTCCCTGGCTGGGAGGCCTTCACTGAATCAGTCTCCAGGACTGAGGATGGGCATGAGGCCCTGCGACCAGCTGCGTTTAGGCTCTTCAGCATTGGCGGGTGTCATCTTTCCCACTAGTAGAAACCTGGGAAGAGAGAGACCCAAGGGATCCCTTCCTAGCGAGAGGAGCTGAAGATTACTTACGCTTCTCCAGCTCAGAAGTGGGGACTGATATCCCCAGTGGTTGGGGGTGTTGCACCACAAGTAGATGGTGTGGGAGCAACAGGGAGGGAAGTGCCCCCACATCAAGTGGACAGGTGTAGTCTTCTGGTTCTGAGAGGGAACAGGAATGCGAGGAACTGACGTGGCATCAACTGTTCTTCTAGCGACAGCATAAGGGGTAGTCATAACCAAAGGATGTAGGTGCTCAAATTTCCTCTTAGCCTCCATCGGTCCAGGGTCTTATATTCCATGATTTTCCTCTCTTTCTGCAAAATCCTGCAGTCTGGCAAGCAAGGTGAATCATTGCTCTCTGCAGTTGACACAGATGGGAGGCAGGGCACATGGAGTGTTGGGATGTGATGGAAGTCCTCAATCTTGACATGTGGCGCTGGAAGTACAGCAGGAAGACATATGGCCAAACTTCCAGCACTTAAAGCACCACATCAGGGGAGGGATATATGGCTTGACATCACAGTCGTAGAACATCACCTTGACATTTTCGGGGAAATGTGTCACCCTCAAAGGCAAAGATGAAGGCACCGGTGGCAACCTGATTATCCCTAGAACCCCGATGGACGTGCTGGATGACTTGAACACCTCGTCACTTTAAATTGGCACTCAGCTCGTCACCATACCTCAAAAGAACATCCCTGTGGAATGTAATACCTTGGACCATACTTAAGCTCTTATGGGGCATGACGGTAACAGAAACATCCCCCAACTTATCACAACCGAGTAATGCCTGTGACTGGGGAGAGGATGCTGTATTTATCAAGACTAACCCAGAGCGCATTTTGGGCGTGCCCTCCACCTCCCCAATCTTGTCCTCCTAATGCTCCACAAAAAAACTGAGGCTTCATGGACATGAAAGATTATCCATCAACTGTTGTACATATGAGGTACAGGGGTGTATAAGCTTCACTGGCATCCTTAGCCTGGCATTCCTCCTATGCTGTGGCCAGGGAGGGGAACAACTTGGGGTCATATTTCTTAGCACTGAAGTTAGACTCTGCCCACTTAGAGACTGCTGGTGGCAGACGACCAGCAAGAGATGAGGTATTACGCTTCATGGCATGTCATCCGCCCTGATGCCACACACTCTGACTAAGGGCCCTCCCCATGGGCACCACCTAGCCTCAGCAAGGGCCACCTGGCAGAATGGCCATTGCTGGGAGTCCCAATGCCCCAGGGAGTTGGGCATCTACTCCATTGCAAATGTGGGGAGTTAACAGCACAGGCATTAGCAGAGCAAACCCTCTATTGCCAGGGGGCTTCAACCAACAGGGTACGTGGCAGCCCCACCACAAGGGACTGGCTACAGTGTTGGATATGAGGTGCTAAGAAGTCCACGGCCATCGTCGGCACAGAAAGCGACACTGGATAGTGCATGGTGGAAATGCACCCAGGAAGATGTCCTCGCCCAAGAGATGGACAATGAGTGGGACTGCAATACGAGGACATGAAAGTGAGCTAAAGATCTCAATGCACGATGGACACGATGCACCATGTAGGCACCCTTCCCCAACTGGCTCGCTTTTCTGGAAAATTTAGAAAGATGGAGGTCAATCCAGGCGGGGGACCATCACACAAAGGCCGAAACATATGAGACTCCTTTTAGGCACCCCTTACAACAGGCAGGAATACCTCAGGCTTATTGTATCCTCCAGGCCCACAGGGGGGGCCATGTTAAGTTGATGTCTTTAAAATTAAGAACATGTTCCTGATTTTCAACTCAGGAAAGCTGAAAACAATGCAAATGGTTAAAAATAATACACAAGGATTTTTTTTAGTTGTGAAATTAAAACCCTCTTTCTCTGCCCATTTGCCCAACTGTCAAATAGTCCTTTGCAACTAATAAGATGTTGCAAGGTTTGACGAGGAATGAAAGAGAGACAAGTCATCAACAAAGAAAGAACAAACAACAACAAAGAAAGAACAATAGGCAGGTCACATTTAACTACCAACATGATACTATTAATAGCTATATAAATAGTCACAGTTAAAACACTTCCTTGAGAAACACTGTTTTCCTGCTCACAGTGATCAGAGGAAGTCACTGACTCGATACCTAAAATACAAGGGTTGTACCAAAAGTAAGGTTCCCACATGACACTGTTTATTGTTATTCATTTATACACAGTTGAAAAGCTTACACTTTTGTCTATTTTTCAACATAGTCTCCATTTTTTTGACACACTTTTGAAGCCGGTGCTCCAGTATTTGTATTCCTAAGTCGAAGAAGTCTCCCGCCAACCTGTTGAGGAAGCTTATGACCTCTAATCCAACTTCATCATCACTCTTTAAGCGTTTGCCACCTAAGTGTTCCTTATCTTGGGGAAGTGGTGATAATCGCTGGGGGTAAGTCCGGGCTGTATGGGAGATGGGGCATAACAGTCCACCCAAATTTCTTTAGAAGCTCCTGGGTTTGACAAACAATGTAGGGTCGAGTTGTCGTGAAAAAGCGCTACTCCCTCCATCAGTCGTCCTCTCCAGCGATTCTGGATTGCTCGACAGAGTTTGGTCAATGTTTCATATCTGTCTGAGTTTATTGCCATCCCAGGTTGGATGAAATCAATGAGGTGTACCCCCTTCAGATCCCAAAATACATTTGCCATAACCTTTACTACCAACTGCGTTTGTTTGAATTTATTTGGTGGCAGTGAACCGGAGTGATGCCACTGATGAGATTGTTGTTTTGTTTCAGGTGTGTAATGAAACACCCACATTTCATCTTCTGTGACGACAACTTCTCCTTGTTGCCTCCCCCTCACACTGTTGAAGGAACTTGCGAGCACAGTCAAAGCGTTGCTCCTTGTGACTTTCAGTCAGCATCTGGGGGAACCCAGTGAGCACACACCTTGTTATAACCCAACGTTTCTGTTAAAGTTCTTTCAATTGTGCTGTGGGAAGCTTCAGGAATGTGTTCAACAAGTCCACGGACAGTGACCCTCTGATCTTTGAGCAGCTCACTGTTGATCTTCTGGACAATTGCATCTGAAACCTGCAGTCTTCCACTCCATTCTTCATTGGCACTTGGCACGAGCAGTGATCAACACTTCCATCTCTGATGGCTGCGAAGCCAACACTGAGCGACATAGCGAATCTCAGACGGGCGGGTTTGTGAGGAGGGGGGAGGGGGGGGGGGGGGGGGACAGTGCGCATGGCACTGTTCTTGTATTTAGCCTAGCACCTTCCCGTGGGGCTGTAGCTCATTGGGAACCTTACTTTTGGCACACCCCTTGTAGCATGGTGAGATGAAGGGGCATATCAAGATGGGAAGACATCCTTGAAAACTCCATTTATGACACTGCCCAAGGATAACATGCTTCCAACCAGTATCATAAACCCTCTCAATGTCAAACAATGTGCCCATTAAGCTTTGTCAGTGAAGGAAAGCCTGTTGTGCCACTTTCAAGAGCACTGGGTTATCAAACATGGAGTGATATTTTCTGAAGGCAAATTGAAGAAGCTGTCTGGATTCTAAGATCCATCAAAGCAGTGACTGACCATCCACTCCAAAGTCTTTCCAACACAGCTAGTAACAGCAACAATATGATAGCTATCCATGTATGTACATCCACACTGTCAGAGGCAAAGATTCCGTAAGGCCATGCTTAGTATGATGAACCTGGAGGAGGGGCGTCCCCCCAGAATGCGAGCTACTGTCCAAGACTCCACAGCCATAACATAGTGGTGGCTCGTTACATTCAATGGAACTATGGATTAATTTGGTATGATGGGGTGGTGACAAAGGACAGTGGATTTGTTGGATTTCTTCTGGGAGGAGTGGAAGGAGGAGCACCATGCAGCAGTATCCTCCTAGACTGTACGGAGTTTGTTAGAAGGGGCAGTATCCCACCAGGTGTTTGTCCATCTCCAAGTGAGGAGAGGCCTTATTTGAAACAGCAAATCTGCAACTGGGACCGTCAAATATAATATTGATCGAGTAATTGCTTCTCTTGCTAAACTGTCAGCCAATTCATTCCTTACGGTATTGATATGGCTTTAACCCAGAGAAAGGCAACTGAGCAGGCAATATGGCTAAGGTTACAGATAACGTCATGAATAGCAGGTATCACAGGGTGACAACAATAACATCAATCAGTACCCTAGAAACTGCTCATTGGGTCAGTACAAATTAAAACATGGTAAAGGATGCTCTGTTAAATAAAGCACGGGGCTCTGATAATGGCTATCAGCTCCAAGAGGAACAGACGGCAAAAGGTTGTGGGGCAACAAACTTCAGGTCTTTGAAATATATCAGTTATAATTCATGATCTGGGTATTAACAAACCAAATTGATCAGAGGAATAAAAACTGACGCATAGAAAGTGACAGGAAACTGCAAAAGCCCCTGTCATGGAGAGTAAGTAAAATGTGATGATGCCATGGGGTGTCATAAGCAGCATGTAAACTGCAACAAAGCATTGGCATTTAGAAAAATGCTTGTTGGATGATGCCAAATATCTGCCACAATGCCATCCATTTCAAGTGAGGGCTCTCCCCATGGGTGCAACCCAGTCAGAACAAAGCTCACCTTGTACAATGGCTATTGCCTTGACCCCAAGTGAACCAAATGGACAGGCAGCTACTACTCAGCATGCATGGGGAGGTAACAGCTCAAGCATCAATAATGCATTTCCTGTCAGGAGGCTAGCACCATATGGGTACTTGAGCCCCCCCCCCCCACCCCACCCCACCCCACACGGACTGGTTACCAGGATGGATATTGGGAGACATTCCCCTTATGGCCTGCACTTGAGTAATTTTTTTTTAAAAGATGGAAATCAACCCCAGATGTGGGGACCAAAAGCAAGTCAACTGAAACAGACAGTGTAAAACAAGGTGGGAAAAAACCATGTTAGAGATCTTCCAAGTAAGCTAGGTAGTCAGCAAGGAACCTGTTTTCGGTATGTCGGAGATATAACTACACACACACACACACACACACACACACACACACACACACACACACACACACACCTGGCAGATCAAAACTGTGTGCTGGACCGAGACTCGAACTCGGGACCTTTGCCTTTCGCGGGCAAGTGCTCTACCAACTGAGCTACCCAAGCACGACTCACACCCCGTCCTCACAAATTTACTTCTGCCGGTACCTCGTCTCCTACCTTCCAAACTTTACAGAAGCTCTTCTGTGAACCTTGCAGAACTAGCACTCCTGAAAGAAGATGAAGAAAGTAGGAGGTACTGGCAGAAGTAAAGTTGTGAGGACGGGGCGCGAGTCGTGCTTGGGTAGCTCAGTTGGTAGAGCACTTGCCCGCGAAAGGCAAAGGTCCCAAGTTCGAGCCTCGGTCCGGCACACAGTTTTGATCTGCCAGGAAGTTTTATACCCTTTGAGTGGTTGACATTGGGTATAATCCCACCCATATGTCCGCACTCTCCAGCTGAATGACAAATAATTCAGAAGGAAGTGAAGAAGCTGCTTTAATATAAAAGCATTAAGCTGATAAAGTCCTTAGTCTTCCCCTGTGAGCCCCAGGATGAAGAAAGCCAGCAAAATGGCTACATAACTACTGTGAAGAATTTATGATTCCTTGCACTGTGTGATGCAAAAAAGAAGACTACCCTCATTATGAATGTGCAAAGAGGTTGACTGGGAAAGGACAGCTTTTTCAACAGCTGAAGGCTTCTGAGTTCAAAGTTATACCATTTGGTCTGTGCCATGCTTCACACACTTGTGACAGATGGACAATCTGCTTTGACATATTAAATAGATGACTTGTCTCTGCTATCTGGATGCCATTGCTGTTTTCTTGAATACATTTTAAGAGCATCTATATGGCCTGACAACTGTGCTTAAGTGCGTCCACAATGCAAGTCTTCACCAGAATCCAAGAAAGCGCATATTTGTCAGCCTATATTTAAAAAAATCTTTGGGCATGCTCCTAGATCTGAGTAGTATTATTATATGACAGAATGTCTTGTAACTGTTTGGACAAGTAGCGAATTCAAACCCAATTTACAAGGGACATGATTCATTGTTGTGATAGACAACCATTCTTTCTACTGGCTGTCAAGTCTGAAGGATTCATCTGGACAATTGGCAAGCAAGACAGCACAGTTATCATGAAGCTACAGAAACATGCCGAAGTAGTATACAAAAATATATGGCAACTGCCTTTTACAGGATCCATCGTTGTAGCAACAATCAAAACTGTAGATAAGCAAAAGGGAAAATCCAGAATTACTTAAGACCATGGAGGCCTTCAACAAGGAAGAAGCTATCACAGAGGATTCAGATTAATAGATTGTACATTCTCCGAAAGGAATTTCAATCAAATAGGATGGAAACGGTGTGTCTCAGCACATTTCCAACCAGATATACTGAACCATTTTCAAAGGCTTGGCTTCCCCATAGAAGACATCCCTCTCAAAAACTATCATCCTGCAGCAAATAAGAGATAGTTTGTTAACTCTAATAATCATTTTTGAATAAGGCCAGCTACAACACAACTGGTTGCAGTTCATCTTATGCACCATCAGGCATGTTGCAAACTTATCTTATGGCAAGCGATACAACAGTATAAACAGCCCATCTAAAATATCTTTGAGTCACTCTGGGTCATACTCTGATGTACAAGCAGCCCTGTGAGAATACGAGAAAGGTGGTAGAAGCCACAAATAATATCCTCTGCAAGGTAATTGGTAGTTTGAGGGGCTCTCTACACAAACCTTGTGAACAACGGCACTAGTAACATGTTAGTGCCGCAGAGTATGTGTACCTGATACGGTGCAAATCTACTCATGCAAACAAAGTTTAGAAGACCCTAGATGAACTGTGTAGGTTTATTACAGGAAGTTTGAAACTCATGACACTTTTAAAACCCTGCCAACTTGCAGACATAGTGTCACCAGGTATTTGTTGTGAAACAGCTGCCAATGCAGAGAGAACAAATCAGTTTTACGAGGAAAACCATCCATTATATGGGCACATTCCAGTGCCTCACAGGACCTGTTCTTAAAATCAACAAAAGATTTTTCACAGAAATTGTTCAAGTTTGTGCATCAACAAACTCACAAGCTAACAATGAGACAGAAGAACTATACAAAGAGTAACTGAAGGTGATAAATGACAAACACCCATCAAAAATGATAAAAGGAGATGTAAATGTAGCAGTAACACGCAAACTAAAGAATGTTTAGCCAGAAAAAAACTTTGCATACAAAACCTGAAATGGTACGTTATGAGTAAGTATAATTTGCCGAGAAGAAAGTTTTTCCTTAGCGCATGTTTCAATGAAAGCAAATAGAAAACTGACTTGGCAAGAATCAAATGAGACCAAAAATAAAAATGACGCTATTTTATCAAATAATAAAGAAACTGCATAGAACATGACGGCCCAAATCCATTTTCTAGTTGCATGTGATTGTTGGCTCTTAAGAAGCAGAATTAAAATAGAGAATGCTAGAAAGGAAGACTTGTCAGAAAGGGAATCAGAAAAGGAGATTACAAAGATTTATCTAAGAATACGTTTATGCAAAGAGTTCATTTCAGAAAGTTTAGATTATACAGTCAGGTGAACTAGGCACTCACTTAATGAAATTTGTTACTGTACGCAAAGAGCAAAAGATGCTGCAAATACAAATGAAGTGAAAGCAACACAAATCTCAAACAGAAATATGCCATTATTAAGAGGAAGATAGAAGTTTTGAACAAACAATAATATGTGCAAAATCCATCATGCTCAATTTAAGAAAACTGGCCATAAATGTCTTCATGAGGTTGTCAAAAGTTGAAACAAAATTTTTGTAAGAGAAAGAATTGAAAGCAGTACTAGTATCAAGAAAATAAAAACTTTGTAAATTTCCTGATAGACTGCAACTGTGTGTGGGCTGTGACTTGACTCTGGAATCTTGCCTTTCACAAAAACTGCTATTAGTGATTGAGCTATCCAGGCACAACTCACAATTCTAAGAAATTTGGAATACAATAGGACGGTATTGCCACATGTGAAGCTGCAAGGACAGGTCATGCGGCTAAGCACTTTGTCTGCAATGCTCAGGTTCCAGTCCAGTACACAGTTTTACCCTACAAGCAAATTTCAAAACATTGCACACTGCCGAAGAGTGAAAGATTCATTCTAGGCTTCTGTTTGGGTCAACGTCACACTCTGGAAGAAAGTTAGCAAAACAGAAATATCCAAATTATTTACAGAGTGTTTGTGGAAAAAATGGAATAATGCTGTAATTGTTCTACTTCACAAGAAATGGGACAGCAAGGCTTAAAAAAATAAAATAAAAGCTATAGACCTATCTGCCTTCTCTCTGTAATGGTCACAACAGCCACTACGATTACTACCAACCTCACAGGAAATGCGTACAAAATCCAGCAACAAAGCTTACAAACAGAACAAAAAATGAGGAAGGGGGGGGAGAAAGAAGTAGGGGATGTGAGGTGGGGGGAGGGGAGGGGTGTATGGAAATCAAATACATTGCACCCTATGGGGCAGAATAGCAGGAGTAACCCACGATGGTATGTTAATGCAGTTGAAAATTCATTCTACAACAAGCAATCAAACAGGTTGCATGCTCAGGAGACTTTCAAGCAGTATATTTGCCAGGAAGATTTATAAACATGCATAGGATTAGAGTAAAAAAAAATGATTTTTAATCAGAAAAAGGAACAAGTTGTCTTGAGTAGAGGACAAAAATACAATGGGTCACTTCCATGTAATTAACAAAACTATACAACATACACCGAGTATGAATTACCACTGTCAGGGTTTAACAAAATTTGTGAAATCTCAACTCAATTTCAATAAAATCTCTACTGACAGCCTTTGTAAACAGAGCAGTGATTAAGGATTTGTTAGTACGAAGCAATTTTGTAAATGGAACATACACTAATGAACCAAAACATTATGACCACTGCAACAGAACAAACACTATTTGTGATGAAGCAGTAATGAAGGCGACTGTTCTAGAGAAGTGTACGATCTGGGAACAAGTCCCGGCCCAGAACAAATTTTCATCTTTCACCATTGCAATGCCGCAATGCCCTGTATGGCTGGAAGTCATACTTCTTAAGTAATAGAACCCAGTACGTTGTCCTCAATGGTGAGTGTTCATCGAAGGTGAGGGTGTGGAGTGCCCAGGGAAGTGTGGTAGGTCCGCTGTTGTTTTCTATCTACATAAATGATCTTTTGGATAGGGTGGATAGCAATGTGCGGCTGTTTGCTGATAATGCTGTGGTGTACGGGAGGGTGTCGTCGTTGAGTGACTTTAGGAGGATACAAGATGACTTGGACAGGATTTGTGATTGGTGTAAAGAATGGCAGCCAACTCTAAATATAGATAAATGTAAATTAGTGCAGATGAATAGGAAAAATAATCCTGTAAGGTTTGAATACTCCATTAGTAGTGTAGCGATTGACACAGTCATGTCGATTAAGTATTTGGGCGTAACATTGCAGAGCGATATGAAGTGGGACAAGCATGTAATGGCAGTTGTTGGGAAGGTGGATAGTCATCTTCGGTTCATTGGCAGAATTTTGGGAAGATGTGGTTCATCTGTAAAGGAGACCGCTTATAAAACACTAATACGACCTATTCTTGAGTACTGCTCGAGTGTTTGGGATCCATATCAGGTCGGATTGGAGGACATAGAAGCAATTCAGAGGTGGGCTGCTAGATTTGTTGCTGGTAGGTTTGATCATCATCATGCGAGTGTTACAGAAATGCTTCAGGAACTCGGGTGGGAGTCTCTAGAGGAAAGGAGGCGTTCTCTTCGTGAATCGCTACTGAGGAAATTTAGAAAACCAGCATTTGAGGCTGACTGCAGTACAATTTTACTGCCGCCAACTTACATTTCGCGGAAAGACCACAAAGATAAGAGAGATTAGGGCTCGTACAGAGGCATATAGGCAGTCATTTTTCCCTTGTTCTGTTTGGGAGTGGAACAGGGCAAGAAGATGCTAGTCGTGGTACGAGGTACCCTCTGCCACGCACCGTATTGTAGATTGTGCAGTATGTATGTAGATGTCATTATTTCCTTCCTATCTCTTTCCACCCCATTTCCTTTCCATTCTTTTAACCCCATTTATTCACGATTATAACAACTGCCCACCACGATACTGAACGTGCCTTGTTGTGATGCAACATGGTATGAAAAGTAATAAATGGATAGGATACGGATATGGGAATTGGGAATCAATTTAGCAGCTATTGTAGACAACAAGGTGTTAGGCGTCCACACCTCATCACAGAAGGTGGAGATTGGAGGTTTACCCACTCTGTAAAGCAGGATAGGCTGCGGTCAGTTACAGTTTTCACACCACATTCCAATGATTGTTCAGGAACAAGTGTTTCAGAGCACAGTTTGATGCACATTGTTGAACATGGAACCCCACAGCAGCCAGCCCGTATCTTTTCTAATACCAAATGGCATAATGAATTATGCTTTTTATGGGCATGGGATCATTTAGATTGACTATGGGTCAATGGAAACATGTTGCATGGTTGGATGAATTACATGTCTTGTTACACCTGGTTGATGGTCATGCCCGGTCCCATCATCATCCAGACAAATGGCTGCTCAAAATGTGCACTACACTACTGACAAAGGCTGGTGAGAGCAACATTATGCTACAAGGGATTTTCCCTGGGATTCCATGGAGCCTGTAGTAATAAAGCCAACCATCTGATCTGCATACCTTCATTGTTATACCCACCCTAACAGCTATATCTTACAGCATGATAACTGTACGTATCACAAGGCCATATTGGTACTACAGTGGTTTGAAGAGCATGCCAGTGAATTCATATAGATGGTAATGAATTCTTCCTTTGTTGGGGACCACAGTCATGTAGAACTTTTTGAATTAAGTTACCAACATTTGACTGTATATTAATATTCATTTATTGCACACAATGGTCATTTCAGCTTCGTGCAAGGTGAAACATCACAACATGTCAGACAACTGCATGCTAATGACATATTGTCATCAAAATAATGCTATTTTGATGTAGTGAAGCAGTTGTTTAAGTCATTAGTGTTGTGGTGCAGAGAATGTCTGGCAACTGGATGGTGAATCTTCAGAGTCTTTCACAGTGACACATCTGAATAAAATCTTCTCAGTTTTGTGTAAATGGACACAAAGTTTGAGAACATGAGTGTCTTGGCTCATACGTCAACATACTGTGATTCCGTTATAAAAGAAGCATCTGAGATTAGAATGAACAGCAATAATTTTAACAAGGGGTACATGCTGGGGAGGGCTTTGGATGTTGAAAGGAAGCAATGATGAATGCTTAACACTTGTAGGGAGGCGAGAGTGGCAGTTTGAAATGTGGCGCCGGCTTCTTGCGCCATCTGATGTCACTCAGTCTTGCGGAGAGCTGGAGCTGCTCAACTCATCATCTGCACACCCATTGTTTCGGCCCTCTCCGACTGGTGCCAGTGGCCATAATCGTGGGTACATAAGCAGTTTGTAGTTTTACACCTGACAATGGCAGAGATAGCCATGGAAAGCTTGAGAATTTTATTTGAATTGGCACAGCCTGAAAATCGAGATTTTACTCAATTGGATAGTGAAGTTATGGTTTGTCACAGTTTGGCAATGGCCATTATTGCAAGTGGACAGCTTGTTACTCGTCATGCCCACATAGAATGCTGTATAGTAATTGCAGCATAGCTGACGTATGAGATGGCTACTTTCACATGTGGCTCAGCCTTTTATTGGGTAGGAGATGCCAGTGACTGGACTGCAGTAGGAGGTATATGTCTTGCACCTTGGTCAAGCCCAAAGGACTGACCCATTGGGTGCAGTATTGGGAGCAGGATTGGAGTAGAGATGGACAAGGATACTCTATAGATTGAGAGGGCAGCAGAACACTACTGTGGGTGATGTGGATAGGACATCTCTCATCTAGCGCATGATGAGAGGTAGTCAAAGTGCTCGTGACTGACGTGGTTGAGCTTTTCAGGGTCAGAGTGGTACTGGCTGATTAGAGGAGTGCTGGCCTGTGGCTGGTTAACAGCATTACTGGTGTCAGAGGAGGAGATGGTGCAGGACACGTGGTTATTGATGAGCTGGATAGGATATTGTCTGACAATAAAGGCTCTGATAAAGTTACCAATATGTTTCAACAACTACTGCTTCCCATTGCCAGTTCCACAGATGCCAAGGCTGTATGTAAGACCTCTTATAACATCGAACAGGTGACAGCTGTCAAAGTGGAAGTACTGTTGGTGGTTGGCGAAGCTTGATATCAACGGACACATTTATGGAGTCCTCTGATAGATGGAGATCAACATCTCGGAAATTGGCTCATTGAGTTGAGAATGACCGGGTGAAGCATATTTTGGAGAAGGTGTCTCGGTTAAGCAGTAAAGAACAAAGATTGTCCCTGCCATGAGTCCAGATCATGAAAATGACATCAATGACTCTGGACCAGAGAAGGGGTTTAAAGTTTTGATTGGATTGGAAGGATTCCTCCCCACGGACTATAAGTTGGCACAGGATGGTACCATGCAAATACCCATTGCAGTGCGACCAATTTGGATTTCGAAAGTGTAATAACTGAGCCGAGTGGAGGGTCTGAATCAGAGGCTGCGACGGTTCTGCGACCGTGTGGGCTGCAGATTCCTCGACTTGCGCCACAGGGTGGTGGGGTTTCAGATTCCACTGGATAGGTCAGAAGTCCACTATACGCAGCAAGCAGCTACACGGGTAGCAGGGGTTGTGTGGCGTGGACTGGGAGGTTTTTTAGGCTAGATGGCCTCGGGCAAGTACAGAAAGGGCAGCAGCCTCAAAGGGTGCGGGGCAAAGTCAGGACATGCGGGGGCCAAGCAGCAATCGGTATTGTAATTATAAACTGTCAAAGCTGCATTGGTAAAGTACCAGAACTTCGAGCGCTGATAGAAAGCACCGAAGCTGAAATCGTTGTAGGTACAGAAAGCTGGCTGAATCCAGAGATAAATTCTGACGAAATTTTTACAAAGGCACAGACGGTGTTTAGAAAGGATAGATTGCATGCAACCAGTGGTGGCGTGTTAGTCGCTGTTAGTAGTAGTTTATCCTGTAGTGAAGTAGAAATGGATAGTTCCTGTGAATTATTATGGGTGGAGGTTACACTCAACAACCGAGTTAGGTTAATAGTTGGCTCCTTTTACCTACCTCTCTCGACTTGGCAGCATTAGTGGCAGAACAACTGAGAGAAAATTTGGAACACATTTCACATAAATTTTCTCAGCATGTTATAGTCTTAGGTGGAGATTTCAATTTACCAGATATAGACTGAGACACTTAGATGTTTAGGATGAGTGGACGGGACAGAGCATCGAGTGACATTATACTGAGAGCACTATCTGAAAATTGCCTCGAGCAATTAAACAGAGAACCGACTCATGGAGATAACATCTTGGACCTACTGATAACAAACAGACCCGAACTTTTCAACTGTAAGTGCAGAACAGGGAATCAGTGATCATAAGGCCGTTGTAGCATCCCTGAATATGGAAGTTAATAGGAATATAAAAAAAGGGAGGAAGGTTTATCTGTTTAGCAAGAGTAATAGGAGGCAGATTTCAGACTGCCTAACATATCAAAATGAAAATTTCTGTTCCGACACTGACAATGTTGAGTGTTTATGGAAAAGTTCAAGGCAATCGTAAAATGCATTTTAGACAGGCACGTGCCGAGTAAAACTGTGAGGGACGGGAAAAACCCACTGTGGTTCAACAACAAAGTTAGGAAACTACTGCGAAAGCAAAGACAGCTTCACTCCAAGTTTAAATGCAGCCAAAACCTCTCAGACAAACACAAGCTAAATGATGTCAAAGTTAGTGTAAGGAGGGCTATGCGTGAAGCGTTCAGTGAATTCGAAAGTGAAATTCTATGCACCGACTTGACAGAAAATTCTAGGAAGTTCTGGTCTTCCGTTAAATCAGTAAGTGGCTCGAAACAGCATATCCAGAAACTCCGAGATGATGATGGCATTGAAACAGAGGATGACACACTTAAAGCTGAAATACTAAACACATTTTTCCAAAGCTGTTTCACAGAGGAAGACCGCACTGCAGTGCCTTCTTTAAATCCTCGCTCAAACGAAAAAATGGCTGACATTGAAATAAGTGTCCAAGGAATAGAAAAGCAACTGGAATGACTCAACAGAGGAAAGTCCACTGGACCTGACGGAATACCAATTCGATTCTACACAGAATACGCGAAAGAACTTGCCCCCCTTCTAACAGCTGTGTACCCCAAGTCTATAGAGGAACAGAAGGTTTCAAACCATTGGAAAAAAGCACAGGTAGTCCCAGTCTTCAAGAAGGGTCATCGAGCAGATGCGCAAAACTACAGACCTGTATCTCTGACATCGATCTGTTGTAGAATTTTAGAACATGTTTTTGCTCGAGTATCATGTCGTTTTTGGAAACCTCTGGCGTGCCACAGGGGAGTGTTATGGGACCATTGCTTCTCACAATATATATATAAATGACCAAGTAGATAGTGTCGGAAGTTCCATGCGGCTTTCCGCGGATGATGCTGTAGTATACAGAGAAGTTGCAGCATTAGAAAATTGTAGCGAAATGCAGGGAAGATCTGCAACGGATAGGCACTTGGTGCAGGGAATGGCAAACGTAATGTATTGCAAATACATAGAAAAAAGGATCCTTTATTCTATGATTATATGATAGCGGAACCAACACTGGTAGCAGTTACTTCTGTAAAATATCTGGGAGTATGCGTGCGGAACGATTTGAAGTGGATAAAATTAATTGTTGGTAAGGCGGGTACCAGGTTGAGATTCATTTGGAGAGTCCTTAGAAAATGTAGTCCATCAACAAAGAAGGTGGCTTACAAAACACTCGTTTGACCTATACTTGAGTATTGCTCATCAGTGTGGGATCCGTATCAGACCGGGTTGATGGAGGAGATAGAGAAGATCCAAAGAAGAGCGGCGCGTTTCGTCACAGGGTTATTTGGTAACCATGATAGCATTACGGAGATGTTTAGCAAACTCAAGTGGCAGACTCTGCAAGAGAGGCGCTCTGCATCACGGTGTAGCTTGCTCGCCAGGTTTCGAGAGGGTGCGTTTCTGGATGAAGTATCGAATATATTGCTTCCCCCTAACTTATACCTCCCGAGGAGATGACGAATGTAGAATCAGAGAGATTTGAGTGAGCACGGAGGCTTTCAAACAGTCGTTCTTCCCGCGAACCATATGCGACTGGAACAGAAAAGGGAGGTAATGACAGTAGCATGTAAAGTGCCCTCCACCACACACCATTGGGTGGCTTGCAGAGTATAAATGTGGATGTAGATCTAGAGTCAGGAAATGGTTTGCTAGGAGGATTAGGAAAGAGATGGCAACGCCAAACCCACCAGTTCTTTCTTAATGCTTTGAGCCAACCATGAATCAATTATTTCACTTTCAAAAGACAAATCTATAATCAAACATGTACCAATAACCGTACTAGAGCCTTTACTGGCAGACAATATCCTATTCAACTCATCCATAGATAAGTATCCCGTGCAACCACCTCATTAACACCAATAACCTGATTAACCAGCCACAGCCTATAATTTCTCTAATCACACAGTATCACCCTGGCACAGAAAAGCTCAACCACATCCTTCACCAGGGCTTTGAATATATCTCGTCATGCTCCGAGACAAGAGATATCTTACCCACATCACCCTCAGCAGTATTCTGCTGACCATCAAATCCTTGCCCATCCCTACTCCAATACTGCTCCCAACACTGCACCGCATGAGTCAATCCCCTGTGCTTGACCCAGATGCAAGGCATAAGCTGTAGATACACCTGCCACCACCTAATGCAGTCCAGTCACAGGCATCTTCTATCCAATAAAAGGCAGAGCCACATGAGAAAGTAGCCATGTTATGTATCAGCTATGCTGCAATTACTGTACAGTACTTTGTGTGGGCATGACAATTAACTAATAGTCCACTTGCAGTAATGGCTACTGCCAAACTGTGGCAAACCACAAACTTCACCATCCATTTGCCAAACATGCTGTGCACCGCAACACTAATTACTTCGTGAGCTGCTTCACTACATGGGCCATTTGGACACTCCCTTTCAGCACAAGTTTATCTGCACTATGCAGGTGGGAGTTCTCTCTCTATCATATCCAGTGCTCTTTTACTTCCCCTGGCCTAAATGTCTGCTAACTTGCTTCCCACTCCCTTACCTCACCTTCTCCCTTCTGCCCACACTACTAATTGCACATCCAGATTGCACACAACCTTCTCCCATCACTCTCCCCATTCAGTGTCTCCCTATTCACCACTACCTTCCCTCCCTCTCATGCAAAATTTGACATGTTTCCTAGAACATTGTTCGCGTGACAAATTCAATTGGTTATAGAATTATGGAGCACTATTTTTATATGAAACTAGAGGCAGTCCATCCATGAAAACCAGAATACCAGTACCCAGATTGGAGTGCAGTTCCTTCACTTTTTGAAGGCAACTGATATTTTTTTACTTCCACATTGTGAACAGAATATGGGCTTATAAAATATCTACTTTGTGATTAGACTGAAAACTTTGTTGCTGACAGAACTGCATCATAATGGGAAAGGTGATTTGTGAAATTAGATTTGAGACTACTCCCGTAGAGTGCTACAGAAACATTACTGCTTACAGTACGCAGCGTGAAGCCGAATTCTACACACAAAATTCTGGGAGTTTTTTACTGACAGTTTTCAAGTTTTCTTGGCATAAAGGACCAACAATCTCCAGCAGGTCATTACAGAATTACTGCATTTCATTTGATTTTTTACCCCGTTTATCCCTGCACCTGTATCTTGTTGGAAAGATCTGCACAACACCCAAGACTGAGTGTCTTATTTGAAAACAAACTTGCACCGTGCACTGACAGTATTTGCTCTTGACAACAGTAATGCTCACTTTACTTTTTACCCAAAATCTTTCCTTCAGTGCTGCCTGGTTCTGTCTCAGGTTTGATTTATTGGCAGCAATAGTGGTATGTTAACAATGACAGACAGCATTATGGATAAGTTTACTTAATAAGAGTTGACCAATGTGTACCCTGTGCAAGAGTTCATTGAATCCAATGGCACTATGCTGAGCTGACTGCACAATGACAGCAACCATATCACAGTACTTTTGCATCTGTCCAAGGATTGTTGACGAACTCTGTGTTTTATATTGTGCGTTTTGGTGATTGCATATGACAAACTTTTTCCCTGTGTCCGAGGTATTTTCACAGAAACAGAGGTGACTGGTATAACAAACGGAATAAATTGTAATTACATTATTACTATGTAATTACAGTCCAATCCACGAACAATGGACGTTAGCGCATGTTGAGGCACAGACAGGAATTGCATTATTGGCAATTCCAAACATCATTTGTGGTACACATATGCACGTGCTTTCTGATTGAAGGAAGCATATTCCTGAAAATTGTGTTTCTCAGTTGCTACTGCAGAATTTATCACTTACCACTACTATCAGTGACGACAACTTGCAACAAATGAAATAGAAACTCATTAAACAACTTGCTATGATCATATTTAATGCTTGCATTAGCTACGGCATTAACAGCAGAGCACTCACAATGCTACTGAACGCTTGTTGACTTTCAGAAAACGTGTGACGTAGGTGCACAGAACAAGCCTAAACTCTAACCGCCATCGTTCATGATTCCAACTATAGTCACTGGACAAAGGTGGTCCATATAGGGTTGTCTCAATGTCATAAATTTGTAGCTAAAAGCCAGTTCATGGAGCAGGGACTAGAACCCGACACCAAACCGACAAATGTAACATGGTATACAGATATGTGAAGTGATCCGCTGTTTGATAATAAGATCGACACAGTAATTGGAAACATTCACATCTATTAAATATGTAGACCACATGAAACTTGTTGTAAGAAAAGCAGATGCCAGGCTGAAATTCCTGGAAGAATTCCGAGGAAATTTAATTCACTGTCAAAGGAGGTAGCTTAAAACACCTCCAGTCAACTGATACTGTTGAGAGCAATCTGTGGTCCTTATTGATGACATTAACAAAGGAGACACAGATGACTTAGTGTAAGTCTGTACATTCCATTACACGTTCACTCAGTAAATGCAAGTGCATCACTGAGAACTTCCCTGAACTCCAGTAGCAGATGCTACATGAAAGAATATGCATCACGGGAAAGTTTAATGTTATAATTTTGAGGAGTCTACATTCCAGGAACAGCCAAGCTATGTATTACTCTGTCATACATATCTCACAAAATGATCAACAATAACATCAGATAAACTGATGTGCAAACAAAGGCATAGCAACAGCCCTTTCTTCCAACACAAACATTTGCAAATAGATATATGAGAGAGCAATGCGGCATATTGAGTACACTTCCCCAACACAAGGTGGTTTGAGGAATAGTAATACAGATGTAAAAGAATCTCAGCAGTTGGGCTGCACTGTGCCCACTGTAGAGCCACATCCATGACACAAACTGCAGAATGATACTCTCTGACTTCACCAGGGTGCAATATAGGCTTCCTTCTTCAACTGCCATACTGATGCTTCAATGTAATTATGTACTGCAACCATTGTGTAACATACCCATCTCTGCATGGTTCGTAGATATTCCAAAACCAGTAAATTTCCTGTACAGTATCACATCCATATTTTTCAACACTCACTTTCATGTGTACCTTCCAGATATGGGTCCGTCCAGGGCTGGCAGACAAGGAATACCTCGGCAAAAGTTATATATTGGAATCCCACCCCCCCCCCCTGCTTTTTTCAATATGATGTGGACATACACATTATGCTTTGCTAACAGGTCAATTTGTTTCCACAACCCAACACACTGCTTTCACATTTATTGGCTCCACCAACTCTCCATCAAATTGTCACTTTTCAACCTATGCTAGGCCTCGGGCTGTCCTACAGATCAGTTTGTCACAACTACGAAGACTTCGGTGGGGGATGGACTGGTCCAATACATAACTTTGGCCACAGACCTCAACAGAGTGAAAATTATCAATCACTACCAGTACACAATGACTAGTAAGTGAGGGAAAGTGAGCATAATAGGGAATCAATTGTGGAGAATGATTAAGTAGCTGAAGTGGATTCCCTACCCAGTGTTTAATGACAATTCACAATCTTACAATAGTTGGCATGAAATTTTGTTACCACATGTCCCACAGGCTGTAGGCCTATGTTGGATTTGAGTCCAAAAACTTTGTAGGGCATATGCTGGGGATGATAGGGTTCAGTCAAGTGGACCTTCACAATTATACATGCAAACAGAAATGTCAGAACTACCATCCTTAGGCACAAGTTTTAACACATGACAATGCTCTTACATCACTAAATTTCAATGAATGGTTTAAGTGACGTTTTGATGACATCATGGACAAGGTATCAGCAGGTTCAGTATATCCCTTTTATTTTGCTATCTATATACAATTTCTTTATCAGCATCTTCCAAGAACTAACCACTTAAAGTTATTTTGTTGGTTGTGTGTTATTTTCTGTTGGAATATCAACAATGATGTGATTGTTCTTAAATTGGCTATTTAGTTTGAGTGAAAACACGATTTATTACGAAATATATGTGCATCTAATGAAAAATCGTATGCCTAGTTGGGCTTAATAAAATTTTACTGTCTTTGTAAACCCAATTACACAATTTTTCTCACTAAAGCAAATGGCTTTAGTGTTTGCTGGCCAAACTTCTTGAGGTGTTGCTCATGTAGCACCACAAAGAGGGCATGTAGAGAAAAATGCAGATGTAATAGCCAGAAACGACAGTGTTAGAAGAAACAAAGATCAACAAACCAATCCAAGAAGAGATTATGATCTTGGCAAAAGCAAGCACACCAGGAAAAGTTGCAAATCCTGATAGGTGCCTTTTATATTTTTCCACACTGTAACAGAGCAGTAGGTTGTACATGTCATCTTGCCCTTATTAACATGGGCCTAACAACACAAATTCCCAAATATAAATGGTTTACAGAATGGTGATAAATTCAGTTCTTCAAATTAAATTGCATGGTTCCACAGGAAAACTAATGTGAAACTTTATTTCCAGTGTATCTTAATTAGCAAACAGTAAAAAGAAATACTTGACGATTCATTTAAACCTTTAAAACAATAATCAGCACTATTTTTTACGATGGTACATTCTCTTCATTAACATTTTCATCTGTGACAATTATTACACCAAGCAAGCCGAATATAAACTATGTTGCTAAAGCAGGACCTTAAGAAATTTTATAACATGAACAAATCGTGAGTCAATGCAAAGTGGAAGACTTAGGTGCAGGTATGTCTTATGGTAAAATGCCAAACAATTAAGATTGCGTCATTTAGTAAACTTCAAGGGGCAAATAAGGAAAAATGTGTGTGAACGTTTGCAACACACATAGGGAATATTTGATTGCAGTATGAAGCAATGGAATTTCTTTTGTCAACTGCAGGATGGAACTTACATTTCAACGCCTGTTTACTGAGATCACGTACAGATTATAACACAAGAGCTGGCACTAATCTGGGGGCGAGTTGCGGTTGTACATCATCCAGACAGACTCGTGTAAAATGCAAAATAATAGCGAACAGCTACTATGTATAAAACTCTTACACTGTTTTTGTATATCCTCAATATTAAATAACACGTAATTTGCAATGCAACAGTCACTCAACGATGTCAACAACACTAAAATACATCACATCAGAAACACACACCTGAGCTAGGTGACCTAGATTTTAAATGTTCGGCAAGTTCTATAAGCTTCTTCCAGTTTCCTTCTTCTCTTCCTTTCACAATATCTGCTTCGATTCGAACCCAGTTTCTGCTCTTTCCTGTCATTGCTCTCCCTTACACACAACATCAGATGGTAACCACTACAAACATCACTACTACCCAAATCGCTTACACATATCGGCCGCCAACCACTACTCAAGTACAAAGATCATCATATAACACACTATCGACTCTTTCTAGCAGACGATGAAACGAATGATACGACTCAGATTCTATAGACTTTACTGTGTCGTAACATACATGTTACATCATTGATTTAGTGTACGGGAGACTTTTCAGCTTAAAATTATTATAGATTATGCATGGAATACAATATTTATTATCAAATAGCCACAAAACCTGATTTTTTCTGCTCAATTGATCAGATCATCATTTTTGTACAATGGAGTTTCATACTCTTTGTTTCAAAATACAACAATCTGCGATATGTTCAATGTACTTCCTAAATATTCAGGGGGTACACTTTAATAGAAGTGTTCGCAGGAGCGACTCAGGTGGCTCAGTGATTAGCACACTAAATGCCTAGAAGTAAAATAAAATAACAGTAACAGTATAAATCAATCTGCAAGTGAACAAAAGTAACGAATTAGATATTTGACAAAAAAATTGTGTATCATAAATCAACCACAGCGAAATGAAAAGAAAAAGATTCTCGATAACTATATAAAACGTACGCAAGAAACTTGAAGGTATCTCCACCTGTAAAAATGTATTGGCAATTTGTAAATAAAAGTCTATTACGTTACAAAAAAAAATCCCATTCGCGAGGAGGACAGTTCAAATCCGAGTCCGGCCTGCCAGCTTCTGATGTTCCGTCTCTAATAATCTCGTTGACGAGATGTTAAACTCTAATCTTACTTCGTTCCTTTCCCTCGATGGTAGGCTCCAGTTGTTTTTTAACTGATCAACCAGTAACACTTCCCCGCCTCCTGCTTTCAGTCTTCTCTTAGTTCTGTGCCGAGGTTTCAAACAGGTTTTATTATAAATTCCATGTTTACACATTGAATGACAGTGTGATTTTGAGGGCGAATGTTAAGTGAAACGGGAAAGAGTGACAGGCTGTAACTGAGGTTTTTTTTATGCACTTCGTATCAGACTCTGTTGAGTGCCCTACATCCACGAACACACCCTTACCCCAAAACGTTAAAATCTGGTAATTCATACTCCTTGATCATTCATGTTGTCCATATTAGTCTAATGGACAGTGTCACTGCCTCTAGATTGTGGGGCCCTGGGTTCAATTCTTCGGTTGGCAACGCGGTGTTTGTGCTGTTCTAATAGTTTTAACTGACACTCAATACAAAGACGCGCAAGTCGCCGAAGTGACATCAATGTACAAACATATCGCAGTTTCACCATCGCATAGACTCTCGCGTGGAGGACATAGTACTAAGTATCCCTGGAGCAGAGAAGCAAGTGAAAGAGCAGAAAGCAAATAAGTCACCAGGTCTTGATGGGATCCCACATCGGTTTTACAAAGAGTACTCTGCAGCTGCGCAGCATTTGTGCACCGCCGCCGTCAGTGTCAGCCAGTTTGCCGTGGCATACGGAGCTCCATCGCAATCTTTAACACTGGTAGCATGCCGCGACAGCGTGGACGTGAACCATATGTGCAGATGATTGACTTTGAGCGAGGGCGTATAGTGGGCATGCGGGAGGCCGGGTGGACGTACCGCCGAATAGCTCAACACGTGGGGCGTGCGGTCTCCACAGTACATCGATGTTGTCGCCAGTGGTCGGCGGAAGGTGCACGTGCCCGTCGACCTGGGACCGGACCGCAGCGACGCACAGATGCACGCCAAGACCGTAGGATCCTACGCAGTGCCGTAGGGGACCGCACCGCCACTTCCCAGCAAATTAGGGACACTGTTGCTACTGGGGTAACGGCGAGGACCATTCGCAACCGTCTCCATGAAGCTGGGCTACGGTCCCGCACACCGTTAGGCCGTCTTCCGCTCTCGCCCCAACATCGTGCAGCCCACCTCCAGTGGTGTCGCGACAGGTGTGAATGGAGGGACGAATGGAGACGTGTCGTCTTCAGCGATGAGAGTCGCTTCTGCCTTGGTGCCAATGATGGTCGTATGCGTGTTTGGCGCCGTGCAGGTGAGCGCCACAATCAGGAGTGCATACGACCGAGGCACACAGGGCCAACACCCGGCATCATGGTGTGGGGAGCGATCTCCTACACTGGCCGTACACCTCTGGTGATCGTCGAGAGGACACTGAATAGTGCAGGGTACATCCAAACCGTCATCGAACCTATCGTTCTACCATTCCTAGACCGGCAAGGGAACTTGCTGTTCCAACAGGACAATGCACGTCCACATGTATCCCGTGCCACACAACGTGCTCTAGAAGGTGTAAGTCAACTACCCTGGCCAGCAAGATCTCCGGATCTGTCCCCCATTGAGCATGTTTGGGACTGTATGAAGCGTCGTCTCGCGCGGTCTGCACGTCCAGCACGAACGCTGGTCCAACTGAGGCGCCAGGTGGAAATGGCATGGCAAACCGTTCCACAGGACTACATCCAGCATCTCTACGATCGCCTCCATGGGAGAACAGCAGCCTGCATTGCTGCGAAAGGTGGATATACACTGCACTAGTGCCGACATTGTGCATGCTCTGTTGCCTGTGTCTATGTGCCTATGGTTCTGTCAGTGTGATCATGTGATGTATCTGACCCCAGGAATGTGTCAGTAAAGTTTCCCCTTCCTGGGACAATGAATTCACGGTGTTCTTATTTCAATTTCCAGGAGTGTATTTGACACAGTGCCACACAGCCGACTATTAACGAAGGTACAAGCATAGGGAATATGTTCCCAGATATGCGAGTGACTCAAAGACTTTTAAGCACCAGAACCTAGTATGTTATCCTCGATGGCGAGTGTTCATCAGAGACAAGGGTATCGTCAGAAGTGCCCCAGAGAAGTGTGATAGGACCTCTGTTATTTTCTATATACATTTTCTATTTACATACATATACACATATATGTAAATGTAGCTGTAGAAATACACTGTGCAAAAAAGTTAAAGGGCCACTTTTTTGAAACCTTGTCATTTTCTACCATTGCAACGCAGAAGTTCGAAATTTGGCTCAAACATGCCTACTACTTTCCTCTGTGATGGTGTAAAAGTATGGCACCCTGAGATTGCGCCCTGAGATATCGCCCTCGAGCTTGGCGACGCTTTAACAGCAAGGTTGTTGACTTTGCAGCAAAAAATAAAAGGAAGGGCAGATTTCTTGCGAGGTGTAAGTTGGGCCAATGATGTCACATTGGCAACAAATTTCATTACACTTTTGCCGAACGCTAATGTGGATGTGTCTCACTATAGGTAAATAGTCTCGCCTCCCCTTACCTACATGTCTTGACGCCCATGCGACTGAGGTCAGAACCGTGATGCCCAGTGTCCAAGTCACGCAGTTTTCTTATGGGTGGCGGCCGAAAATATTTCGGTTACACTGCTATTGAGAATCGATAGGAAAAGGCCTCGGGATGTGTCATAAACGGCGTGAATAAAACCAACCCTTCTCCTGTAACCTTTATTTCCACACATTTCTGCTGCTATGGTCGCAGGTTCGAATCCAACCCCAGGCATGGATGTGTGTAATGTCCTTAGGTTAGTTAGGTTTAAGTAGCTCTAAGGCTAGGGGATAGATAACCTCAGAGGTTAAGTTCCATAATGCTTATAGCCATTTGAATCATCCACACATTTTGCGGTCGAAAACGACAGCTAGCAGTGCGATGTGCAACAGGAAGACGTTCTTGGAAACCTTTGATACTGCTGACACCTCCCAGACGATTCCAGTTTTCTCTAATGACATTACGAGAATGGAAACACAAAGAATGTGATCTCACCTCTTTGGAGTGAAGCGTGACCAAATTTTTTTCTCTGGTATAGAGAATGGAACCAATGGGGACCATTCGACGAAATTTACACACGATCCAAGGTAGGAAAGGGTGTTTATGCTTTATTATCCCACCTTTTCCGCTCACTCTTGTAACGTGTGCACAGGGGGATGCGACATTGACCCATGCATGAATAAAATGACAAAGGGTTCCTTTCACCTCCTCCCTCCCCTCTCCTCTCAATTTGGCAACACCCTCAGTGCCACTTGCATACTTTTATACTTTTGTTGTGCACTTTAAAAAGAGACTCCGACTCACCCTGCCCTACCCACTGGAGGGATAGGCAACCTCTTCGTTACCCCTCACATTTTGCATGCAGGCAGGGGATGTTAGTGTCGAGAGGGTTGCCTGTCCTGCAGGGTGCTAGGGCTCAATGGATGGATGTCTCCATACAGAGATATTTTTAAAATGGACAGTAAAAGTGTGCAGCTGACACTGAGGGTGTTGCTGAACAGGAGAGTCTCAGAGACCCCCTTTGCCATTTTATTCATATGTGTATCAATGTCGTACCTCCCTGTGCACATGCTACAGGAGTTCGCGAAGAAAGAGGGATGAAAAAGTATAAGCATCCTTTTCTACTTTGGATCACATTTAGATCTCATCGAATAATTTTGAACGGTCCCTAGTGGTTCCACACAGTATAACAGAGCAAACATTGTGCTCATGCTACACTCCAAAGAGATGAGATCACATTCAATGGAGGTGCTGCCCTATGCTGTTGTTATAGAAGGATTGAATTATCCAGGTGGGGGGAGGGTCTATGTGGTTCCAAAGATGGTCGAGAACGACGTCGTGTTGCACATGAGACTGTGAAGTGTGGTTTTCAACCACAAAACATCTGAAAATGAACGCCCTAAGGGAAAGGGTGGTTTCATTCATACCTTTTATGACCCACCATGAGGACTTTTCTGTCGATTATGAGCAGCGGTAGCTCTGAAATGTTTTCCTCGGCCACCCATTAGAGAACTACTTGATTTCAACATTGGGTGTCGGAGTTCTGGCTCCTATCACAGAAGTGTCAAGTACAAGAGCGAAATGTGGGTAAGGGGAGGTATGATGATCTTTTCATAGAGTGATACGTCCACAGTGCCTCTGGACAGAATTTTGGTGAAATTTTGTACCAGTGTGACATCATTAGCCTACCTTATATCTCACATGAACTTCTGAGTTCTGGCCTTACATTTTGCACATGTCGTCACCTCGCTAAAGCGTTACCGAGCCCGGGGGTTACGTCTCAGAGCGCTATGCCTTTGCATCTTTACAGAGGAAGGTCGTAGGCGCATTGGAGCTAAATTTCGAACTTCTGTGTCACAATGGGAGAAAATGACAGAGTTTCAAAAAAGTGGTATTTTAAATTTGTTGTTCAGTGTGAAAAGGCTTACACCAAACGGTCCATCAACCCTAAACGGTATCTCTCGGTCAGTAATGCCATATGATCATTTCTGTTTCAATCAAACATGTTTCCAAGAGAATCCCCACCTTATGACAGTTGCAGATATCACATTTCCCATCACATGCTTGTTGGGCTTTACAACAAGCAAATCAGATATACCAACAATCCATATCACTTCCTTATGTTGATAGTTCAAAATCTGTACATCAAAGTATTTATTTAAATAGTTCATAAATGCAATTTATGACATTGCCATATACTTTGCAAATTTTCCACGTGCTTTGACTGCATTATGCATAAGACGGTGACCAATACACGCTAAAATATTTTCCTTCATTCAAAAGAATACCTGATGAGAAATGATTCCTCTTGCCTATATCTCAAAAGACTCTCCAATGAGGCAAAGACATTTAATTTATAACATCAGAAAATACTGACCAACATACCAACTTGAGGTTAAGAGGTGATATTTAAATGCTCTCAAATGTCAATAAATATCAAGTAACAGCGCAAATCGTGATTAAAGGACATGCAATAGCATGTGGCTACAACATATGTAATCTTTTCTCATCTAATAAGCTTTTACGACAATTTGTGTAAATTTTAAAGAAGCAAATCCTTTTTTCCCATGAAAACGATGGAAATCATTGAAATTAAAATTATTAAGAATGAAAAGCAAAACATGAAGGTTTGCTGTGTTAGTTCAAGAAATCTAATGTGTACTTCAGCAGCTAAAGGGGAGATCCATAGCTATTATTATCCAATTTGTCACATTCCACCTCATAGCCAACAGAAAGAAGTTTTCACTCTTCAAAAAAATAAATAGAGAGAAGCTCAACCTGAGGCATCCCTTGATGCCTCAGAACATGTCCTACCAACCGATCCCTTCTTCTGGTCAAGTTGTGCCACAAACCCCTCTTCTCCCCAATCCTATTCAATACATCCTCATTAGTTATGTGATCTACCGATCGAATCTTCAGCATTCTTCTGTAGCACCACATTTCGAAAGCTTCTATTCTCTTCTTTTCCAAACTATTTATCGTCCATGTTTCACTTCCATACATGGCTACGCTCCATACAAATACTTTCAGAAATGACTACCTGACACTTAAATCTATACTCGATGTTAACAAATTTCTCTTCTTCAAAAACGCTTTCCTTGCCATTGCCAGTCTACATTTTAAATCCTCTCTACTTCGACCATCATCAGTTATTTTGCTCCCCAAATAGCAAAACTCCTTTACTACTTTAAGTGTCTCATTTCCTAATCTAATACCCGACTTAATTCGACTACATTCCATTATCCTCGTTTTGCTTTTGTTCATGTTCATCTTATATCCTCCTTTCAAGACACCATCCATTCCGTTCAACTGCTCTTCCAAGTCTTTTGCTGTCTATGACAGAATTAGAATGTCATCGGCGAGCCTCAAAGTTTTTATTTCTTCTCCATGGATTTTAATACCTACTCCGAACTTTTCTTTTGTTTCCTTCACTGCTTGCTCAATATACAGATTGAATAACATCGGGGAGAGGCTACAACCCTGTCTCACTCCCTTCCCAACCACTGCTTCCCTTTCATGTCCCTCGACTCTTATAACTGCCATCTGGTTTCTGTACAAATTGTAAATAGCCTTTCGCTCCCTGTATTTGACCCCTGCCACCTTCAGAATTTGAAAAAGAGTATTCCAGTCAACATTGTCAAAAGCTTTCTCTAAGTCTACAAATGCTAGAAACGTAGGTTTGCCCTTCCTTAATCTAGCTTCTAAGATAAGTCGTAGGGTCAGTATTGCCTCACGTGTTCCAACATTTCTACGGAATCCAAACTGATCTTCCCCGAGGTCGGATTCTACTAGTTTTTCCATTCGTCTGTAAAGAATTCGCGTTAGTATTTTGCAGCTGTGACTTATTAAACTGATAGTTCAGTAATTTTCACATCTGTCAGCACCTGCTTTCTTTGGGATTCGAATTATTATATTCTTCTTGAAGTCTGAGGGTATTTCACTTGTCTCATACATCTTGCTCACCAGATGGTAGAGTTTTGTCAGGACTGGCTCTCCCAAGGCCGTCAGTAGTTCCAATGGAATGTTGTCTACTCCGGGGGCCTTGTTTCAACTCAGGTCTTTCAGTGCTCTGTCAAACTCTTCACGCAGTATCGTATCTCCCATTTCATCTTCATCTACATCCTCTTCCATTTCCATAATATTGTCCTCAAGTACATCGCCCTTGTATAGACCCTCTATATATTCCTTCCCCCTTTCTGCTTTCCCTTCTTTGCTTAGAACTGGGTTTCCATCTGAGCTCTTGATATTCATACATGTGGTTCTCTTTCCTCCAAAGGTCTCTTTAATTTTCCTGTAGGCAGTATCTATCTTACCCCTAGTGAGATAAGCCTTTACATCCT
This sequence comes from Schistocerca gregaria, assembly GCF_023897955.1. NCBI lineage: Eukaryota > Metazoa > Arthropoda > Insecta > Orthoptera > Acrididae > Schistocerca > Schistocerca gregaria. Next base: position 649,496,235 of record NC_064931.1, on the reverse strand, counting down.
TACATTTGTCCTCTAGCCATCCCTGCTTAGCCATTTTGCACTTCCTGTCGATCTCATTTTTGAGACATCTGTATTCCTTTTTGCCTGCTTCATTTACTGCATTTTTATATTTTCTCCTTTTATCAATTAAATTTAATATATCTTCTGTTACCCAAGGATTTCTATTAGCTCTCGTCTTTTTACCTTCTTGATCCTCTGCTACCTTCACTATTTCGTTTCTCAAAACTAACCATTCTTCTTCTACTGTATTTCTTTCCACCATTCCAGTCAATTGCTCCCTTATGCTCTCCCTGAAACTCTGTACAACCTCTGGTTTTTTTCAGTTTATCCAGGTCGCATCTCCTTAAATTCCCATCTTTTTGCAGTTTCTTCAGTTTTAATCTACAGGTCATAACCAATAGATTGTGGTCAGAGTCCACATCTGCCCCTGGAAATGTCTTACAATTTAAAACCTGATTCCTAAATCTCTGTCTTACCATTATATAATCTGTCTGAAACCTGTCAGTATCTCCAGGCTTCTTCCATGTATACAGCCTTCTTTTATGATTCTTGAACCAAGTGTTACCTATGATTAAGTTGTGCTCTGTGCAAAATTCTACCAGGCGGCTTCCTCTTTGATTTCTTTGCCCCAGCCTATATTCACCTACTATGTTCCCTTCTCTCCCTTTTCCTACTACCGAATTCCAGTCACCTATGACTATTAAATTTTCGTCTCCCTTCACTATCTGAATAATTTCTTTTATTTGATTATACATTTCATCGATTTCTTCGTCATCTGCAGAGCTAGTTGGCATATAAACTTGTACTACTGTAGTAGGTGTGGGATTCGTGTCTATTTTGGCCACAATAATGCGTTCACTATGCTGTTTGTAGTAGCTTACCCGCATTCCTATTTTCCTATTCATTATTAAACCTACTCCTGCATTACCCCTATTTGATTTTGTGTTTATAATCCTGTAGTCAGCTGACCAGAAGTCTTGTTCCTCCTGCCACCGAACTTCACTAATTCCCACTATATCTAACTTTAACCTATCCATTTCCCTTTTTAAATTTTCTAACCTACCTGCCCGATTAAGGGATCTGACATTCCATGCTCCGATCCGTAGAATGCCAGTTTTCATTCTCCTGACAGTGACATCCTCTTGAGTAGTCCCCACCCGGAGATCCAAATGGGGGACTATTTTACCTCCGGAATATTTTACCCAAGAGGACGCCATCATCATTTAATCATACAGTAAAGCTGCATGCCCTCGGGAAAAATTACAGCCATAGTTTCCCTTTGCTTTCAGCCGTTCGCAGTACCAGCACAGCAAGGCCGTTTTGGTTATTTTTACAAGGCCAGATCAGTCAATCATCCAGACTGTTGCCCCTGCAACCACTGAAAAGGCTGCTGCCCCTATTCAGGAATCACACGTTTGTCTGGCCTCACAACAGATAACTCTCCGTTGTGGTTGAACGTACGGTACGGCTATCTGTATCGCTGAGGCACGGAAGCCTCCCCACCAACGGCAAGGTCCATGGTTCATGGGGGGGAAGTTAGAAACATTATTAAATCTAAATATGAAACACTTACTGGTGAAAAGTTTAGTAGTTTACTACTGAAAGAGAAAGGAAGTAAACATCCTGGAACACAGTCCTGACACATCAGAAGAACAACACAGGTCAAATGATCTAATAAAGTAAAGATTAAGATTCCTATGTATTGAAATTTGTGGAGTGAATGAATTTTTTTTAATATTCCCTACGGAGTTTAATCAGGGGCACAGAGACAAATTACTGCAAAAATTAAATGATGAGTTTGTGTTCATGGTGCTATTAGTCAGAAGATAAGTAGGAAATAAAAACCAACAGTTTTTAAACAACTGCTACCAAATTTGAAAGAAAATACAAAAATCGGAAACTATCTGATATATCCCAATAAGATATTAATCAAAAAATTGCATCATATCAATCATACAGATTTGAAAAATCGAGAAATAGTAAATTAGTAGTCTCTAAGCCTTCAAAATTAACTTATTATTCTGAATGTCAGAATAATTGTGTGATTGAGACGTTCTAGTGGCTCTGCAAAATTTGCAGTGTTCTTTTAAATCAGCGAATTCTATGCTACCTGCAATACAGAATTCTGGCTCTGACCATAGAACTTCAGAGTGTCATCATACTGTCGTTAGCCAAAAAGTTTGCATTGATCTGTGCGTGATAAGGGATAACACACTTAGTTCTTGTTATTAATCTTGTGGGATTTACTGTAACAATGTCTGAAACAATAAACAGTCATATTATCAGCACAATACTGCAATACATTATTAGAAGATGTCCACATAACCTGAGTTATTCTGTCCTTGAGATACGCTACGAATGTTAAAAGTTCTCTTATGATATTGGTCTTCCAAAATGATAACAGAAATATAATGTTCCAGAAATATTTCATATACTTTGTATCTAACTTGGGCATATTCTGCAGGAAATTGATGAGCATGTACAGCATTTCATTCAAAAACCAATGTCTAGTACCTTGTTCAAATACAGGAACCGAAATTAAAAACTTCTATACTATGTGGATGTAGAACACCAGTTGCCTGAGAGTGCTGGTAGAAGACCATTGTACTTTGTGTGTTACCTAAGAAGAACATTGTCAGCACGAAAAGTCACCAGTATGCTAAAGAAAAAATTTCCAAATTTGTGCCAGAATGTGTATATTACATTGGATGATCCAAATTTCTGGAGCAGAACAAAATGAATTGCCTCAGAACGATTCCAAATATGAAGACATTTTTGTATCGCACCAAAAACAAAAATGATTCAGACATTGACAGGCTGATCATAAAACTGGTTCTGTTTTATTTCATTTATAGCCTACAGTTCGTTGTGGGACTGCTATGAGATGTAATAGAAATCAATAAATTAAGTACTGTTCAAACGAAAGCCCTGAGAGCAAATAATTAACTAAAATCAAGCCATGCAAACAATGCAGACATGTCATCAACAAGGATGGCATAGTTTTCTCAGAAATTCCATTACTTATGAAAAAAAAAATACAAATGAACAAAGTAAAAACTATGTATAAATTAAGATTAATCTGGTGGAAGGGCATCTGCTTCTAAATCTAAGGCCCATACATTTTTATATTCTTAGTATCTGAAGTGATGCATAGTCCACCAAAATTTATGTTGTTACTCAGTTCCACAATGAGACATATGGTACTGCTAATATGGCACTGTATTTCTCTCAACAGAAAACTATATATCATGCTTTAAGGAGGATTATCTTCCTTTGTAGATACTACATTTGGTTTGTTTCGATAAGAGAGGTATGCTTACAAATTGATAAATAAAAAAGTAACAGATGAAAAGGGTGGCAGATAAACAGTTCTTTAGTTATAAAACACACCATTTCTAAATTGAAATTCTAATTATATACCTTTCATCTGTGAATGATTTAATTCTAATCCATTCGATACTTGTAATTCTAGCTTAGCATGATTGTTATTCACCTTAACACATGGTATATGGCATATGTCTGGTGAGTGTATAGACGATCAACCATCAGTCACATGAGGGGTTGGCTTGTTGAGTTTTGGAGCACATGTAAAAAGCCTTAAACCATGAACAAACATTTTGGTTCATCTAATATTATTAGATGAGATTAGAAGAATAAAGTGCAGTTTGTAGGAAAAAATGTGGGTCTGTTTGCAAAATAATTGTTTGAGATTTTTCCTATTATGCCACATGTATTGGTTCATGGGAACAGCCACCCCCTGGTCATAGTTGTTTCCATAGATGCATAGAAGTCATGTGCAAAATTTTGTCATCTGTACAGCATGAATGCCATTGGAATCAAATGTGTAGGAAATTTCATTAAAACGTATTCTATAGGTCGTATATACGAGAAAAAAGACATATTAATTACAGTATCGATTCAGGTAATATTAAACTTCAGGTAACTGTAACAGTTGTTAGTCCTTAAGTGTCAAGTACATTGTTATCTGCACAGCATGAACCTAAGAGTGATATCGACTATGTTCACCTGTGAAAAACTTCTTTCGAGTTACTGGGAACGCCATCCGAAGGCTGAGGCATTCCCTCTGTCATTTAACGAACTCTTGTCGTGACGTTATCTGAACTGTCTCCTGCTTCGGCAAGAACAAGCTATTCTTTCCATATAGACACCCTGCTGTTACATTAAATGTGTACCTCCCATTTCGTCATGTGCTGTGTGTCAGAATCCTATTTTACCTACTGCAAGAGCATTTTTGTCGTAATAAATTCAGTATCAGCGAATATTTTCAAACATAAAACGTTTAACTGCATTATTTTCATTCGCTGTTTTGCCTCATCTAATGGTGAACTGGCATTGCAATAGCTGAATTGTTAAGTTTCATCTCATATAAAATGTGCTAAATCTCCTCCACATAGCAATAAATGTGCTGTTAGATCTCTCTGACACTGCAAATGCATGAACTACTAAGGCTTTGTCTCCAACAGGTGAACTGTTAAGTCTCATGGGATAAATGTGTAATGAAAGAAACACATTGCAACTTGCAAAAATATTATTTATTACTACATTGTCGAGTCACAATAAAGTGACCACTGCCTATGTTCGATGTCAAAGTGTAATAACTCCTCACAGAAGGCAGGTGGCAGCACTAGCAATTTAGAGTAAATAAAGCATGTCACAGGGATGCAGAAAACAGTGCAGTCATTATCATAATCCAGAAGCAGAGCGACTTATCTGACATCTAAAACGACGTGATCTTTGAGTTTCGGGCAAAGGATGGAACCATTTCTGAAATGGCCAAGTTTGTAAACTGTTAACATGCTTCTGTGGTTAATGTATACCATGCACGGCAAATGATGCTAAGTGTGGTGCACCATGAGCCATAGAAGATCGGGACGAGCGCCAGTTTCGGAAATGTGTACAGGAGAATAGACATGTAACTGTTAAGCAACTGACTGCCCAGATGAATCAACAGTGTCTCCTCAATGAACGATCCGTGCATCGGCCTCTGCAACAGATGCCTGGTTCATGCACCCATGCAGACTGCTGTTCATCAGCGATGAAGACTGGAATTTGAACAAGACCTTTTCAAATGAATCACATTTTATGCTGTATCAGACAGACAGCTGTCAGCATGCATAGCATGAAACGCCTGAAAGCTATGCAACAATCGTCAGCTGAAGGAGGGGGCGTTATGGTCTGTGGAATTTTTTTATGGCATTTCCAGGGTGATATCGTCATTCTGAAAGGTACAATGGATCAATACAAGCATGCATCTACCCTTGAGGACCAAGTCCACACTTACATGCAGTCTTTCTTTTCTTGTCAAAATGACATCTACCAGCAGAACAATACAACGTGTGATGGAGTTTGCAGTGTACATACATGGTTCAAAGAACACAACGATGAGCTTACTGTAGTGCGCTGGCCACCAAACTCCCCAGATTTAAAACCAATAGAGATTTGGTGGGACCATGCATCCTCATCCAAGAAACTTAATGCATATTGCCACGACACTGGAGTCAGTACTTTCAAGAACTTTATTGACTCTCTTCCTGCACATCTCACACAGGTACCCGCTGCAAAAGGTGGTTACTCAGGCTTTCCACAAGTGGTCACATTAGTGTGACTGGACAGTGTATACTAATTGTCTCTCCTATGGGTTGTCAGGCATATTTTCTCTGGTATTTCGGTAGATATCTACAATATAAATTTTGCAACGAGTAGCTGGAGTCTGTCTAAACAAATCCTGTTCATCACGTCTCACATACGACGACCTGAGTCGATGGAAAGCGTCGGATTGTTCCTTGTTACAAGCAAAATGACCTTTAAAGTGGAATTTTATGTGCCAGTTCGACAGCGGGGTCCTAAATTAGTCTACAGAGTTAGGCACTTTATAGGTACGTATTCACGGAACAGTAAACACGGATAATAATCATAACTCCAGCAACGACTGGGCAGCCTTTCTGCGTGTAAGTTCCAGATAGCGAAGGCCAGGGCTGTGCTGCCCCTACTGGAGTACTGGTTATACTTCGTGTTTTACTGTGCCTATTATTACACACCTCTAAAACGAATATTGCACTAGACTAATTTGAAACCGTTCTGTCGAATGGGCACAGAAATTTACAATTTAAAAATCACTTTGATTGTAACATGAAACGAACCAACGCTCTCCATGTATATGTATGAATGCAGAAAAGTATACGATATGCCACTAAACGAATGAACAAGGGCTTGTAAGCTACATGTTAGTAAGATTATCAGTAAGTGCAAGACTGTAGCTGTAACATTCGATATGTGCATAACAAGAAACAAACATTTTTAAATTTGATGCACATATCACCAACGTCATGTAAGAAATTTAAACAACATCTGTAGCATGCAAGCATTATGTTATCCACAATATGTCTTATTTACTTATTGTACTTCTGGTATTATATTACAGACATCTGATAATGGCCTAAGACAGAAGCTGAACAGTAATGTAATTTTTATGCATAATGCATTAAAGGAATGAAACTGACGGCCAACAGCGATGAAAATGGTTCTATCGGTTAGACGTTTTTACAGTTTTTCGAGTTACTGGGAACGCCATCCGACTACTGAGACATTCCCTCTGTCATTTAACGAACTCTTGCCGTGACGTTATCTGAACTGTCTCCTGCTTCGGCAAGAACACGCTCGGTGCCCTAATTCCCTGCGTTTATAACAGTGGTATTAGTGGCATTGGTACATAACGTGGACCATGCTTCCACACCTATTACAGTTTACCTCTGAAGAGAACACACTTCCGTCATTTCGTTCTCATGTCAAAGTGTCAATTTCCTCAAGCTGCATCACAATATTAATAACAGAGGCCGAATTACTTGATTTTTACATTCTAACCTTTTTCGATGTGTCACCTTGACGTCCTTGCATGGACATTTGTAATACCTCGCTTTCTGCCTCCCGTAGAATAACTCTGTTTCTGCATGCTACATCAGTTCCTAAGTTTGCACGTTTATTTTTCTGTTCCTATCTGAAAATGATTCTGCAGACTTATTGCACTTTTGCGACGGTCCATTAAACTATTCCCTAAGAAACCTCCCAGTGTTCTGCTTGTGTCGATGAAGACTGTTGAAAAGTCTGCACTTTATTTAATCCCTTGTGGCACATGACATGCTTTCACGTATCACCAACTAACCGGAACTCAGCCATATGCAAGCATGTTTCACTCATCCAGTGACCTAATTTAGCGAGACCATTAAAATCAATATAGACACATCTACAGGAGTCACTGGACTAGCTGCTAAATGATCCACAGAAGGGGTAGGTACATTCAACGAGGTTTTTCCATCCACTGACTCAGACTGTACTTGCTCACTACTGGCTTGTATGGAGTCTATTTGTTTCTGTAACTTTTTAGCCATACAGATACTTGCCCCTTCAAAAGCTCAGTTGCTTTGTGCATCATCACTGTACATGTTTCCAGCATTTGTGTAACCTCTATTTGAGAAATAGACGAATTATGAGGGACTGCTGCTGTAAGTATCCAGGCATACACAAGAAAACTAATCGTTACCCTTTATCATAACACAGTGAGCTTTAGTACACTGCTGCATTTCACGGTCAAACCTTCAACAAGTATCACACATAACAAGCATTGCCTTCATCCATGACAATGCATGCCAAGATAAATTACAATATTGGCAGCTAACAGACCATAAGTACCACTTCCTAGAGCTACTTTCAACCTGTAACACGTCAGCAGGCTCTCACAGTTTAAAAAAAAGTCATTTTTATATTGCAATGAATGTTTCTCTTAATATTAATAGCTGGAACACACAAAAACGCCAACCCGTAGTTCTGGACTGCAAAGTGAGGCTGCACTTACAATGGTGGAGCCAGGTACACCTACAATGTCAGAAGCCTTCTCAGAGCAACTTTATTGACATCAAATGAAACGCCCTTGAGATTTGACTCTAAGGTGAGTGGTGAATCAAGGTAAATTCGAGCTCAGCTTTACATAAGGAGGTCGACAGAGCACCACCCAGGGAATCTCGGTATGTTGACTCATAGGGTAGATGACAGCCTGACGCCTAATGGAATTATTAACACTGAATTAGAACATTAAACATTTACTGTCCACCAAATACAATATTTGACATGTCGACATTCAGACAGCCATCTCTGTTAGGAGCACTAGCCCTAAGTACCCACCACATATGTGTTGACTGGGTGTGGCCCACAGCCAAGGCAGCAGTGGCAGAGTCGATAGCATCAGCACCATTGCCGTCATGAGGCCAGTTCCTCTTGGAACAGCATGCATCACCATCCATGCTGCCAAAGAGGGCCAACAGCTTCTTGTAGAAGATGACCAGGTCACCTATAACCCCTTCATAGATTGCAAACTGGGAAAAAATCTACCTGCTCTACTCAGAGTATATGAAGTCATGCAGAGAAATGCTGTTGGCTCCCGAGAAGAGAGAGACCGGCAGCATCAAAGACTGCCACAGGAACGGAGGTGGACAGCAGGAGCGGCATGCACACACAATGACAAATGATGATATGCTTCCAGGCCGTGCTATTTAATGCTCCAGAAGGAAAGCTGGATGATGATGACCACAGTCCCCCATCAGTCTTCACTCGGTAGTCGACACTGTACTCTGCGGGAACTAAATCCTTCCTTTTGAAGACGACTAAACGAGCAGAGGGTCAAACCATATAGGTCTCACCTCAAAATAAGCGACCCATACAGGCCTCACCTCTCAACAAGATGAATAGAACTCCACCAGAATAGGCCTCATATCCTCTGCTATGATGAGGCAACAGTAGACATCATTCGCCCTGCGTTTCTCATTTGTTCAGCTGTCTTGGTCACTTGAATACATCACAACGTCACCTTTCAGACGCTCTTTCTGCAATGTTAGTTTGCTGAATAATTACTCTTGTGTCCAACTTAAGCCTTCTTCTGAGACTGCACAGCCACCATTATGATATTACTTCATCCCCATGACGAGCTTCTGCTGCCTTGCTGGCTCAAGTGCTGAGCTCATTCAGGAAGTCACAATAGTTACCATGTTCGCTGTTGCACAATTGGTGGTCCTTTCTTGCTGACATTCTGCTACCTATTGACGAATTCTGCACTGCCTCTAGCATTGCATCAGAGATCTTTGATATTTTTCCTGCTGCACCAAATATACTACTCTGCTGAGCAACAGAGCTAAGAAGTCTTTGGTAACAGCACTGGACACTTGTGAAAACTACAACATTACGCTATTAATAGATTCCATATGTACAGAATTGGAATGCGAGAGTGACACAGGATTGTACTGGCCAGTCATGCTGGGTTTGTGGTATGGCAGAAAGCTCTCATGTAACTCTACTGCATTCAGTGAAGGTTGCTCTAATATAATGGTGTAGTGGGCAATTTTTTGCAATTTTTGCTAAGATATGGAAGATTTTGTTAAAATTTCACTGTAACATAGGGCAGTTTGTTTCCATTTCGCCATAACAGTGGGTAATTGACTACAATTTCACTGTAACATGGAACAATTTGTCAGAATTTGACTGTAACTTTGCTACAATTTATACTTAACAGGGGAATTGTGTTACAGTTTCACTGTAACAGTAGGTGTATGGGGCGAAATGTCATGTTACTTCCACTGACCAATGCACGAATTGTTCACTTTCCTGCCATATTTCCACTTAATATAAAAGTTTCAAAACCAAAATTCGAAAGCAGAGTAACCTCATCACAGACGTGAATAGCTGAGCTCAACTGTTGTCAGAAATTTTTCACTACAGACAAAGATGAAGCTTCCAGTCATCTCTGAATGGATGAAAATAGGTCGTCTATTGTTTTCAAGTGCTTATTATGGCATTATTCCTTCAAAATAGCGGCAAGTTCAGCTAATGATGATAGCAGGGCAGTGGGTAGCGATTAGACAACCTTCTCTCCAGAGTACACTACAAAGGATCAATAACGTTGAGATCTGGTGACTGTGTTGGCGTGGGGAGATTTACAATTTATCCTTGTGTTTACAAAAGCAGTTGTGGATGATGCAAGCCATGTGAATACGAACCCTATCGTCTTGGAACACAGCACAGCCGTTGATGAAAAAAGACTGTGCCACGGGATGGCCCTGATCAGCCAAAATAGTCACATAATTCTTGGCAGTAATACGACCTTACATGGTACCCATGGGGCCATAGAATACCACAACATGGGTGCCCAAATAATTACTACACCCTGTGGCGAGTAATGATATTACAGCGAAATAATAACATTTAAAACAACTTTGTCGTACGATATACTTTATTCACTTTGTGATCTCAAAACTTAACAAGCCAGAGCAAAGCTAAACATCAAGCCAGTTCAAAGATCATCATATAGAGAGATCACACAGATCTATGTATCGAACTGCCACAGAGCCCCACCCCCTCCCCTCTGGGAGTGTGGGGCATGGCGCAGGAGCAAAATGAGAAGGGAATTGCATCAGGGAGGCGATCAGGGAAGACACAACATAATCTTTCATCCACATCAGTTGGTATAGGGGACGACCGGCGCGGAAGAGCGGGATCTGAATAGGAGGGGAAAGGGGGGGGGGCACTGTGGATGCTCACATGGATTGACAATTGACAGTATGCGATACGTGTCAATAAAAGCTCAAAGGCAGCTGTTGAAAAAATCTTTGGATAAGTGAATAGCTCGGATGAATGTGAGGTTAACATCCTTAAATTTACATCCATGAGAAAGTGCACATAAAATAAACAAATAGTCATTATGACAATGCACTGAAATGGCGTCCACTGGGAATGGCAACACACTGACAGTAAATGCAGTCATAGGTGAGCACAGTGTTGGCGGCGACAAGAAAGGCACGGGAAGTTTTCCACACATATCACTATCACTGGGGGAGACACAATTGCTAACACTGGCTTCACAAGATGTCAAGGAGGGTAGGAGGGAAGTGCCTGCTGAACACTCACTGGAAACCGGTTCACTTGTTATGTTGACACTTGGAGGAAGCTCCAAGGCCTTGTTATTCGAAACGTGTTCAGTGAGGACCCTGACAGTTTAACTCTATGTAGAAAGACTGTTTGTGGTATGCCATTTAGCAGGATGGTCATAATGTTTGCAGCAGCACGGTCGAGAACCCGGCGAGGTCCTCAATAGGGTGGAGTAAGAGCCAGGAGAACATTGTCATCTCACAACATAATAAAGTCAAAGTCTGCAAGTTCTTTGAGTAAAAAAATTGGTGGGCAAGTATGTGCTGACGGTTGCGGTATGCACGTATGTGAGATATGACAGCAAACTTGCTCGAATAAGGAGGGTAGCCTCTCTTCGTGAAGAGAAGTAGTGTCGTTGATTAACTCTGTTGGGAGTACCAGGGATTCGCCATGAAGGGTCTCTGCCAGAGAGGCCTTTAAATCGTCTTCATATGCCATGAAAATGCGTAGCGGTACCCACAGAAGTGCATCCGACGAAGAGTCGGAGTGACACATTAATGCTGCCTTTAGTGAGCAGTGTCTGCGCTCCACTAACCCATTACTTTGGGGGTGGTAGACTGTTGTATGGAAACGCTTGGCACTGCATAGGACACACAATCATTTGAAGAGTAGAGATTCGAGATGCCTGCCATGATCTGTGGTGATGGATGCAGGGCAGCCAAAACGGGAGAGCCAGCAGGCAATGAACGTTTGAGCCACGGTCTCCGCCGAAATATCATTGAAACGAACCGCTTCTACCTACCGTGTCACACAATCAATGACTGACAAAATGTAACAGCGGCTGTTAGAAGGGGGTATGGGGACAACAGAGTCCATATGAATGTGTTTGATGCGTCCCTTCGGTATTCTGAAGTATCCCAGAGGGGGATGTGCATGTCGACCAACTTCGGCATATCAGCAAGATACACAGGCTTGTGCTCACTCACAACAGTCTTTCTTGATGTGTGGCCAAACGAAACTTTCAGTTACTAGGTGTACTGTTGCTCTGATGCTTGGATGAGCTAGACCGTGGAGCGAAGAGAAAATGGCCTTTCGAAGGGGAAGGGGTATGAGTGGTCATGGTATGTAAGTCGAAGTATCACAAAGAATCGGTTGCGAGATAGCAGGGAAAGGGCGTGGTTGAATGCAGAGAGAGGTGGTGTTGTTAGTAGCTAGTGACTGTACCTCCGGATCAGTAGTGACCTCCGGGGGATCAAACAGGCTCATAGTAGTATTAATGCATGACATGTATTCTGTTGTGACGTTATCCATGCCTCTGCAGATCACTAGCAGGGTTACGCAGTGCTTCAACCATGGGATGGAGATCCATGTAAATGGTGACACCATGTGCCTCACTATCCTCTCAGAAATAGCGTATGGCTTGATAAATGTCAAATAGCTCCCTGTCAAATGACGTCCCTTTATGTTGGAGGCGGATAGTTTTTTGAAAAGAAACGTAGGGGTTGAGAGTCTACGTGAATGTGTTGCTGCAGCATGGCGCCAACCTCGGTGCCTCTGCAGTAATTGAAATAGGTGCATCAGCACTGGGATGGGCTAGTGTAACTGCATTAGCTAGGGCCGTTTTTAGGTCACTGAAGGTGCGAGTCCCGTCCTGTGTCCACGTAACCTTGCGATCGTACGAGGAATGTTTGCCTCAGAAGGCGTCAGTTAGAGGAGATGGCAGGCAGACAGCATGAGGGATATGGCGCCTTAAAAACATGATCATGCAGAAGAAGCGGCGTAGGTGGTGGTAAGCTTGTAATTGAGCGACATGTTCAAATCTGGAGCGTATGCCTTCAGAGTTCACTGTGTGGCCCAGTAACGTAACTTCTGGCTGGTGCACCTGGGATTTGTCTTCATTTATCTCAACGCCGTTATCTGAGAGCACGCGGAGAACTTTGAGAAAGATGTCGCTCATCTTCACTAGCAGAGGCGGAGAGAATTAAAATGGTATCAAGGTAAGCATAACAAAATGGGAACTGGCGAAATAATGAGACTAAAAAACGTTGCCACGTCTGAGCTGCACTTTTAAGTCCGTAAGGCATATAGCAATATTTGAACAGGCCAAACGGGGCTATGACGGCTGTCTTAGGAATGTCGTCTTTGTGAATTGAAATGTTATTCCTTATGACAGTTAATGACATTAAAATGCTGAGCACCATGTAATTGCAACGCAAAATCTTAAATGTGTGGGATGCGGTAGTTGTCTAAAATGGTGTGGGCATTGAATCTATGGTAGTCTCCGGACAGTCTGAAGGCTGAGTCCTTTTGGGGGGCGAGGTGAATAGGTGATGACCAATTACTGTCAGAAGGACATACGATTCCAAGTTGTAAAAGTTCCTGAATGCATTCTTTTTCGGTGCGAAGTTTCTTAGCCAATAGAAAATGGTTCAAATGGCTCAGAGCACAATGGGACTTAACATCTATGGTCATCAGTCCCCTAGAACTTAGAACTACTTAAACCTAACTAACCTAAGGACATCACACAACAACCAGTCATCACGAGGCAGAGAAAATCCGTGACCCCGCCGGGAATCGAACCCGGAACCCGGGCGCTCTTAGCCAGTAGACGGCGTGCTTTTGCATTGACAGGGGGTAGAATGTAGCCTATGACGTGTATCGTTCATAATATCTTTAATGGAGAACCTCACTGGGCCTACACAAGCAGAAGGCACTCTGGAGCAGGGAACAACGTCACAATCAGCACTATGAAACTGAGAATTGACCTGTAGAATAGGTGATGAAGGTGGTGAAGATTCTCTGCCAACAGGTACTGCGTTGGCAGCTGCAGGTGTGGAGTCTGGGCCAGCTGTTGTAGGCGGTGTCAGCGTGGCAAGAGGGGTGTGGTCTGCATCTGTGGTAGGTGAGGTGGTGTGAGGGTGTACAGGATAGGCGTGAGCGTGTGGGACGGTGTCGATTGTAGCAGCTGTGTAGCTCATTGGTTTGACAGCTGTAGTGCAACTGTAGTCTGCCAATGTGGAAGAGGTAGATTGCTCAATGTGGGAGCAAGAAGACAGTTCATGTTGAACATTGTCCATAGAGAGCAAGACTAGTACAGTGGCTGGCGTTGTAGTGGTGGCAGCTGCTGAAAGTGCTGCGATGGTCGTTCGCTCATATACCAGGTCTGCAGAAGTGTTGTTGATTAGTACCTGCAGTGCTGCGTTGGCCGCGTGTAGGGCTGCAGTGTCATGTCGTTGGCTGAGTAGCTTGCACTGTGAATCCACCAGGTCCGACGTGAGGGATGTGAGTTCAGCCAAATGGCGCGAAGGGGCAGCCTTTGTTGCTTGTGAGTGTGTGGGCGTTGCGAAGAAGGAGCCCTCGATGAGTATGTCAGAAAAGTGAAGGAGCAGCGTTCTCGACGATAAATCTAGAGAGAGGCCATAGTGACATAGAAAATCAATGCCCAACACTGGCTCATCAATGTCAGACACATTGAATGTCCATTCAAAACAAAATTTCGGTTTAAGTTTGAGACGAAGGTGTGTGGAGCTGTAGATGGTGACCGACAAATTGTTCGCTGCTCGCAGTGCCATGACAGAAGGTGTCGATGGCGAAGTTGACAATGCTGGAGGTATGACGCTGGTATCTGCGCCGGTGTCGACCACGGAAAACATGTCACTGATGAGCTCATGTGCGTACAGTCTGCCCCGTCGTAGTTGTTTATTGTGTGAAGGCTGGCGCCCTGAAGAATATGTGCAAGATGATGCGCCTAACTCATCCCGCAACGGAGGTTTGCATGCAGGGCGGATGGCGGGCGACACTTCTGAGCTGCATCTCCATGATGGGTGTGGTACCAACACAGCTTATACAGGGTGGTCCATTGCTCGTGACTGATCCAAATATCTCACGAAATAAGCGTCAAACGAAAAAACTAAAAAGAACAAACTTGTCTAGCTTGAAGGGCAAACCAGATGGCGCTATGATTGGCGTGCTAGATGGCGCTGCCATAGGTCAAACGGGTATCAACTGCGTTTCTTTAAATAGGAACCCTCGGTTTTGTTACATATTCGTGTAGTACATAAAGAAATATGAATGTTTTAGTCGGAACACTTTTTTCGCTTTGTGATAGATGGCCCTGAGGGACCAAGATAAGCATATATGAAGATCGCATGTGTTCTTTCAGACATGCTTACAGGAATTGATAAATATCAACATGGACAGTTGAAAATGTGCCCCAGTCAGGACGCGAACTGTGGATCTCCTGCTTACATAGCAGACACTCTATCTGACTGAGCCATCGAGGACACAGAGGATAGTGCAACTGCAGGTACTTATCTCTGTCACGCTCCCCGTGAGACCCACACTTCCTACTTACTGTCCACACATTACATTCGTAGTGCCCCTGCCCACTATACTCATTACTCGCGGCAGTTAGTCTACCGATTCCCGTAAGAGTTTGAGCAATGTGAGTACAACGCCACTGAAGAAGATCATTGGCTGGTAAGCCTTATTCATATGAAGTTGGTATCTGTTCTTTTGGACATGTCCGAAAGAACAGATAGAGTCTGCAGGACTCTAAAAAACGTGAAACCTGTTCCGGCTAATATGTGGACGAGCGTTCTGCCATGCTGGCTTTATTTCAGCTACCGTGATGTATTCACAACCCTAGCAGATACGGATCTAGGCAGGCAGGCCCGCAGAAAATATCAGGTGGATACCTGCAGATACAGAAGAACGCTCTCTACCCCGCCAGAAACACTTATCAAGGCGCTGGGTAGGGGAGCCCCTGCTGTTCGACCCGTGTCTGACGCATGAGTTGCACTGCGCCAAAGTGGCAGCAGGGCTCCCATGCCTATTTGATATACCTGCGTCGGCGTTCCTCCGTGTTCAACAAAGTGACGGCAATGAAAAGGCCTTTTTCGTCATTTACACTCAGCGGGCTTCCCTACGCATTGCCGCAGCCGTAATTGTCCACTAGAACATAAACGCAGTCCCATTACCTCTAATTACGCCATGCAATAAGCTTCTAATGAACTTAATGCACAACCACTGTCAGCCCTCCTAAATAAACCTATATCTATCGCAGTGTCATTAGAACTCTATATAAATACCCTAACTGTATATGGCTTCAAATAGTTCAAATGGCTCTAAGCACTATGGGACTTAACATCTGAGGTCATCAGTCCACTAGACTTAGAACTACGTAAACCTAAATAACCTAAGGACATCACACACATCCATGCCCGGGGCAGGATTCGAACCTGCGACCGTAGTAGCAGCGCGGTTCTGGACTGAAGCGCCTAGAACCTCTCGGCTGCATATGTCTTCATGAAACGAATAATTAGAGTGGAAGAAAGGTGAGCCAAAATGACTTACCACATTTCAAAGCTTTTCTTAGAAGAGAAAGATTTAATGAGTGTTTTACTGCACCTGAAGGTGCTTTTCAATGGCAGTGTGCAGCTACTAAAAGAGGCCAGCACTACAGTGAAAATTTTAATGTGTTTAAAATTAAATGTCTATTGTAAAGGCGCAAATAAAATAAATCAATCAATCAAATAATAAAAAACAGTTACAATTGCTGTAACGTAATTTCTCTGCAACCTTATTTCATATTTCATGCTTCATTATTTCATCGAAAAGAAATTAGTAGTTGCTTGAATATCATTGCAGATATGGAAGTTTCAGACAGTAATCATATGACAAAATACCTTCCTCTTTATGTGCTATAATTTGTTAAAATCTTGTTTCAATATGTCACCCCCGTTTGTGAGACTTATAATTATTTATTTCAGGCTTTTTCACTGGTGTATGCCGTCAGGATGGAGCACTTTAAATACAATCCATTTTTTCAAGATTGGAGATAGATAGTGATGTCTTTCCAAGTTTAAAGAATAATTCAATATGTTAGCTGCATTCGATATGTAGCAACATACTATATTGCTCCTTCACTGAACATTGTTACTTCTAAGCGTCTTTCCAATCATAACAGATTATCGATACGACACACGAAATTAGCAGACTCCACAGCACTGTCTCCCTGGACCGTACCTGAGCCCGTAACTGTCATTGTGATCAAACAATAGAGCTTCTCCGCCTTTTCTTTAGGCACAGCAGTGTTTTGCGTATGGAAAAAAAGGGGTGACTACCTTTGCCAAAGCTGGGAATGGAATGTTGTGGGGAAAGATCTCTCGCAGTGCTGACATTTTCAGCTCGTGATACTTTTTGACCATTACTGTGAAGGAAATGATGCATGGAAGTAACAGGGTTTCGTGAATATGAGTGACAGTGACGTTCATGTTCACATGTTACACATATTTTTTGCAATTAATATGAAATGAAGTGAAATTAAGGCCACAGCTCAGGGTCAGTCAGAAGTTCACCACACAGTGGCCACTGCAGCGCCACACAACGTTGTATCGTACTGACTGACAGCAGTGGCTGATGTTACGAAAACTTCCGAATTCTATCAATGTGTTCCAGGCAGTAATAAGTGGTTCATGCCTAAATAAAAGTTGAAGATACTACATATTGTTGAATAGTCGTCGTTTATTAATTTGCCCCGCCTCGAGAGTCAATTGGTTTGTGTTCGGACCTTCAGATGCAACCGTGCTGCGGATTCGACCAATAAAATAACTTCCAACTCCGAAAGAATTGTAGAATGGAGCCAGTAAAATTAAAATCATTGTTTATTAAAGTGTCTGTAAGGTCTGTAAAAGTTTTAGTGTGCTCAGTGGCACCAGTTCCACTCGGTAGATGTCTGTATGATTTGGTAGACATTGTGCCACTGATCGTTGGTACCAATCTTTGCAAGCCAACAGTAATATTGTAAGTGCTCAGTATGCTAAATTTAATTTCATATTCATTACTACACATAAATACATACCGCATTTTGACACGATCGTCTATACAATGTGTTTTCACAAAACGTCGTTACTTCCACGTGACTTTTCTATCGTAGCAGATGAATGACACAATTCATGTTGTTTAAACTACACAAAATGGCTGGAACTGCTTCCCCCAATCCACCCCCCTGTGCAGGAATTTATATGTTCCTTTTCCTCTCCTACAAACCTCTCAGAGCTGAGCTCTGTAAGGGTTGCCTACTCCCAGGCTGGGTAAACCTACTGTTTCGTCAGGATGGAGGTTCAAAAAAATGGTTCAAATGGCTCTGAGCACTATGGGACTTAACATCTTAGGTCAGCAGTCCCCTAGAACTTAGAACTACTTAAACCTAACTAACCTAAGGACATCACACACATCCATGCCCGAGGCTGGATTCGAACCTGCGACCGTAGCAGTCCCGCGGTTCCGGACTGCAGCGCCTAGAACGATGGAGATCGAGGAAAATTTTATTCCCCAGAGAACATATTGTTGCTGTGTCTTCTGCGACGGCTTTGTAAGCCAGAGTGGAAGCTGCTGAATCCAAAGGCAGACACAGAGCTGCCAAAGATCGCTGCAACAGCCCCAAGAGCAGGTTGGAGACTCAGAGGTATGGCAGAAGGCACATTAAGTCAGCTTTTCGGATAAGGATAAGACCATGACTGCAACGAATGCGTGTTTGGTTCACACACTGTCCTGAGAGTAGTCGGACCCACTCAGGTCACAGCCCATGTTGTCCAGTCAGGACTGTATGTTAAAGGCCGATTCTGGCATGCCAGTTCAGGAGGCCAACTGACTCGAACGAGCTAATGTTTCAGAGCAGTTGGTGCCCTGAACTGGAACGGTGTTGGCAGACTAGTGAACTACCTATCACTGGTTGCTTCATGCTGGATGCTGGTTTGTAGTCTTCTGTGGCTACGGATTTATGTTCATCACTTCCAGCAGCAAGAATATGACCAATACTGGAACAATCTTACTAACAACACCAACATATAATTAATGTAAAGCAGTGGGATTTAGTAATACATTTGTCTAGGCAACATATTCCGATTCCCGGCGGGGTCAGGGATTTTCTCTGCCTCGTGATGGCCGGGTGTTGTGTAATGTCCTTAGGTTAGTTAGGTTTAAGTAGTTCTAAGTTCTAGGGGACTGATGACCATAGATGTTAAGTCCCATAGTGCTCAGAGCCATTTGAACCATTTTGTTGAATGCAAACGTGCATACATTGTGTTTTACAGGTGCTGGATGTCATTTGTTGTATGGAATTCCATGCTGCTTCCACTTGGTTGGTCAGTACAGGGACGATTAGTAGTGATTGTGGACGATGCTGGAGTGGTCGTCTGATAATGTCTCATATGTGGTCGACTGGAGACACATCTAGTGAGCAAGCAGGCCATGGCAAATTGTCAACACTCCATAGAGCATGTTGGGCTAGAACAGCAGTATGTGGGGCTGTTATCCTATTGGAAACCACATCCTGGTACGCTGTTCAGAATTGCAGCACAACAGGTTGAATCACCAGACTGTAATACAAACTTGCTGTCAGAGTGCGTGAGATAACCAGGATAATTTTCCTGCTGTCATATGAAATCATCCCAGACCATAATTCCAGGTGTAGGTCCAGTATTTGTAGCATGCAGACAGGTTGGTTGAATGACCTCAACTTTCCTCCTTAACCAGCTTTAATCAGAAAACACAACAGACCTCTATCCTGCCCTCCAATAAGCTCTCAATTGACACCACTGTAGTCACAAATGGCGGTGGTTTCAGGTCAGTAGAAAGTACGCTACAGGGCATCTGGTTCGGAGCTGTCCCACTAGTAACCGATTTGTAACAGTTTGTTGCGTCACTGTGGTGTCAACTGCTGTTCAAATTGATGCTGCAGATATAGAGCCATACGCCGAATACTATAGTTCCACACGTCTGTCCGGAGTCCAGTCTTCTTGCGACCGTACATTCCCATAACCGCCACTGCCAGTAATCTTGTACAGTGGCTACATTCCTGCCAAGGTTTTCTGCAGTTTTGCAGAAAGAACATCCAGATTGTCATAGCCATATTTCACGATCTCATTGAAACTGGGTGAGGTGCTGATAATGGCATCTCTGTCGCCTTAAAGGCATTCTTGAGTTACATCAACTTACCACGTCCATTCTGAAAAGTAAGTAACGCTTACGGCCGATATAATGTGTATTGAAAGCAAACCTGATTTGTATCCTCATAGCGGTGCTACTAGCGCCATTCTTATTCAACTGCCGCAAAATCTGAATAGACATCATCTTTCAGATGTAAAAACACGGCTATCAACTTTCGTTTATGTCGCAGAACTCCTTCTTGGTGTTTCCATTTTTTTTCCATCAGTGTAATAACCAGAGAATCGAGTGCTGACAGCATGAACGTCATCAATTGTATTGATCGACTGCCTGTAGGCTAACAGGAGCGTCGAGGAGTAGCTTTGCTGTACGATGTCATTTGTAATGACCGAATCAGTCTCGCTCATTACGAGTCGTCAGCGGTCTTCTGTTCTGCTGTATTGGCTTAATCAGCTTATTTCAGTATCGCAGTTGTTTCGTCAAACCCGTGATAGGTGTTGTTGCATCCTACCTAGTACTTCTTACATAACGTTAGGGCAGTGACGAAGGCAGGTTGGTCTGCACTCGTCTTACACTTCTCCGCTGAGCTAATTCACACTCACACACAGAAGTGTCGATGTCGCACTCTTGGTGATGGACTAACCATGTCGAAATGTTTACGCCTAGCAGCTGGCTCTTGTTGACACTTCCCTGTGCATTAGCAATTCTGAGTGGTAAAAACTTAGAAAATGTTCTCTCTACCATACTCTTACTATCTCTGTGCATAATAGCCAATGAAAACTTTTAGAGGCTATATAGCTTGCACACTTTTGTTATCCTCTTACACCGTGTGCCACTACACTGGCCATTACGCAGTGAATAGCTTATTATTTGTCAATGAGCTGGGCATTACATTGGTTTGAAAACGTTTTCACGAACTTTTGTTACTTCTGTGTGCGACTTCTACCGCAGCAAGTAATAATTATGAAGTGTGAACCAAGTGTGTTAGCAGAACTGTGGGAATTCTTCCCACAGCACCATTCCTCACCAGAGGCTGACAACTTTCTCCTCCTTCCGCTCATCACATTCACTTCACCACATGAAACAAAATAAACAGGACAAGCTAATATTAGAGCGTGACTGAGTTCATCGTTGTGTTTATTATACTTGTTGGTATAAGTGGGTCCCATGCATTGGGGATATAATATTTGTTTACTGAGTGCAGTCATACAAGTATCCAACATAAACTCTGGTCAACACACACCTCTTTTTATAAGTATGCTCTGTTAACTGACATTTTCTTCCATTTTTACATTTTTCTAATTTCAAACTCATATTCTGTTGTTTGGGACATTCTTTAGAGCATTTTCAACAATTTTGTTTTCTAAGTCTTTTTGGTCATTGACTCATATTACCGTAATATATTATGAAAGTCTATTAATGAACAATATATAACATATTTAGCACCATTTTCTTTGAAATTACTACTACTATCACATCTAAACTGAAACAAGTACTGCACAAAAACGTCAGTTACAGCATTTTGTGTCAGATCTCATACTCAAAGGTAAAAACTACTCCATGGACAGGAATGGGTACATTTTAATAGTCAGACGATCTTCCCCACTTCAAGTGTGTTCCAGTCACATCAGCTGATGCTGAACACAGCGTTTTGCTGGCTGGTAACCAATGATCCTTCACATTCAACAAGAATTCAACTAAAGCTAAGGTAAAATAAAAGTATTATCTATAGTATTGAGGGATCTTATTGTTTTCATTTTAAGTTTATGCTTAAGGTACTGGTTTATGATGTAATTTTTAATCATTTATCATATGATAATTTTCTTCATTTTATAATTCATTTTCTTAAGATGTAAGTCATTTGCTACAGTCATTTTTAGCGTTTTAAGTATATTTTTAAAAACAACATCAGCATCCAGTCTCTGGTATAAGTTTAATAATGATTAAAGGAGAACTGTTGTTCTTTTTGCAGATGAACAATCAACCGTTACCTGTAACGGTTTTGAGTCTGAATTTTAAACACTTTGAAATCTACAACTAAGGAAGTAGAAGAGGCAGTAAAATGTGGTCCATCTGACCATCCAAAAAATTTTCTGCTGGATGTTAACTCCCATGCATTTTCTACAACTCTAATTCTAATTCAGTGTAAACTTCTGAACAATGAATGTGTGTACTGTGCCTGGTTAGATTCGAGTGAAAAACAACAAGCATTACTTTGTTTTTCTTGACACTTTTTTTCTAATCATGCTGAGACACTTTGTTCCTACTTCTCTTCAAAATCAGTATATTAAAATCAGTTAAAGTGGAAAAATATCATATGACTGGGTACCAGAACATCAATCTAGCAATCTTCATAAGGAATGTTAGTTGAGATGGTGAAACTTTGAGATTCAAATAAAACGCTCTGGTATTATATTCCAAAGAACTGAGAAACAGATTGAAAATGAAGCCTATGTTTGGAAATAGACACTAAGATAATTACTTTATGCGTCATATTTTTTTGGACAGAGGTTCATCTCAGAAAATTATAGGTAAAAATAATGCGATATTCCTTCGAATATTAGGTCCCTTGAGTTACTATGATGCAGTATTTTTTGTGTATTTTTAACGTTCCCCACCTGATGTCATATTTGAATCATATGGAATTTTCTTTAAATAAGAATAAAATTCGAATTTTACGTTTGGAGACTGGGCCTAATCACACATTCTGCCAAGAGTCCTGGTCGAAACAATTATAAAGGAAGATTTGGATTTGCAAGCAGATGCAGCAGAGTCAGCGATATAGTCTGGAGAGCTGTGTCAACATTGCTGGGTACCAGTGCCTAGCTGCACAGTCCTGTTTAGCTAGCCAGGCTTCGCTGTGTACCATGTGGGCCAGGCTGTGACACATGGATTGGGCGCATTACAATACATGCCCTACAACAACTCTGTTTACCACATGTCCCACCTCGATCCCTAGCTGCCATTAAGGAGGAAGAAAACTTTATAAAATTGGCCAGTTACTAGACACCCTGCTATGAAATGCTGCATAAACTGAATTGAAAATGCAAAATGAAGCTAGCTCTTGATGACCACCATAGTAAGGAATGGGCAGATGCTATTCCAGCACTCTCAAAGGACAAAAGATCTACACGGAAGACTGCTGACACTACAATGAACTAGACACCAAGGCACTAGGTCTTGCTTAGATGTTTGCTACAAAGTTCACACTGATCGACAGCTTCTGATACTGAACACATTGAAATGCTTGCAAGCTCCTTGCCAAGATTCTAGGTGCACAAAGAAGGAGGGGGGAGGGTGATATCTAGTCAAGTTGCATTGATCTCTGCCAACTGCATGACATATGTGAGAAGAGCCCCTCCTCTCTGGCGAATTATTTCATTTCATGAGAGGTCATTCAACGAATCACTATCCATTGTACCTTGTCAAGCAAGCTACGGAAACTACAGAGAACCCAGAGCACCTAATGGGAGTGGTACTCTACATCTCAAAGGCATTCGATTCTGTTCGACACACCAGCCTCCAATGAAAGCTATTTGTGCAGGGGACTTTGTGGCGCATTTCTGACTTCTTTCACCTTACCTTGATCGATATACCTT
This sequence comes from Schistocerca gregaria, assembly GCF_023897955.1. Lineage (NCBI taxonomy): Eukaryota > Metazoa > Arthropoda > Insecta > Orthoptera > Acrididae > Schistocerca > Schistocerca gregaria. The sequence continues at coordinate 649,472,758 of NC_064931.1, read as the reverse complement.
CCAGATGCATCCCCAGAATGGCGAATCTACAAGAGTATTACAGCTGTGGGCCTTCTGGAACAAAGGTTGCCACCATCCCCCTCCTCCTCCCCACTCTGATGTCCTGGAACAAAGATTATGGTTCTCCCTCTCTATTGTTCTGCGATAAAGGGTACTGGTCTCCCCTCTGTTGTTCTGGAACAAAGGCCATTGCTCTCCCCCCCTCTCTATTGTTCTGAAAGAAAGAACACTGCCATCTGCTTTTCACTAGATTTCCCAGTTCTGGAACAAAGGATGATGCCAACCACCCTATGGTTTCCCAGGTCTGGGATAAAGTGTGTTGTCTCCTGAGCTCATGCCCCTCTGATACAGGCCATTGCTTTATGTCTAATGATGATAAATTTAAAAATCGTGGAAAATTAAACAAATAACTCAATTGCGCTACAAGGTTTTCGTCCCACTCACACGATGTCATTGTGGATGTAAGGCAATTGTCCTAATTGTAAATTTGCAGGCATTTCAAAAAATGCAAGGTTGAGCTTAATTCCGCTGGTGCGAAATTGAGAAATATAAGATAGCAGACCTGAGGATATGAGCATAGCCTGAATGGTTTCCAGGTCACTTGTGATAAGAACAGAATCTGCTCCTAAGTTCAAAATAGTGGGAAATTAAAAAATCATTGGTTTTTCTGTGACATTACAATTCACTCGCCCTAATTTCAGTGTACTTGTGCTATTTTCTAACAACCGCTGCGAGAAGATAATGACAATAGTATCTTTATTTAAACGAACACCATGTTTGGCTGGGCTTCTGTACACTTCACATTTCGGGCCATGTTCCATTGTGCTGAAGCGAAGTCTGACCACCACTGCTGTGCTAGCCATCTCATCCACACAGGCTGAGGCCATGCTGCTCTTCTTTGCACTCCGCCATCCCACACAGCTAGTATCAAACTGCCAACAGACTTAAGCACTAGATTACATGGCATTGTATTTCAATGCATGCTGGACCTCCTGAGCTACTGCAATTGCAGCTCTTGCTCTGCACCTCGTCTCCTGCTTTCACCTGATGCAATATCGTCATGACGTATATACCTTGGGTGTGTTGGGGCATTCAGTACATTCCTACATAGGACCCCACTTAACAGGCACTGACACAGAGGCATCTCGTCTCAATTTTAGAACTGGATAGTGACTTACTATGTCAACAGAGGTCCAGACCAGTCACTGAAGCTGGAACTGACACCATCATGTTCATTGTACCTGAAGCACCATTGTTAGAAGTTATAATAACATTCCGTAATGGAACTCATAAAGCTATTTTTAAGCCTGTACTTCCTTCTTCGTTGAGAACAGTTCAACCACAAATGTTGTTTAATACTCCACCATGTTTTATTCCTACAGTAACAGCAGTGAGCAGTATTGAACACAGTATCAATCTATACACTCACATCTACTGTCTTCCGGGTCTCGTGACTGAACAGAGTGAGCTGAGTTCCAAATAATCATTGTTTATGGCAGTGTTTTCCTACATTCTTGAGTACACGACTCCTTTCCAACAAAAAAATTCTGGCGGCCCTCCCACAGAACCATACGAAAACTATGTCAGTGATTTCAAAGGCAATGTATTCAATTTTCTTTTTATTGATACTATACTGATCAAGAAATCACGAAGACTGTGCAACGTTGTCGTAGTACTCTGCGGGCAGTGATACAGTTCTTTCTCATTGTGGAGGCGTGGGGGCGAGAAAGGGTCAGTGGTCGCAGAGACCCGAGTTTTTGTCTGCTTCGATCAGTTGCCTGAGTACGCCAGCGAGTACGGATGTGATTATTGTGTCAACGCGGTTCACACCAAGTAAGCACCAAATGGAGAAGTTTCTCAAAAGGTCTATGCAGCCCTCCGCGTCTGGTACAAGTGGCAGTGGCAGAGTGAATCAGAATCGAAAAAAAAAACTTTATGATGAGAATTATTTGAAGTATGGTTCTTCTGTCATGGATAATAAACCTCACTGTCTAATTTACGGCGAGATACTGTCACGTGATGGTATGAAAGCATCAAAGCTTATCCATAACCTCGCTACTAAACATTATAAGGAGGCTGATAAACAGATTTCTTCAAAAGAAAACTGATGACTCTCAACCAGCAGCAAGCTACTATGAATCAGACAACGAAATAGTATTATTACTTGTTGATTAAAAATAAAATTCTGTTACTGATTATTTATTTGGTTTTCTGATTTAACAATATTTTTTATTCGATTTTAGCTATCCAGTGCCAAGGAAAAAGTGTTAGTAGCTATCTACCGAGTCGCTAAAGCAGAGCAGTCGCATACAGATGACGAGAATTTTATTTCGCCAGCAACCCTCGATATGGTTGAAATTATGTTAGATAAGCAGAGGATAAACAACTCAAAAAGATACCACCGTCTGATAATAACATTGAACACAGAGTAAACCATACGGCTGGTCACGTTAGAGAGCAATTAGTCGAAAAAATAAAAAAATAAACCAAATTTTTTTTTTTGCAATTTGATGAATAAACTGATGTTTTAGATTGCGCGCTATATTGTGGCACTTGTCTGCTATGAAGCAGATGAAAATATCATGGAACACATTTTATTTTGCAAAGTATTTCTTGCAACACTATTGGCCAGTGTTTGTATGACATGTTTTTAGAAAGCCCTCGCCACTACGAGATTAATTGGATAAAATGTATCGCCATTTGTAGTAATGGTACTAAAGCTACGACTGGCAGTAAAAGTGGTTTCGTTGCAAAATTAAAATCAGTAATGCCAACTGTTTCATGGACACGCTGCTTCCTTCAGCGAGAAGTTCCGGTAGCCACAGTTTTACCTTCTCTTTTAAAATATGTGTTTAAAGAGGTGATCAGAGTTGTGAACTCTACTAAAGATGAAGCATTGCAAATTCGACTTTTTAGAATTATTTGTGACGACATGAATTCGCTCTTATCACACAGAGATCAGGTGACTTTCCATAGGAAAGGCATTGACACGAGCTCTGGAACTAAAAAATGTATGTTAAGGTACTTGCAAGATTCTAAATCTGCATATGCGACTTATTTTTGTCACACTGTCTGTCTATTAGAATTAGCAATTCTCGCTGTTCTTTTAAACTACTTAATTATTTTAGACAAGAGCCTCTATGGAAGAGGAGATGGAAACATTCTAACAACCAAGGATAAAACCAAAGGAGTCCTCGCAAAATTTCGTTTGTGATGGATGCCTTTGCAAAAGATGATATCTGAGTCTTTCCCGTGTGTTCAGAAGACTGTCAAAGAAATTGCAGTGGACCAGTCAGTGAGGTAAGTTGTCATATTCGTTGCATAATACAGGGGTTGCATAATTTGGAAGAGAAACTATTAAGGTACTTTTCAGAACTGAACTCTGAAGCTGACAACAGGCACAGACGGATACTAAATCCTTTCTTGGATGTGTTAGTACAACTGGCTGATCTCCACATGTGGATGAAAGAAATTACTTCAAGAGTTTGCTTCTGACAGTATGCTTAAAATGGAATTAAGTTCGCAAAAGACTGAAGTCTTCTCTATGAAAAGAAAAGACTTATATCCACAGCAGGCAAGGAGAGATTTGAAATTATTAATGTCATTCGCCACTCCTTACCTATGTGATTTAGCTTTCTCTTCAACGGTGAACATAAAACTTAAGAAGAGAAATAGGCTTCAATGAAAAATGATTTGCTTATTTATGTCTCCCAAATAAAACCACGATTTGACAAATTATTAACAAACAAACAGGCACAACCTTCTCATTGAAATTGTTGTGTTCTAATTTTAGTGTAGGACCTACAATCCTCGTGTATTTTTATGTGGCTATAGCAGACATCACTGGTGTCACCCTATGAATATAAATATTAAAAACAATAAAATCCTGATAAATGCAAGTATTAATTTAAATAATACAAGTAAGAGACATTAACCATTAGTCATCAGCTATGCCGATAAAGTACTGCACATTTGCTTATAATTGTTGAATCGTAGAATGACTGTTCTTGACTTAACTCTTGATGGCAATCCTCGCAAAAAGCCATCCATGAAACGCTGCCAGGATGGGGTAGTAACAAAAAGGCTGAACATCATGTACATGCTCTCGAAGAGAGAGTCTTTACACAGCCGATTTTGCTAAAAATTACTGAGTCTGTCAAGGTGTGCTTAAAATCTTGAAGCTGCTGTACTAGATGTTGGTGCGCCACCATTCATAAATTCAAGGCATGAATGCCCAATGGGCACCACGAACTGTCTTTTTTCAGGTCTAAATGCAAGGCAGAGGACAATGGGCTGCTTAGTCGTCAGAATTTGTCTTGTCTCAGTATGGCGTCGGACTCAGCCTGTGCTGCAGTAAATCTGTCAGACACAATTCGATGTCAATGGCATAAAGTGAGAGACCCGATATAGAGACGTGGTGAACCATCGAGTGTTTCACATCCCTAGGAACACTAGGTGAGCGAGTGAGTTCTGAAAATTTGTTGAGGTTGTTGGTGTACAGTTCGGAGCACCTAACTGGTTTTACGCAAGAAAGTGGCCTGCTATGGCTGTCCCGCTGTCTACAAACTAGTTGTTGCGTCTACCAGCTGGGTGTTTGCAATATTGGCAAGCAGCCTGTAGTGTCCAAGGAAATACACACCCAGGATTAGCTTACTGATGTCAGCCACTGTGAAGGTACATGAGAATGTGACACGTGCGCGAGAATAGGCATAAATACCGCGACTGCACCTGGGCTCTTCAGTAGTTGTGTACTCACCTGATGATGGCCGGACGTCTCTGGGCCGAAATATCGTGGCAGAATGTCGACGGGATCCGGCTGCATACCCGGAAATTATTAGAGGTACATGAGAATGCACAATGTACTCCAAGATGCAAATTTCGTTCGTGTGTGCCATACGTTTTCATTGTCGAATTATTTGCACCCACAGGAGATAGTGCCTCGATGGTCCTGTATCAGCGTGGCTCGCAGGAATATTGAGATGTCAGGGAGTTTGGGACCATGTCAGACTGTGCGAGCCGCTGCAGATGATATAGGAATTGAGATGGCCTTCTCTTGCTGCATTTCTTTTGGTACGGCGACAGATACACTCGTTGCGCTTGCGATGACGAAATCCAATAGATCAAGTCCTTTTTTAACCGTTTATATAAGCACTGCATCGGCGGGGCGCAATTACGTCCCAAACTTCAGCAGTCTAGTTCTTGTCGAGCTGGCTCATGGTGTGCCTGAGTTTGGTGTGGTAGCAGCCATAAACGTCTCAGACGTAAACTCGTAAATACAGTCTGTAGAGGGCTTGGTGACCATCGCCGGCGCAGCCCCAGTTCTGTTCCACAGATGTCAAGAGTTTAATAGATATTGTGTTACCTCTCACCACCGCATGTCACTGCATATTTGGAGTAATGAACAGATTTAAATTACATTCATACCCTTTACTACAAATAAGTACCAGATCTCTATGTGAGTGATTTTGCAATCTGTTTTCACGAAAGCTCGTCACTTCCGTGTGGCATTGTACAATAGCAGATGATTCTCATTCATTGTATGTTATCAGCCTTGCTGCAAATTCTGGTTGCACCAGTTAAAGTGAGTAAACTGAAGTCACTCCTGAGACTACAAATCCCTGTGCCCCTGTGCAAGACTTTGCGCCCCCTCCCCCCCCCCCCCCCCACCCCAGATACATGCTAATTTCTGTCTCCAGAAAGGTCATAAGACATATTTCAAAAGTGCACAGCGAACTGACATAAGCAATATAAGCCTTTAGTTCTGTGCATCAAGTCGATGACAGTTTTCATGGCAAATCATTCAATTTTATGCTGAAATCAAGGAATATTGCAGTGAGCTCAATGAAATTTGTGCCTAAAGCATTGAATTTCGCGTCAAACCTTGTGCACACTGCTACACTTTCATATTTCAAGAACCACTCCAACAAATCTAAGTCTTCCATCCACTTCTCCTGTACATTAGAAAGACAAAGTAAGATACCACTTTAACTGTGAAAGGTTTTCATGGTCACAGTCGTAATGGTTTGATATGTTTTATGCATAGTCTAATGACACACTTTCACCTCTCTGCATCACCATCACAAATACAAGTGTTGAGAAACCATAATGTGGGAGTGTGGAAGAACTAAATATATATGGGAGTAGTAACACGATAATTTCATATGTTTAGAAATACTGCAGATCTCAAGTACGCTATGTTTACACATTTAGCTGGTGATACACTTTCTAAATCTCTGGAACTCCCGAGAATGATACTATCCTCAGTGTTTCCGTATTTCTGACTTCTCAATGCCTATGGTAAGCTGTCACCTTGTCATTTGTCCCAATTCATTGTCAGTAGTACTTACACAAAAGGATTACTACCAATACACATCTCAGTGGCCAGTGCAGTGTCACTGTGGACCTCATGTTGCCATGACGATGTCAAGCCTAAGTTCTCCTGTATCACGATGATGTTCCCCTATTTTGTTCTCTTTTAAATAGGACTACCGATCTCTTGATGGCTAAAAAGTTTTATCATAATTGGACAAAAACTGTTGGGTCATATATTGTTTATCGTTTGCAATAAATTATAAATTTTTATCGCTGAAGATGTGGCTCTAACTCCGAGAAAGTAACTGGATCAGAAATAAAAATTTATCGCACAGCTAAAGATGTTTTATTCATAATGATTAAATTCTACACTTGTACATCTCCACAATAAAAAGTTTTTACTTTATACATAAGACATCTAACATATTCAGCAGATTTCTAAATGATCACAGAAATCTGATGATGTAAGCAACATGTAAAACATGTTCATAACTGATTGGCGAAGTAGTGGGACTTCTTCTGCAATCTTGCACACGTCCATTGGATTTCTGAATCATTTTCTTATAAATACCTATATGACACAGGATTAACCGGACTGTAAAGGCATGGCTCCTCACATCAAGTTCCATTACAGACTTTATCTAGATTACTGAAAACGTAAATCATTCCAGTTGTTATTTCTACTTTAGTAATCTTAACTGCCTCCCCCAACGAACCATTGACCTTGCCGTTGGTGGGGAGGCTTGCGTGCCTCAACGATACAGATACCTGTACCGTAGGTGCAACCACAATGGAGGGGTATCTGTTGAGAGGCCAGACAAACGTGTGGTTCCTGAAGAGGGGCAGCAGCCTTTTCAGTAGTTGCAAGGGCAACAGTCTGGATGACTGACTGATCTGGCCTTGTAACACTAACCAAAACGGCCTTGCTGTGCTGGTACTGTGAACAGCTGAAAGCAAGGGGAAATTGCAGCCGTAATTTTTCCCGAGGGCATGCAACTTTACTATATGGTTAAATGATGATGGCGTCCGGAGGCAAAATAGTCCCCCATTCGGATCTCCAGGCGGGGACTACTCAAGAGGACGTCGTTATCAGGAGAAAGAAAACTGGCGTTCTACAGATCGGAGCGTGGAATGTCAGATCCCTTAATCGGACAGGTAGGATAGAAAATTTAAAAAGGGAAATGAATAGGTTAAAGTTAGATATAGTGGGAATTAGTGAAGTTCGGTGGCAGGAAGAACAAGACTTTTGGTCAGGTGAATACAGGGTTATAAATACAAAATCAAATAGGGGTAATGCAGGAGTAGGTTTAATAATGAATAAAAAAAATAGGAGTACGGGTAAGCTACTACAAACAGCATAGTGAACACATTATTGTGGCCAAAATAGACACGAAGCCCATGCCTACTACAGTAGTACAAGTTTATATGCCAACTACCTCTGCAGACGACGAAGAAATTGATGAAATGTATGATGAGGTAAAAGAAATTATTCAGTTAGTGAAGGGGGATGAAAATTTAATAGTCATGGGTAACTGGAATTCGAGAGTAGGAAAAGGGAGAGAAGGAAACATAGTAGGTGAACATGGATTGGGGCTAAGAAATGAAAGAGCATGAAATAATCATAGCTAACACTTGGTTCAAGAATCATGAAAGAAGGTTGTATACATGGAAGAACCATGGAGATACTAAAAGCTATCAGATAGATTATATAACGGTAAGACAGAGATTTAGGAACCAGGTGTTAAATTGTAAGACATTTCCAGGGGCAGATGTGGGCTCTGACCACAATATATTGCTTATGAACTGTAGATTAAAACTGAAGGAACTGCAAAAAGGTAGGAATTTAACGAGATGGGACCTGGATAAACTGACTAAACCAGAGGTTGTACAGAGTTTCAGGGAGAGCATAAGGGAACGATTGACAAGAATGGGGGAAAGAAATACAGTAGAAGAAGAATGGTTAGTTTTGAGAAACGAAATAGTGAAGGTAGCAGAGGATCAAGAAGGTAAAAAGACGAGAGCTAATAGAAATCCTTGGGTAACAGAAGATATATTAAATTTAATTGATAAAAGGAGAAAATATAAAAATGCAGAAAATGAAGCAGGCAAAGGGGAATACAAACGTCTCAAAAATGAGATCGAGAGGAAGTGCAAAATAGCTAAGCAGGGATGGCTAGAGGATAAATGTAAGGATGTAGAGGCACATATCACTAGGGGTACGATAGATACTGCCAACAGGAAACTTAAAGAGACCTTTGGAGAAAAGAGAACCACTTGTATAAATATCAAGAGCTCAGATGGAAACCCAATTCTAAGCAAAGAAGGGAAAGCAGAAAGATGGAAGGAATATGTAGAGGGTCTATACAAGGGCGACGTTCTTGAGGACAATATTATAGAAATGGAAGAGAATGTAGATGAAGATGAAATAGGAGATCTGATACTACGTGAAGATTTTGACAGAGCACTGAAAGACCTAAGTCGAAACAAGGCCCTGGGAGTAGACAACATTCCATTAGAACTACTGACAGCATTGGGAGAGCCAGCCTGACAAAACTCTACCATCTGGTGAGCAAAATGTATGAGACAAGCGAAATACCCTTGCACTTCAAGAAGAATATAATAATTCCAATCCCAAAGAAAGGAGGTGTTGACAGATGTGAAAATTACCGAACTATCAGTTTAATAAGCCACTGCTGCAAAATACTGACACGAATTCTTTACAGATGAATGGAAAAACTGGTCGAAGCCGACCTTGGGGAAGATCAGTTTCGATTCTGTAGAAATGTTGGAACACGTGAGGCAATACACTGACCCTACGACTTATCTTAGAAAATAGATTAAGAAAGGCAAACCTACATTTCTAGCATTTGTAGACTTAGAGAAAGCTTTTGGCAATATTGACTGAAATACTCTCTTTCAAATTCTGAAGGTGTCAGTGGTGAAATACAGGCAGCGAAAGGCTATTTACAATTTGTACAGAAATCAGAGGAGTCGAGGGGCATGAAAGGGAACCAGTGATTGGGAAGGGAGTGAGACAGGGTTGTAGCCTCTCTCCGATGTTTTTCAATCTGTATATTGAGCAAGCAATAAAGGAAACAAAATAAAAGTTCGGAGTAGGTATTAAAATCCATGAAGAAGAAATAAAAACCTTGAGGTTCGCCGATGACATTGTAATTCTGTCAGAGACAGCAAAGGACTTGGAAGAGCAGTTGAACGGAATGGACAGTGTCTTGAGAGGAGTATATAAGATGAACATCAACAAAAGCAAAACGAAGGTAATGGAATGTAGTCTAATTAAGTCGGTTGATGCTGAGGGAATTAGATTAGGGAATGAGACACTTAAAGTAGTAAACGAGTTTTGCTATTTGGGGAGAAAAATAACTGATGATGGTCAAAGTAGAGAGGATATAAAATGTAGACTGGCAATGGCAAGGAAAGCGTTTCTGAAGAAGAAAAATTTGTTAACATCAAGTATCGATTTAAGTGTCTGGAAGTCGTTTCTCAGAGTATTTGTATGTAGTGTAGCCATGTATGGAAGTGAAACATGGACGATAAATAGTTTGGACAAGAAGAGAATAGTAGCTTTCGAAATGTGGTGCTACAGAAGAATGCTGAATATTAGGTGGGTAGATTACATAATTAATGAGGAGGTATTAAATAGAATTGGGGAGAAGAGGAACTTGTGGCACAACTTGACTAGAAGAAAGCATTGGTTGGTAGGACATGTTCTGAGACATCGAGGGTTCACCAAGTTAGTATTGGAGGGCAGCATGGAGGGTAAAAATCGTAGAGGGAGACCAAGATATGAATACACTAAGCAGACTCAGAAGGATGTTGGTTGAAGTAAGTACTGGGGGATGAAGAAGCTTGCACAGGATATAGCATGGAGAGCTGCATCAAACCAGTCTCAGGACTGATGACCACAACAACAACAACAGTCTTAACTGGATATTTTATTCAACTTGTTTGTGGTAACTGATGAAGTGAAACACAGTTTAAAAAGACAGATAATCGTCAATTTTCACTTTTTTAAAATCATTCTACACCAGCGTCAGGTAGAGACACCATGTACAGTATGCTGAAGTACAACACACATCGAAATTCATGGCAAGAACTTCTTACATGTTCTGGCGGGTAAGCATGACAGACATTACCATAAAATCCATTCACATAAGGGTGCTGGCCGAAATGCTTGTCTATTGCACAGTGAATAGCTGAGCTAGCACTCATCAATTGGTACTAATTACAGTATAATTGCACTAATTTCATATCACGAAATTGTGGATCTTTAGAATAACGACTGCGTTGTTGCACTTCAAATCTGATGACATCCCTACAACAACATGGTTACTGGCACTTACATTCAGCTTGTACACTGTACTGAAAAAGAGAATAGTCTTTCAGGTGCAGTATGCAATGCAGATGATTCAACAGTCGCAGAAGATGTTGGATATAGTGGAAACTGGATATCTAGAAACAATTCTGTGTCTTGCTCTGATTTATCGCAGCTGCTTCATTGAGTCTGTCTGCATGGTGAGCTGATTTCTACTGCTGCTCCAGTGTAACAGGCACTGGAAAGACTGCATTGGATATGTCAGTGAGCTGCTGTGTGAGGGAGAAATAAATGAAAACTATAAAAACAGAAATATACATGCAAACATATTGTGAATAATTATTTAAAAAAACATTGAGAGAGAGGAATGGGTTAGTACTTACAATCGATGGTGTGAGTCAGTTTTTTCTATGTCGGGGGGGACAGATCTCTACTTACATTACATGATGACCAACATTTCACTATTGTGTACAGAACATAAGTGATGGATACACTTGATAGCTAATAATCCTGGAGGCTGAGAATCAGTGTGTGTGTGTGGGGGGGGGGGGGGGGGGGGAGGGGGGTAGATGACTGCAGTGCCTCGGAAACTGGAACACCTACTTTGGACTGGTATTGTTGCAGGGTGAGCCCTTACCTCAGGACCACCAAACTGGATCGCCATTTGGGATTCTGAGATCGTTCATGAAATCCCATTGTCAATTCTAAACTTAGAACCATGCACACCACTACAGTACCCTCAGGATCATAATCTTAGATTGCTCACCATGCCGACTGTACTAAAGTCACTCATCTTTTTTGCTATTTTGGTGCAGGTTATTTCAGTTTTGGGGCAATTTGCTGCAATTATGGGGAAATTTGTTACAGTTTCAGGGGGAACTTGTTACAGATTTGCTGCAACACTTACAGAGGTTGGGGAAGAACAAGAAAACACGATGGGAATTGTGTGCTTGAACATAAATACAGATGCTAGCCAATCTGGATGTTGCACTGTTGTATCTGACGATGAGTAGTATCTGTGCAATGGCCTCAATGTGTTGCAAGTGTCAGTCATGGCCAGAACAATGTTCTCTGAAGTTGTGAGTACATTATGTCAGAGCTAAAGGGATTCGAACATAGAAAAATTATTGTTGCTTGTATGGTGGGTGGTTCCAAAATCAAGGGAGCTGAAGTGTTCGGTATTTCAAGAGGCGCCATTTCGAAAACTTATACTGCACACAGGGAAACTGGAAAAACATCATTTGCTAAGTCACAATGTGGACAAAAGTTTGTGCAGACTGATTGTGATGGACAGTCATTGAAGAAGAGTGTGACGAAAAATAAGAGGACGACAGCTGTAAAAGTCACTGCAGAACTGAATGTCACACTTGCAAGCACTGTCAGCACCAAAACAACATGAAGAGACCTCCAGAAGACGGAAATGCAGGATGAGCTGGAATTCCTAAACCATACATCGTTGAAGCAAACTCCCATAATATGAAAATGTGATGCAGAAACCATAATACCTGAGCTATGGAATACTGGAAGAATGTCAATTGGACAGATCAGTTTTGCTTCACACTGCTTCCAATATATGACAGAGTCTTCATTCAAAGAATGAGAAATTTCCTGGGTTCAAGGATGATTTGGGCAGCTATAGTGCGAAATTCCTTGGGTCCCATGGTTATATCGCAAGGTCGCAATACTGCCGAGAATTATGTGACCATTTTCGATGATCCGTGCCATCTGATGGTACAATGTTTGTTCCCAAATGGTGATGCTGTGTTCCAAGACGACAGGATCCCTGTTCACACAGCTCACATGGTCCAGGACTCCTTTTGTGAGCGCAAATATGAATTCTCTGGTCTCCCTGGCCATCACAGTCACTAAGCCTCAATATTATTGACCCTTTGTTGTCTATCTACCTCGGTCTCCATTACCTAAACTTTCCACTATTTTTCAGAAAGAATAAGATTCCGTTTAAAAACATATGGGACATGTATTTGTCCATTCCAAGGCGACTGGAAGTCGTTTTAAACGCCAACGGCCTTCCTGCACCACATTGGGCATGGTAATGTGCTTGTTTGTCATGTTTCCATATTTCTGCCCACTCAATGTAGATGTATGGGGTGAAGTGTTATGTACTCTCCACTGTGCAGCACATAAATTGTTCAATTTCCCCATCATTTACCCATTTCTTATAAAATACTCAAAGTCCGAACTTCATCCAAAATACACTGGTGTGCAATGCTTAAGGATCAAAGTAATTTTCACATGATGTGTCACTGACACGTAACATAGCTCTATAAAACTTGGACCATATATACAGGGCGTTACAAAAAGGTACAGCCAAACTTTCAGGAAACATTCCTCGCACACAAAGAAAGAAAATATGTTATGTGAACATGTGTCCGGAAACGATTATTTTCCATGTTAGAGCTCATTTTATTACTTCTCTTCAAATCACATTAACCATGGAATGAAAACACACAGCAACAGAATGTACCAGCGTGACTTCAAACACTTTGTTACAGGAAATGTTCAAAATGTCCTCCGTTAGCGAGGATACATGCATCCACCCTCCGTCGCATGGAATCCCTGATGTGCTGATGCAGCCCTAGAGAATGGCGTATTGTATCACAGCCGTTCACAATACGAGCACGATGAGTCTCTACATTTGGTACCGGGGTTGCGTAGACAAGAGCTTTCAAATGCCCCCATACATGAAAGTCAAGAGGGTTGAGGTCAGGAGAGCGTGGAGGCCATGGAATTGGTTCGCCTCTACCAATCCATCGGTCACCGAATCTGTTGTAGAGAAGCGTACGAACACTTCAACTGAAATGTGCAGGAGCTCCATCGTGCATTAACCACATGTTGTGTCGTACTTGTAAAGGCACATGTTCTAGCAGCACAGGTAGAGTATCCCATATGAAATCATGATAACGTGCTCCATTGAGCGTAGGTGGAACAACATGGGACCCAATCAAGACATCACCAACAATTCCTGCCCAAACGCTTACAGAAACTCTGTGTTGATGGCGTGATTGCACAATTGTTTGAGGATTCTCGTCAGCCCACACATGTTGATTGTGAAAATTTACAATTTGATCACGTTGGAATGAAGCCTCATCCGTAAAGAGAACATTTGCACTGAAATAAGGATTGTCACATTGTTGGATGAGCCATTCGCAGAAGTGTACCCGTGGAGGCGAATCAGCTGCTGATAGTGCCTCTACACGCTGTACATGGTGCGGAAACAACTGGTCCTCCCGTAGCACTCTCCATACAGTGACGTGGTCAACGTTATCTTGTACAGCAGCAACCTCTCTGATGGTGACATTTGGGTTATCGTCAACTGCACGAAGAATTGCCTCGTCCATTGCAGGTGTCCTCGTCGTTCTATGTCTTCCCCAGTCGCGAGTCATAGGCTGGAATGTTCCGTGCTCTCTAAGACGCCGATCAATTGCTTCGAGCTTCTTCCTGTCGGGGCACCTTCGTTCTGGAAATCTGTCTCGATACAAACGTACCGCGCCAAGGCTATTGCCCCGTGATAGTCCATACATCAAATGGGCATCAGCCAACTCCGCATTTGTAAACATTGCACTGACTGCAAAACCACGTTCGTGATGAACACGAACTTGTTGATGCTACGTAATGATGTGTTTGATGCTAGTACTGTAGAGCAGTGAGTCGCATGTCAATACAAGCATCGAAGTCATTATTACCTTCGTTCAATTGGGCCAACTGCGATGAATCGAGGAAGTACAGTACATACTGACGAAACTAAATTGAGCTCTAACATGGAAATTAAGCGTTTCCAGACACATGTCCACATAACATCTTTTCTTTATTTGTGTGTGAGGAATGTTTCCTGAAAGTTTGGCCGTACCTTTTTGTAACACCGTGTATAGAAAGAACTGCACCAATGTAATACAGAAGTCAGCTGAAACAAATACGCAATATGATGAACAGAAATGATACTTTCATTCAAAGACAGTAATTAGACTGAAGTCATGGCAGTTCATGATGGTCCCCTCAATATTATAAAAGGCGGGACATGGTTCTTAATAGGTTGTGTGATCACGATGGACAGCAATGCATGCTCCACAACATGCTCCCATGCTGGTCACTCGTGGCAAGGAGTTCTAATGGTAGGGAGTTCCAATCCTCCGTCAGCTTGGTTGACAACTAGTGAATGGTCATTGGTAAATGCGGACATGCTGCAGTATTTCTCGCCACAGCATCCCATATGCACGTGATGAGATTTAGTAAGGATAATGGGCTGGCCAGTCCATTCGTCAAATATCCTCTGATTCCAAGAGCTGCTCCACCTGCAGTGTTCAATGAAGTCACCCATATTTATCCATAAAAATGCAAGTGTTATATCCTGTAGCGATGCATGAGTTCTAAGACAGGAAGCAGAAATGGGAGACACAGTAAGAAAAAATGATTCAAATGGCTCTGAGCACTATGGGACTTAACATCTATGGTCATCAGTCCCCTAGAACTTAGAACTACTTAAACCTAACTAACCTAAGGACATCACACAACACCCATTCATAACGAAGCAGAGAAAGACAAAATAAGAGATAAGTAAAAAGTGACTTAACTCAATGAGCTGCCACATACAATGCAGTCAGATCCAAAGTGCAATTCTAGAGTGTCCTGTTCCATAGGCGAGTCCATTATACCATAGCCACTGACTGACAAAGGCTATGTACTCGCAAACGTCGATCATGATAAGGAAGGGGGCTGATAATAGCCAGTGACAGCCTCTTACCTACTTCAACTGTGGTGCTGTCTGTACTGGCCAGAGAGGATGCGATTGTAGAGTGGCCATTGGTTACTGGCCATGACTCCTGTGTGGCTGCCTCTGGTGGCAGTAATCATAACATAGGGTACCAACCTGAGAACTATGAAATGATATATCTGAATTGGTGCCCATGATGAGCGAAACCATATTTCTCCCCGACCCCCCCCCCCCCCCCTCCTCCACCCAAGCCAAATCTTCTCAATGTTGTGCACTGGCTTCGACGGTAAAGCCAGTGAGGGTAAGAGTAGTCTGGATGTACATTTCACTGAGGAGGCAGGAGATGGAACTGAGGCTAATGATAAGACCCGGCCCACACTTCAACATTCATTCGCCTTGTGAACGATCAGGAACCCCAGCTGAAAATCCTGTGATAGGATGCATGCCATCGCCCAGGGATGGAGCATCTTCTGGCGCTGGCAACGATGTAATGGCGACTGGTGGATCCTCAGAGGTGTACTGAAAAGCGGTAGGGTGAAGAAGACCAGACCTCTGCAGCAGAGGCTGTTGACTCTGTGGTGACATTGGCAGCACCGTCTTGGTGTCCATGGACCCCCAGTCTGGTACCAGCTGTGCAGGACCCAAGGGAGGCGAGGGCAGCTGGGTTGCAAGATCCTGAAATGTTCTGGCAAAGCATTCTGCTTCACTGTTACATTCAGGGTGGAATGGGACATTTGCCATATGACGAATGCCGTTGGCATTAAAAACTTGCTTGAAGTCTTTCAACTTAGGCTGTGGCCCATTATCTGAGCTTATAATTCCTGGGAGACCTTCAATATGGAAAATTGATGTACAAGTTTTCATGGTATTCGCCATTGTGGTTAATTACATCGGCACCACAAATGGGAATCTGCTATAAGTATCGACAAGAATTAGCTAACAGGTGACAAATTGTGCAGTCTGTGAATCCATCCCAACCCATGTACAGTGGTGTTGGGCGAAGTGTTTTGTATGCACTATGCCCCAGTGGCCTTGATGTAAAAGACAAAGAACTTCCTTCTGTAGAGACTGTGGAAGTATGACATGCGACTGATCATCATCCGAGTGAAGCAGAATGACACTCTATTCTACAGACAAAGTCTTGCAAGCAGTTTTGACAGTATGTAGCCAACTAGCGCAGATGAACTGCAGCGAAACATGTAGAGAGGGATCCACTTCTGTCACATGAGCAGACCGGCGATGATTGATAGGGACTCCATTGTGTGTTTCACAGTCCTGCACATCTACATGGAAACAAGAGACTTCTGATGTGTCCAATGCTGTATCATTGCCAACTGATATGTGAGAGAGGGGTCTGCATTGGAATGTTTAGCTCTCAGTTTGTACATGACTTCATACTGTTAATTTGGAAATACGAAAAATCGGTGTTGCAGCTTCTGCACCGTGCATAGCAAGACTGGCTTGCAAGGGCTGAACAATGACAACAAAGGCATGTGGTGGAATTTCGTCTTCTTCCTTCTCAGACTGGATATAGTTGCACTGAGGCCTGGTTTTTGAGAATGCATGTGTAACACCGGACATGCATATCCTCCTATTTCCATCTATTGCCCTATAATTTTTTTTCCTTATTTTGTTACCTTAAGGTATGGCATTTCTGTGTCTTTATATATTGTAATTGTTTTACTATTTGTATATATATTTATTAATGCATTTATGTCGATGTATAATTGCTTTGTTATGTAAATATTATTTGTATTTTTACACTGGGTCTTGCCTAGGGAAAACTATGCTATCGAACAATTACATCGATAGGTCGTGTGGAGAACCCAAGTGTTTAGGATCTTTGGTAGTGTTAACTCTGCCGCGTGGAGTGCGGGAAGAGCAGAGTCTGGCAGGAGTAGGGCAGTGGAGCAGGAGTGTTGTGTGACACTCCCGTGAGTTGCCGCGCTTTCGGGGTTTCGCAGCATGTAATTGCTCTCGACTTGCGATGAGATTTTCTGACATGGTGTCGCGGACGGGAAGCATTAGCTGGCACACATCAAGAGCCCGTTTCGCCTGGTGACTGTGCCGAGAAGAAGGCGCGCCAACATTCAGCTTCTGCACAATGAGTGACTGTCACCACCTCCCTGATCGACGACTTCAAACCTTCAATCAACCAAAAAGGAAGACTGGAAGCACGTAAAGTTTTAGAACTCTATGGCAGACCTCAGCTTTTAAAATTGTTCCATTCACAAAATTACAGCAACTTAGCATGAAACTTTGTTGCTCATTGCCCCAATTGCATTACCAAGCAGGGTCCCTTCCTTTTCTGGAATGAACCTGAGTGTCGTTGAAATTCAAATGCCAGCATTAAAGTAATGTCATTCGATTTCACTGCTTTAATTTCAAAGTTCAGTTAAGGTATTCGTAGCTGGCTACAATATTTAGATTACACAAGCAGAAATTAAGAGTGCGAGTTTTGTTACCATATTTTAGCTTACCTGTGACTGCAGCTCAGCTTGGTACGTACTAAATTTTACTATTGCTAATGGTTCAGAATCATTTAATTCATGTTCAAAGTTAAATCTCTTATTTCTAAATTTCGTAAATTCAAGTAGCTTTTGAAATTATTGTTGAGGTAGCCCAAGACTAACCTTATTTTACTCAATTTCGTAGTGCTTCAGAAACAAAGCTCAATATTAATTTCAGTCACTAAATTGACTTTCAATTTTCCGGTATTATTAATTCTTTTGCTAAATTAAGCCAGAGTGTAGCGAAATTTATTACTTCTGACAAACATTCAGTTTTCACACAGCATGTGTCAACCTTCAGTTGCCACGCTTTTAGTGCTAATTATATGTGTATTAATCTTTCATTTTCAGTTATTATAGGACTGGTGACCATAATTTTCCCAAATCTCAAATATCTAATTAACGCCAATTAATTGTTAACGTAACGACCGCACATTTACTTTCTTTATTTATTTTACCCTTTTTTCAAAATTAATTTTCACCAATTTCATTTGCATTTTTCCTTTCATTTAGATGTAACCCTTTCCTCCCTCTTTACTGACAAATTAACTTCGGTGATGATTGCTTTTTCCAAATTTCCATTAGGTGCATGCGGTTTAATTTTTTACTGTCATTATGGTCGATAAGGGAGGGGAAGGTTACACATGCAGTAGCAATTGGTCCATCCATATATCCAACTGTGCAAAAGCACAACACCAGTCCTGTAAGAGGAAGTGTGGACCACTCCACTGGCATGACTGGCTCACTGGAATCAGAAAGCATTAAACATTTACTACTCAACAAAGCGTCCTTCAAGTGCTGATAAGCAGTTGGCACACCCAAGTCAATACAAAATCATCAGACAAAGCACTTGTACAGTTTAGGCTTTCCTAACAGTTCATACATGCATCTATTCAAATTCGTCACTGAAGCTCAAAAATCTAACAGTATGCACACGTAGCAATTAGCAGTCTGCAAAGTGACAAAAAGTATGTTTGCTTGTCAGTGAATGAGAGGAGAGGAGCTGACACCATGATCATCAATAGATGGCTTCGAAAGTAACTTTTGCAATCACATTAATTGTACACGCCCGTACTTGCTGCAATGGAAAAACTTTGTGTCATGCCAGTGGTATGTGTGCTGCTTGTGTGATGTGAAGAACAGACCGCAAGATTTAACACTGCGTGCCATCTGCTTAGCATCTTGCTGTTGTCTAAGGCATTGTCCTGGCTGTGCTTTGGAATGACATGCTGTGTCAACCCTGCTCTGCACTACAGGAATGTGAGGAGAGTCAAAGTCTACTGCAGCACTGACATAACATTCCTTTGATTCTATTAATGCCAATGCTTGCACTTCGAACCTGGGTCTGGATACTTAAATATTTGTTCCCTGATTCTACAGTCAGAAATATCCTGAGTGTTAGCATTTCGAATCATGGGGTAACTATAATATCTACTGCATTTGCAGTTACACTTGAATTTGCCAGGCCTGGTCAGGTCTTGTATATCAGCTACCCACTGTTTAATAGTTTGATGTGGTTGTGTGTGCAAATGCAAAAACTTATATCGAACAGCAGCCACACTCGCTTCTTCATCAAAGTATTTATCTAATGCTGAAAACAAGTCCTCTTAGCCTACACTTTCATAGTGGGTTGTGGGGAAAAAGTTAACACGCCAGCCAGTACACTGTGACAACTACTGTTGCCAAAAAATACGGTTTTCCGTCCAAACCACGAGTATGAAGTGCAGCGAACTGCGAATCGAGTTGAGCGTGGTATGCAAACCCGTTTTCCTGCTGCAGGGTGAATGCCCTGAACTGTGGAGCACAGACAGGAGATAGATGTTGCTGCGCTTCTTGGGATACAGCAAGTGATGCTGATAAACTGATATGGAATTGCAGCAACTGCGTCGTATATTTCATGAGTTATTGGATTTTCTGGGCCTGCAACTGAATAGCTTTATTTAGAGATGGTTCCTGAAGTACACTGGCCATGATGCAACATACAACAGGCACTAACAGAAAACAACATAAACACCAAAGTTGTAAGACAGGCATGAATATGCAAAAAATATCAGCCTCTGCAAATAGAAAATGAAAACCAGCAAGGTCAGAATGTTCTTATACACAATAAGAAAGGCAATACAAATGCATGTGATGGGTAAGCACGATTTTTGTTTAAGAGTCTGCAGGAAACACATACTGTCTTCATTACCATAGTATTGCTGTCCCAGAAAGACACGAATCCTCTAAAACATAGGCAAACAAAGGACCAGCCTTAGCAGTAATGTCGTGTCTTGTAGCAATGTGTGGGTTCTAAGGCAGAAATCAAAAATCAGAGACACAACAATAAATAGACAGTAATGAGTTCACAAATACAAGGCAGTCAGATACAAAGCGCTGTCCTGTTCCATAGCCAAGTCACTGATAGAGAGAGGCTGTGTACACGCAGTCATCAATCATGATATAGAAGGGCGCTAATGATAGCCACTGCAGCTACTTATCCAATTAGATAGCAGTGCTTCCTGCGCCGGCCAGGGAGAGTTATTCCATAGGGCAGTCATTGGTTGGTGGCCATGATTGCTGTGTGACTGTCTTTGGTAGCAGTCTTAGGCCGTGTCCTAAGTGTGACCTGTAAGCGACAGAAGTGAGCGACAGTGAGCGCCATTTAGATATGTGACACTCGAGCGACAAGCAGCAGCATCGGGCGAAAAGCTTGGGTGTCCTGCGTGCGAGCGACCATGTCGCGCTACAAGATGGCTGCTTCGAGGCAACCAGCTGTTTTTATAAAACGGCGTCCCTAAACTGTAAAACACAGTAGCTGCAGAGTAAGGCTACATCATTAGGTTTACTTAAGAAAATAAAGCGAAAATGAATGCTGTGCATGAAATTTATAAAGGGAGGAATCTCCATGGAGAATTTCATAAATATTATCAACTACGAAGATCAACAGACAAATTCTTTGAGTACACTTGAATGAGCAGAGGACCATTCGACTATCTCATCAATAAATTAAATACGAATGTTTATTTACAAGATCAAGAATTTTTAACAGCCAACAAATGTGGAGGAATGACTACTACATGACTAACTATGCTAAACAAAAACATAAAAATGTGCAAATGTGTGTGAAATCTTATGGGACTTAACTGCTAAGGTCATCAGTCCCTAAGCTTACACACTACTAAACCTAAATTATCCTAAGGACAAACACACGCACCCATGCCTGAGGGAGGACTCGAACCTCTGCCAGGATCAGCCGCACAGTCCATGACTGTAACTCCTTAGACCGCTCGGCTAATACCACATGGCAACAAACATAAGTACACAGATTGATAACAGTGAAGAAATGCTAGCTGTGAAGTAAGGGTAGTTTAAACAGTTCATGATTACGTGTAAGGAAAAGGTTGTGGGTTCGATTCCAGGTCATTTTTATATTTTTACTGACTCGGTTACAATTCTGTATACTAAGTTTTATGTATACTTTTTTACACTGAATCGCTAAGTATATTTTTAAGGTCTTCCCAAAGAACTTGATCTTCACACCTATCCCAGTACATCACACACATTTAATTCCTAATAAATTACAATGAACCATGATGTTTTACAGATTTTTGATGTTGCGAACGTAGTTCATCAGCAGTCAGTGTAAGGCCAAGTGTTTCAATTACTCTAAACAGTCTGTAAGAGTAAAGCTTATAAAATTTATGAAAAGAAAGACAAATGTTTTGTGTAATGACCTGTCTAAAAGAATGAAACAAAAAATATTAGGGCAACGGTGAGTTCATGATTTAGAGCATCATTCAAAGGCACAAGAAAATTTCTCTGATCTACTTATTTCTTTTACATAAATCATTTCATAAAATATTTGACTAATTTCTTTCATTTTTTAATTTTAAATTTTATTCATAAATCATGACCTTACTGGCTCCTTGCTTGTCTTCCTAACGTACTTAATTCGAAGAATGCCATTTTGACATTTAAATAACGCACCAATGCTTCTTTTTTGGTACAAAAAAGCTAGTTCTTGAACAAATGAAATTTTTGACACTTCATTTTAGTGATATATTTTAATTTTTCCTCAGAATTAAGTTTTTGTTAATTACCCTGATTACTTTCAAACAGTTAAATATTTTCCTGCCAAACTAGAACTCATACTGGTCATTCTGATACCCCGTTTACCTGTTTCTCTCCCTTTGTTTGGCTATGAAAGTTTGGACAATACCTCATGGTGTAAGTTATAGGGAGTCTTGTTTTCGCTCTGCTCACCTTGTTTACAAAAACTATCGAGTGTTAATCATATGATAAAATAGTCCTTTCTGCATGCTGTCGTTTCCAAAATTCGTCGTTTCGATATCTTGAACCTTTTACGAGATACGGCGATTTTTACAACTTGAATCCCGAAGCGCAGGAAAGATCGGTTGCGCCGCGAGCGACCCGTCCATGGATTTAACAAGCAATATCTCAAGAATGAAAAGAGATATCATTCCGGTCTCAACTTTAAATACAATTTAGATATATTGGTTACATTTCATATGCAACAATGTGTGGCCTTAAATGAACTATACGGAAAGTCTACACAATGTGATTTTACCTCTGCAAATTCTTAAAAATTTCGTACAGCACAGTAACTATGATGAATAACGATAATAACTTCAGACGTTTATCGTTTAAAGATATAAAGCTGTAGGTTGCAGAAGAATCAAATTTTTTCACCTAATAGTTTTCTTAAAATCAGATGTTTAGTAATTTATAGCTGCCGTCGCGTCCGCTCCACTGCTTTGCCGAGAAGGCACGTGGCTGTCGCTCTCTGTCGCGCGTGCTGCAGCGACAAGATTCAAACACGTTGAATTCAAACGTCGCCAATTGCAGCGCGAGATAGGCAGCGACACAGATGTCACTCACGTAGGACACTTCCGTAACCAACGATCTGTCCGTAACTACACCTGCGGTTGTGTTTTGTCGCCTGAAGCTGTCGCTCGCTTCTGCCGCTCACGTAGGACACGGTCTTAGTAACGTCTGGTGCCAACCTTGGAGCTATAAATTAACACGCCTGGTATAGTGTCTGTGACGAATGACAGCCGAGAATGTACCCCTAAAAAGATTCACATGGGTAAGGAGCACAGTGTCACAATAATGTTGACCAGTTATTACGCCATGTTCAATGATTTGGTGGTCAGCACCCCATCTAACACAACTGAAATTATGTCTCCCCACATCATCACACCAAAATCACCGAAACTACTGGGCTCTACAATATTGGACATGCCCTCATATGGCAAGAGTGGGAACCCAGCAACACTGTCAAACGTGATCGAGGTGACGCAATTGAGTGGTTGCGATGATGGCTTAACACATCATGAGGGTGTCGTCTCTCTGCAACAGTGCGACGTAGTCGCGCTCGCCGATTTTAATAGGTGGCGCCTATATAGGTTCCATATTTCTGTCTTGTGCTCAAGGTAATGAACCATCAAACTGTCATCTAAATCAAAGCAAAATGTGCCGAGAGTATATCGTGTGCACGTTGAAGTTGTCTTGCTCCAACCGATGGCTGAACAAAAGATAGCAAACTAGGGCTGGGAGGACTGTACTCTGAGGTTTTATTATTTCAGATTGTCCACACACCTGTAGGCTTCTGACCTCAAAAAATAGGGCTAGTACCAACTGCAGCGAGGGGAAGTGGTGAAGGAGTGCCTGGTAGGACTTAGAGAACAGGACGCTGGCGGTTCATGCAGATTTTTCTCGGGATTCACAGGAAGAGGGACAACAAAGTTCCAAATAACGAACATAAAACTGCTAAAAATGAATAACTAAATTCACGGAAATATGCTTACCTTACGATGTATGTTTATAAGAGAAATCCATTCTCCTCTCCTTAAGAACAGAGACTCTGTCAATGAAGCATTCATCGACGTCTACGATGTTGCATATGGAGTCCTTCTCGATGGAGAGCGCTGCTAGTACTATTAGTGTTTTGCGGAATAGTTGTTATTCTCTTCAGGGTAGAGAAAGATGCTCTGCCTCACACGTTGTCATCGGTATAGTAACATTCACTTTCAGGTGTTTAATTCTTCTACTGAAAGTCTCCTGCAAATTATTTTATAGCAGGAATTTGCAGAAGTGGAACAGCACCTGTGAGAGCCTAAACTCGTTCCTCATGGATAGTATCTGGTGCTCCGAACTTAGCTTATTACATTCAAGAGAAGGATATACTTCACCAGAATTGTGCAGCAACATTCGCAGAAATTGACTTGCATACTAAACAAACTATTCCAAATTAAATGAAGATGCAGCGATGAGATGCTCTGTCAAGTTAAAATATTCAGTAACTTGAGCCGTAATTGTATCGCAGAATCTTTTTCAGTAATAGCTTCTAAAATTTCGTTTTCCTATCTCTGTCTCTTCACGGGGTACAGTAGCTCTCTGCACATCGGAATCGTGTCACTTATGCTACTTCGGATATCCTGTATGGCTCTTTTTAATTGGTCTACCCCTTGTTGTACAGTCAGTGGGTCAACTGCTCGTTTTTGTTATTGACTGTGCAGTGTGTCGATGTGCGACATAATATCACTGAATACAGACAACCAAAATTGACATACTGGGTGCTCTAATTTCAGGCGGAGTCTTCTTCCTAGAGTAATTGTAGCAGTTTGCCGAGATGTATGTTCAATTCGCTCCAATCATTCCACAAGTGACTATTTTTGGACACAACTTACACAGTTCTTGATTTAAATTTCCATCTCGTCTTGGAATCGTGAGAGACTTTCCTGTTCACTGTGTCAGTTAACATCGCTGTTCCCTGTGAACTAGTGTGAAACAAACTGGGAATTTCACTAAGGTCACAAAAAAACTAATCCAACGTGCGTGGGTTTAAATCATATTCAACTTTTCGGCATTACAGAGAACAAAATAGGCATGTTTTAAAATGCTCTTTCAGATGAGTCGGTGCACCTTAAAGACTACCACTCATAACAGCTGCACCATCGAAGCTCTGAGAAATAACTTCGAAAGGTGTTTGCTAAACGCAACATAAAGTTCAGCAGTGAAATTTACAAGACCGAGGAAGACTCCTGTATATTTTGATCACTGGGTTCGTCATGTCCATGAAGTGCGACCTCGAAAGCACCAGAAAATATAATACAATCCAGAATTTTAGAGAGTACGTAGCGATTTTTGCAAATTGATCTTTGCATCATTCAACTGGCTGCCTATAACCACTGTCCAGTTGCTGTCTAATATCAGGTTTCCCTAAAAGACTGTGCTCTAGCTGTGTAGTCATATGTGATTTAGACCGCTCATTTTTCTTCACCTTCTGTGATAAATGTCCGAGATAGTTAACATCTCTTAACGTCCAAGTCGTTTCACACCCAGCATTTTAATTTGCAGACAACAAACGCGGAAAATAGTACAATTTGTTTTTAATATCACGACCACATATCCATTCTACTTTCACGTAAATGTTCGGTCGGGAAATTCTTACAATTTCTTAACTTTTATTACTACTTTTCGTTATGAACTTGATAACCGGCGTCGGTCTTCTAGGTCCATTATCCAGAGCTTATCTTCAAGTATCAGGGAAGAGAAGTTAATTTCCCTATGCATCTGAACTGAATTATCACACGTATTAACCCTTGGATGCGTGAGTGTTTGGACTGACGTTAATGCATGATAAGTGCCTCGAAAGCCCCCCCTTGTGATTTCTATAAACACCGTTTCTTTTAGCCTTGTTAAGTTTATTATGAAACCTTACGTTTATAAATGAGTGCAGACAGTCTTATGAAACATATCTGTAGCTAGTTTAAATTAGGAAAACATTGAACAAAGTTTTTAACATTAATTTCAATGGAATTAGTTTCAATTTAACCTGTACTAACTTGATTATTTTTGCATTCAGTAACTTATATTATCATTTATATAAACTAGGAACTGCACATTGGTGAAGTTCAATACAAATAAATATGGACAAAGCATCCAAATACTAAACAGAAAGAAAGAAAATGGTAAAGCTGCATATTACATAGGTACAATAATAACTAAGCTACGCAACATTATATCCAAATAAAGATTAGACTGCTCTCACAAGGGTTTACACCTTACTGGAAATATCTTCACAAATAAGTACACTTCGTCCATTGCATACATTGTTAGAACATTCTAAACAACACTGGGCATTTTTCCTTTCAAATTCACATGTACACAAAATGCATCTTCTTCTGAGCGTTTTTTTTTTCTGTGAATGACGTCCTTTTCCTGGCCTCTTCTTTGCAAATGTGGAGGTTTGGCACTGAACTCCATATTTAGGTGAGTAAGTTCTAGGGCCAAGTCTTTCAGGTAAATCCTCCTTTTATGTGACTTTCAACTGTGATATTCTGGATGTTCATTTATGAATAACAAGAAAGCATTTCTAGCAGCAACATCTATTACATTAGCCCATAAAACAAACGGCCATCTCCTTGTCTGTCTCTTGCAATGTAAATACGTACCTTTTAGTCAAGAAAATCCATACCTGCCTTTGTTTTGTTATGAAATAGAATCATTTCTGGTTTACTGTTCCTGTGAGTCTCATCAGCTGTGGCGTCGTAATGCATGGAACTGAGTATCACCAGATTCTTACTCTTCTTTGGTACAATACACAGTAGTCAACTCATCTCTGAATCTAAATATTGAACATAAACCCTCTCTTGTCTTACATGGTTTTATATCAGGTGGTCTGTTATGGCAAAGGGTACCTACTGCTGTAATTTTATACTTGAATAAATCTTGAAACAGGAAAATACTGGTAAAGTAGTTGTCCATCGTGATATTGGTTGAATTCCCTCTAAGCATCTTTGTCAGGGTCTGTACCACATAAGCTGCAACATCAGCTTGACGAGGGTGATCTGGATTTCTTCCTGAGTACACTAACCTGTCTATATTGTATGATGTCAAAGTGTCACAGAGGCACAATATTTTTATTCCTTACTTTCCTGGCTTGCTTGAAATAAATTGTAGAAATCTGCAGCAGCCTCGGAAAGACACGAGATGCTCATAGACTGTGAGTTTCTCCCTGGATGAAATCTTTGTCTGCAGTGGTTCGTAAATAGTTCCCACATATTGTAGAAAACAGCCATGTAATCAAGTTGGCTCGTAGCTTGTCGGGTG
Organism: Schistocerca gregaria; assembly: GCF_023897955.1. NCBI lineage: Eukaryota > Metazoa > Arthropoda > Insecta > Orthoptera > Acrididae > Schistocerca > Schistocerca gregaria. The sequence goes on along the minus strand of NC_064931.1, from coordinate 649,445,757 downwards.
CATCTATCGTCGAACCTTGTGGCTCCTGTTATTTCGTCAAACCTCTTTACAGAAAAAACTGCCATATAAACAGGGTTACCAGTAGAGTCATGAAATATTTCTCTTTTATGGACATTCCAGCTTCTGTAAATACCAGGTAACAGGAGAATTCCTAAAAATGCTTTGATTTCCTCGATTGTGACATTTCGCCATATTTGACCATTTGTAGTTGCTGAGCACCGTCCGTCCAGAGTTGTGCAATGAACTATTTCTTCCACAATATTATCTGTGATGAAGGAACTCCAAGCATCTTTCTGCATTTGAGTATTTGTTCCCCAACTCGACCTGGAGAAACTTTCATTATATTACACATAACCATTCTTCTAGAAGGAGGTGGTGTTTTGCCCCACTGAGTCCCATTGCGTGCAATAAAAATGTTTGCAGGCTGGACTGGACTCGTTACATTATTTGCGTTTACAGCTGGGTAGCTTGGTATATTATATGTATTTGCAGACTGGGGTGTACTTGCTACATTATTTAAATTTGCAGGCTGTCTTCTATTACCAGGCCAAGCTATTCCTGGTAAGCCTACATCATTTACATCCTTAGCTTCATCATTACTTTCTTCACATTCTGAGCTGTCAGACGTAGGGCTACATACAGGATTAGTTTCATCTTCCGAAGCAATACTAGATTCACATTCGTCCAGCATTCAGAAATAATCGTTGATGCGTCTGGATCACCTACATTTATACCGTTAAGTCGGTTGTCTTTTTCGAGAACTAATAGATGATTCCATAGGATTAGAAACTAACATTCCTTGATTAGAATGAAAGTCTAAATAGATACTTCGCCAGAGAAAGAAAGAAGACAGAAAAAGAGGGAGAATAATAAACATAATTGCTTATATCAGATTTAACTTCTGAGGTCAACTTCAAAACAATGAGCAGAAAATACATAATTGTTGTTGCTAGAGTCTAGCACGTTCAACAACTGCCAGTATAAGGTATGGCAGGTATGTTGATTCATAGTCTTCCGGGAAATCGCTTGCTAAGGCATTAGATTACAACAGGCCTGACAAGAAACCTTCATGCATTATGTGCATAGCATTAAGAAAACATTGTTTTCACACAATCTTTGCTATATATTTGCAATTTTATGATATTTCTTAATCCTGGATGTATTTTAAGGATTACATAAAATAGAGTGCAATTATATATTATTGTCATATGATTAAAGGGATTATTAATTCCCTCTCAGGCCTGAAAGGCGCCTATCATGCATCCAAGTGTTAACCTCACACTGTAGACGCTGAACAGTTGAGACTCAAGTCTTCAAACTCACAACTGCATATCGAAAACTCCCATGTGGACGACTGTGGAAGCTGGTCACAGTGCTGGTAACATGACTGCAACATGCACGAGAAAACTCCTATCTATTGTTGCTCACTAAACTTGTTGTTATTGCAGTTCAAGAAATATAACTACTCGCGGAGAACAATGACACAACAGATATTATAATGTTACAGAACAGAGCAGATATGACCTAGGTTCAAAATCTGCTATTTATGTGTCAAGTTGGTGGAACGAATGGGGAGGAAGAGAAACCGCGTTGTGTCGAGGTCCAACAGCAGGAGGGGAAGCAGAAGCTCTGGCGCCTATATGTTGGAGTGTTGCTCCAAATCTCAAGACAGGAGAAGCCCCCTTCTCCATCCCTCTTCTACAAACTCAGCATTGGGATGCGGTCTAGAGAGGTGCAGAATCGGCTTTTGCGCAGAGGTCGAGGTGAGTCCGTAAGAGCCGATCGCCACTTTCAAACATGACTTGTAGACATTGGCCGGGATGTTCATATATATTACTTAATAATTATCTGTCACAAAGGTCGAATAATGGATAATATTAAGTTTATAGTCGTTATGAACTGTAATATTTTCGAAGATGTGAATGTTTCTGTGGGGTTCACTGCTCCATTGTACCTCAGAACGAGCCTCCACTGGAACAGACAAGATTTTTTTGTCCACAGGGGTTTTCCAGCTTGCCTCGACACCAAACATCGAAACACAGTCGTCTTTATGTCACACCTGCTCCTGGAAGGATAGGGCCATATGAAGTTTTGTCTGAATTTAATGTATGTCGCCGTCGTCTTGAGAAAATAATCAAATTCTCTTAAAGTGGCTGCATCAGAATTTAGATTTCGACATACATTCCGCGGTATGTCAGGTTGTTACAGTCTCCCTTTTTGTTCTGAATTTTTAATAAGGGGTAAATCTGTCTTTAATGTTTGGCGAATTTCGAAATAAAACTGAAAACATCCTAACAAGTTCACCAGTGAGTCTGTCATTAAAAATGGAACCTGCAATTATACATACTGATTTTTAAATATCTATTATTTCTCTCATTGTTAGAGGCCTCTCGTGAATGTACACGTGGACGTCCCGACGCGAGCCGAGTATTTGCAACAATTCCTATAGTATTATTGATCAGTCCTGTGACTTATTTTTAAATTCCTTTTTGTTTGTGCAGTACATCGTACTAACCGAATCTTGAGAGTAGCAAATTTACTGGCTAAAGCAGCAAGTAAGTTACATTTACCCTTAACCTGTTTTGCTTGCTTCCTTAATCGTCACGCCTCACTCCAGTTCTCATTCAGCAGAAACCAAAAAAATCGGAAGCCCTCGGTCAACCAGCATGCTATTAGGGCAGCAACTGCTCGCTGACCCAAGAACCTACAGTGCCGTAGCAAAGTAGCAGAAAGAACTCCATCGTTGAACATTAGTGTGCTTGTGTTGGAGGAAGATGTCTGATCAAAGCACACTGTTGTCACATAAACCATGTTTGTAATTGTCGACTGTTCTGTAGTCGTCGCTTTTTTTTTATCATGTCAGAAGATAGGAACGCAGGGGGGTAGGGGAACTCAGATCCTGGATAATTCTTAAATGGTCTATTTGTTGCTATATTTTTGGGTCAGTTATTGCGCAAGCTGTGTGCCTGCAGCCTTGGCAGGCGTCCATCTCGTCACGCCCTTGGTACGGCTCTGATCAAACGTCTATCTATTGAGGTTGTACCACATGTTGTCTTGGTGGCATTATGAATAGGAACCTTGTATGCTGTCAACGCTGCAGGAAACTCGACCGCAGTTAGAGGGATGTACCACTGCGAAGAAAGCCTGCATTGTTGTCAAGTCTCATCCCCTCCCACCTCTTTTCTAGGCCAAGTGGGTGAGGTATAAATGGCGGGAAATTAAAAAGTGGGGGATGGAGCTTTATCCTCAGTGGGCAGTGGTCAAAATATTTTGGTTCATCAGGTTTTATATATTTGATTGCTTCTGATGCTTTGCTCAACTCACTGTAGCACACAGTCCACAACGAATTTTTTTTATTGCTATTTCCCTTTTTACTGCAGTATTAACAGGTCTTATCTTGTATATTAAATCGTTCAAAGCAGCTGCCTTCTTATTTCAGGTGTTGTATATCTTGTTCTTAACTTTCCACAAACATGTGCCACTTCTATATTTTTGCAATAAATTCAGCTGTAAACTCTCTACAGCTGTGATGCATATCAGCCGTTTTAGGATTCAGTGTAACACACAGATGAGAAGCACTAGCGTGAACGAAAAGCTGGTTCAGTCACACATCACGCCCCAATTGTGGCGATTTCCGGCCCACATAGTACAATTTATTTGCAGATGTTTTTTGCGCTCAGAGGTTCGAAAAATTTTGCTCAAACTTCCAACTCCAACCTCCAGTTTTGCACACATCTGACTGTGCAGATAGATTATTGCATGTTAGCAGTGATCATAGATGATAGATATCTGTGGTCTATAGACAGCAAGGAGGTTACTTATTCCAACGTCCGTGATGAATAGCAACATATAACTGGAGATGTGTCTCGCAGTGGTGGGGTTGTGCACCAACATCTGATGCTGACTGGGTAACATTCATGACCTCATAGAAATGTACACAATTCCGTAGTTACAGCCATTTGTCGGCGTTTGTCCATTAACTTTTCTTTTGACGCAAGTGACGTCACTCACTTCTGTCCATGCTCACTGGGGTAAATTACAGTTCACAAGACTTTTTGCAAACATGACATCATTTTGACATCACCTGAACTTATCAGAGATCACAGGAACTGCTATCAATTTTCTTTAACATTCGATATTGAGGGCTTGGGAAACACCATATTTGATTCCATATTGTCATATCGTAACATGCATGCCATGAAAGAATGCTGTTTCAAGGCAATAGCACATTGAAGATTTATAAAAAAAAACTCGTCATTCTTGCAACGATTGGTTATACTTAAACGTCACATAATAACGTATCAACTGTTAAAGCATTCCTAAGGTCTAAGTTACAGTAACAAAGATAGAATTCAGGTGTTTCATTGTGGCATAGTTATTATATGCGTTGAGTTATGAACTGTAGGGCAGCTATGACGATGGTTTTGAATAGCGCCATATACGAAATTTTTTGCCGCCTTCGCATTTTTAAATGATTCTGGGACTTCTTTATTAAGCTAATAGAAGTATTTTCCTTCTCCAATATTCTATACTGGGTACAGCGTGCTCTCTCTCTCTCTTCCTCTCTCAGGTGGTAGTTGCCATTGTCAGGTTTACACAAAGTCTTGTAATATCTAGATTACCGGTACCACTGCCATTGGTCTGAAAAACATCTTGTTCCATGTTAGTTGACTAATTCGTTTGTAGCTTTGTATTATTTAAACTACTAATGTGAAGGTCATATACACTCCTGGAAATTGAAATAAGAACACCGTGAATTCATTGTCCCAGGAAGGGGAAACTTTATTGACGCATTCCTGGGGTCAGATACATCACATGATCACACTGACAGAACCACACGCACATAGACACAGGCAACACAGCATGCACAATGTCGGCACTAGTACAGTATATATCCACCTTTCGCAGCAATGCAGGCTGCTATTCTCCCATGGAGACGATCGTAGAGATGCTGGATGTAGTCCTGTGGAACGGCTTGCCATGCCATTTCCACCTGGCGCCTCAGTTGGACCAGCGTTCGTGCTGGACGTGCAGACCGCGTGAGGCGACGCTTCATCCAGTCCCAAACATGCTCAATGGGGCACAGATCCGGAGATCTTGCTGGCCAGGGTAGTTGACTTACACCTTCTAGAGCACGTTGGGTGGCACGGGATACATGCGGACGTGCATTGTCCTGTTGGAACAGCAAGTTCCCTTGCCGGTCTAGGAATGGTAGAACGATGGGTTCAATGACGGTTTGGATGTACCGTGCACTATTCAGTGTCCCCTCGACGATCACCAGTGGTGTACGGCCAGTGTAGGAGATCGCTCCTCACACCATGATGCCGGGTGTTGGCCCTGTGTGCCTCGGTCGTATGCAGTCCTGATTGTGGCGCTCACCTTCACGGCGCCAAACATGCATACGACCATTATTGGCACCAAGGCAGAAGCGACTCTCATCGCTGAAGACGACACGTCTCCATTCGTCCCTCCATTCACGTCTGTCGCGACACCACTGGAGGCGGGCTGCACGATGTTGGGGCGTGAGCGGAAGACGGCCTGACGGTGTGCGGGACCATAGCCCAGCTTCATGGAGACGGTTGCGAATGATCCTCGCCGATACCCCAGGAGCTACAGTGTCCCTAATTTGCTGGGAAGTGGCGGTGCGGTCCCCTACGGCACTGCGTAGGATCCTACGGTCTTGGCGTTCATCCGTGCGTTGCTGCGGTCCGGTCCCAGGTCGACGGGCACGTGCACCTTCCGCCGACCACTGGCGACAACATCGATGTACTGTGGAGACCTCACGCCCCACGTGTTGAGCAATTCGGCGGTACGTCCACCCGGCCTCCCGCATGCCCACTATACGCCCTCGCTCAAAGTCCGTCAACTGCACATACGGTTCACGTCCACGCTGTCGCGGCATGCTACCAGTGTTAAAGACTGCGATGGAGCTCCGTATGCCACGGCAAACTGGCTGACACTGACGGCGGCGGTGCACAAATGCTGCGCAGCTAGCGCCATTCGACGGCCAACACCGCGGTTCCTGGTGTGTCCGCTGTGCCGTGCGTGTGATCATTGCTTGTACAGCCCTCTCACAGTGTCCGGAGCAAGTATGGTGGGTCTGACGCACCGGTGTCAATGTGTTCTTTTTTCCATTTCCAGGAGTGTATTTGTAATTATATTACCTTAACTGCTATTATAAATGGTTAGGGTAATTTCTTAGCAAGCAACGAGTCTCTTCAAGGATCACTCAGATTATGCTTCTAGGTTATATCATAAGTTATTGTATGCATTATAAATATATAAAAATAATTTTATAAATTGTGTATTTTTACGTTGTAGCAGAAATTCTGACCATTCTTTTTCAGACACTAGAAGTGTCAAGGTATCTTACTCTATATCACAAAATGAAACCGTCTGGACATTTTCTTTACTCAGCAATGAACAACTAAAGGAAAAGAGGGTGAAATTCCAATGGCTTCTCAAAGTTAAAGAAACCTGTAATTTGCATAAAGCAGTTTAGTGAAAGTGTGTGGCGACTATCAATCACTCAGACAGCATCTGTGTGCTTTGACTGAACAGACTGTTTCGTTTAACTTCACTTTTGCTTTTGCACACTGGCACGTTTGCATACTGTGTTCTTGTGTATTTGATATTTGAAAATAAATTTGTGTTCAATAAGTTAATGTGTGTTGGTGCTACAATTGCCTCATCTACTGCATGGAGATAAAAGTTACAATATTGGAGACTCCGAGCTTGTTTTTCTTTCTCTGCAGTTTTTTTAACTACTGTTTATTGTGTGGTGGATGAACACTATAAACAATGAACCATGCATTGTACTATGTACCAATTCCTGCGTTTTATCCTCATGTTCACATTGTGAAGCTCAACTGTTCCTGCCAAAGCATGTCACAGTTGGAACAGACCAGAAATATTTACTTTCACATGTGACACATTGGCGCTCCCTAACCTACCCAGGTACACAATAGCGGCTTCTGCATGCATCAACTTCAGTGTCTACTCGAGGTCATGCCAATCTTACCATTCTATAAGCTGCACAGTCTCATGAACATGTGTGTTTCAGACCCAATGTTACCGCCTAGTGTGTGAATATGCAACATACATAACAAATAGTGTTCAGTGATCGCAGACAGTGAACTACTACTCGCACAATGCACCTCAGTGTACCATATGGTCGCCAGATTCGTTTTCTACCGTTTTCATAGCCATGGCTGTATCACCCGCGCTAGTCAACCACACTCCTGCGCCTTCCATGTCATGTCTACTCGCTGTAGACATATGGAGGCCTTGAGCAGTGCAGCATACCATGTTTTCTCACCTAATGAATGCACACCACTACTGCACCCAACGACCACGGTCACCTCTGTCACGTTGGTTAACCACACCCTCGTGCCTGCTGTGTCGCGCATTATATGTGGAGATCATCTCGACACATCTCGACACCCCCACCCCCCACAGAGTGATTTTGGGCTACACAGTTCTGCGACATCAACATCCATATGCAGTATTCAATCTAGATTTTTCTGACCACAGCTCAGCCTATGTCTGCGAAACAGGTTCTGACTGGCAGATTCCCAAAACTCCCTCCAATGAAAGACAATACTAAGACTTGGTTTGCTTTGACAACTTCCTCAACATCCATGCCATCACGGATGATGATTCATGTTTCATTTGCCTTGTCAGTCACTTGCATGAACACACTGATTTCATCAGTGATGTAGTCCTCTGTCTGCCTACTGATAATAAGTACTGTGATGCTAAAGCTACTATCATCAAACCTCATTCACACCCACCAGCTGAGGTTATTCATCACATCATTCATAAAGAAATCCTTGATTATCAGACTCCCTCTCAACTCTGGCATCATCTATGAGCTATGGTAGATGCAAATTTTATGCCTGATATTGCAGTATAGACTATGTGGTTGGTCAAACTACCATATGAATTGCAACTACACACATTTCTGAGCCCTTGGAGGCCAAGCTTCGTTTTGCACATCAAGTCTATAGCATTCTTTGACACACATACCTTCTCACCTACGTCAGTGTCCTCTCAAAGAATAAAGTTGTCAACTGTGACCACCCTCCCTGGCCCCTTCCAGCTCACACAGGCAGCAGGGGTCCCATGAGAGCACATGCAGTACACCAGGAGGACATAAAACCACCTGGCGGCAGCCTGTCCACACCACCTGCACTGGATCCATTGTCGCCGCCACCAGCCACTGCTTGCAAGAAACACTTCCAGAAATGTCTCAGTTTAGCCAGTGAGTCCATAGATGGTAGCATAAGGGGCATGCGGTATAACTGGCCAGGCTTTCTCACCCAAATTTTGTGATAATTAAGCCACTCTATCCTTGAACTGACTTAGTAAGCTACCGCATAGGAATTCTTACAACCTGTTATTTAGAGATGCTCTCGTAATTTTATGTCCCCTTTGCGAGCCGTAGCAGCGCCATCGGATTCTGAACGTGCAATGCTACTGCCTATGTTTTACATAATCAAGTGGGAAGAAGTTTTTTTGTGAAAATGATTTTTACACTGGATGCCATTACATCTGTTTAATAAAACACTGTAAAATGAACTTGTTGACAGTGATTAGTAGATAACTATTTACAGTATGAGAGCATGGTCCGCTGCATGACTAGACCAAAAGGCATCCTATCGACGACTGCTGACTATGGCACACAGTCTGTAAGTTGAGAATACATTCAGTATAGTTCACATAAGATTGTACATCTTTGGTTACGCCAAAGTTATTCATTTATTTATTAATATCAATGTTTCCTAGCATTGTAGAGTTGCTGAAAAATATTGTTTATGACTTGTACACTCCTTGTAATGTCTGATTGGCAGAAGGCAATTTTTGTTAGCAAATATTTATTAATAACAATTACTTGATTCACGTCAGAATAAATGTACTTTCTCTACGTATCTCTTCGCTGACGTCACGAGGGATTTCCACATCGACACCTCATCCCAGTGGCTCTGAAAGTGCCAGATGACAAACTGCCCACTCCTTACATGCTGAAGGCACACCCAAACACTTCGCTGACTCCACACGGATCTCAGCAGATGGCGTGCATGCAGTACGGAGCACTCCCCATTCCAAGTACCCTCTCTGTTATTTAGACAATATGTTTGCGCATGCAGCATGGGACTGCTGCAATCCCTTAAGGGTCTATATTCTGCTTGCAGATTGGCTTAGGCACCCCAGTCCGTGACGATCACACACCATGCCTTATTATGCAAGTCAGAAAACGCCGACTCCATCCCAGGTGGATGCCTGTGCGTATTGGATCACATAATGAATTTAAGATTCCTGATCGATATGGGTGCAGAGGCCAGCATCTCCGTAATCGTATTATCATCTGCTCACACATCCCCAACCAAGCACACATTATGTGCAGCTAACATGTCTAACACCAATTTACTCTTCACAGTAGACCTTCAAGGCACGTTGCTCTTCATCTGGTTTTTATCTAGACATTCCACATCACGAGTGCTGAAGAACCTGTACTTGGTATGGACTTTCGGTAACATTTTGGCTTGTCACCAAACATTCAATTTAACTTTTTATTCCACCACACATCCAGCTCTCGCATTCTGCTCTGGTTTGGACCCACAACCAATCTATTGCACACACACATAACTCTCTCCTTCGCTCTCTCTTCAAGTGCTCTACACTGACAGCTCTTCTCACCACATCAATAGAAGAGATTATGATCAAGTGCTACACATCCAAACTCTGTACGAGCACACAGTGGCAAATTTTGTCAATTGATTGATGCAGCAGCCAAGCAACTGTTGCGATTTCATCACAGGCTGCACCATTTTACCAAAACATAACCGCTGTGTACAGTCACACACCTGCAGTCATGCCCTCGCCCCTTCTCGTACCACCATTTCTACAGGACTCTAGGGGCAGCGGCACTTCACTTCTCAGTGTTGCTCTCCAGTGCATTTCCCTCTCACATCTTGACTGTAGCGCTACTTCCGCGAGTATGCATGATTTGTACATGGCAAGTTTTACTAACAGTACTTGTCACAAAATCAGTACTATGGAGGGCCACCTTTACGCCATGAGGGTTGCTGCCTCAGTCCTAAAAAACTGTATCACATGAAAAACGCTGTCAAAGAGTTGCTAGACATAGGTATTACCCACTGCTCTGACACCAACTGATCTTCACTCATCACCTCGTCCTCAAAAGAGATGGTTCGTTTTGATTGTGTAGGGACTACACAGTCCTGAACACTTGCACTATTATGGACAACTACCTAATCCTGCAGATATGGGATTTCGCCCAACTACTCAATGGTGCATGAGTGTTCAGTGTACTTGACTGCTGCAAAGCTTATCATCAAATTCCCATGTTCAAAGACGACAGACCTAAGACAACACTCATCACCCCTGTCGGACTTTTTTAGTACTGTTTCATGCCTTACTGACCCAAGAATGTGTCCTTGAGTTGGAAATGATTTATTGACTCTTTATTGTTCATCCTGCCATTTTCATCTGCCTACATCTATGACGTTTTACCCCTCGGTCTAGGAACACAAACAGCATCTGGCCCATGTCCAGGCCACATTCCATAACAACGATGTCGAAATAAATCATGAAAAGTCACAATTAACTTGTAACAGAGTTACTTTCTTAGACAATACTGTTTTTTCTGAAGGCGTTAGACCACATTGACTTCATTTGTAGTCGCTAATTGCCTACTGACTACTGTGAACTGCAGGAGTTTTGGGCATTATAAACTTTTATCGTCGACATCTGCCACACCCTGCCTCCATCCAGGCCTTACTTACCGACGCTCTGCCCGACAAAAAACAGCTCCAGCACAAGAACGGAACCCTGGATAGATGAAGGGATCCATTCTTTCGATGCTCCGAAGATCGCTCTAGTCCACACTTTTACACTGACACATCCCGTACCCAACACACTCATTTCAGCCACTGCAGACGCAGCAGCACATCAGCAATTCCACCGAGCCCCTCAGATTTTGCTCCAAAAACCTATCGTCTTCTCACTGCAAGTGGTCAGTTTTCGATTGTGAGCTCCTAACAGTCGTCAGGCACTTCTGTGATGAAATAGAAGGGCGTGAGTTTACCATCTTTATTGATCACTAACTGCTTGCAGATGCCATTCACAACCCAGGTAGAGACATTCTCCCAAGTGACTCAGGCACATGGACTTAATCAGTCAATATTCGATAAACATTTGTATTGTCTTCGGTTTGCTGCAGAATCCTTGAACATATTCTCAGTTCGAATATAATAAACTTTCTTGACACTGAGAAGCTTATGTCCACGAATCAGCTTGGTTTGGGAAAGCATCGCTCACGCGAATCTCGGCTTGCCCTTTTCTCACATGATATACTGAGCACTATGGATGAAGGGCAACAACCAGATTCCATATTTCCAGATTTCTGAAAAGCATTGACACAGTGCCCCATTGAAGATTGTTAACGAAGGTACGAGCATATGGAATAAGTTCACAGATATGTGAGTTGATCAAAGGCTTCTTAAAAAATAGAACCCCGTATGTTGACCTTGATGACGAGTGTTCACCAGACCCAAGGATATCGTCAGGAGTTCCCCAGGGAAATGTGATAGGACCGCTGTGGTTCTAAACGGTTTGGAGGACAGGGTGGGCAGCAGTCTGCGGTTGTTTCTTGATGATGCCATGGTATATAGTAGGGTGTCGAAGTTGGGTGACTGTGGGAAGATACAAGGCGACTTAGACAAAATTTTCCAGTTGGTGTGATGAATGGCAGCTAGCCCTAAATATGGAAAAAATGTAAGGTAATTCGGATGAGTAGGAAAATCAAATCTGTAATGTTTGGATACAGTATTACTGATCTCCAGTTTGAAACAAGTCAAGTCATTTAAATATCTGGGAGTAACGTTGCAAAGCGATATGAGGCGGAACAAGCACATGAGAACTGTGGTAGGGAAAGCGAACGGTGGACTTCAGTTGATTGGGAGAATTTTTGGAAAGACTGGTTCACCTGTAAAGGAGACGGCATATAGGACGCTGGTGCGACCTATTCTTGAGTGCTGCTCGAGTGTTTGGGATCTGTACCAGGTCGGATTGAAGGGAATCGTCGAAGCATTTCAGAGGTGGACTACTAGGTTTGTAACCAGTAGGTTGGAACAACATGTAAGTGTTACAGAGATGCTTCGAGAACTCACATGGGAGCCCTTGAAGGGAAAGCGACGTTCTTTTTGAGAAACAGTATTGAGAAAATTTAGCTAACCGGCATTAGAAGTTGACTGCCGAACGATTCTACTGCCACCAACATATATTGTGTGTAAGAACCACAAAGATAAGATACGAGCAATTAGGGCCCATACGGAGACATATAGGCTATCTTTTTTCCCTCACTCTATTTGCGAGTGGAACAGGAAAGGAAATGGCAATTAGTGGTATAGGGTACCCTCCGCCACGCACCGTACGGTGGTTTGCGGAGTATCGATGTAGATGTAGAGGTACATATATAGAGCTGATAATGTCATCGCTGATTATTTGTCATGAATGAACATCATCACCTCTCCCATCGACATGAACAAGCTGACTCTCTTACATAAAGACAAAATTGAACTTGCAAACATGCCAAAGAATCCCAATGCTGCCAAGCTCCTCTATGCCAATTGTGTGTGATACTTCTACAGGTACACCCCAGCCAGCCTTAGTTTCCTTCACTTTGATGAGCACTGTTCGCATCCTTGCATGGCCTCACTAACACAGGCACCAAAGCCACTACCTGACTTGTTACTTAACACTTCATGTAGCCTGGAGGCAAGGCTGATTTCTGGAACTGGACACGTGCATGTATGCCTTTGTCAGAAAAGCAAAGCTGGATGACATGTACACCCACTTTGGACCAATTTAACGTCCCCAAAGGGTCGCTTGTATACACTGACATCATTGGCCCTCTCCCTCCTTAGAAAGGTTTTCAATACATACTCTAGATCATCGATTAAGTCACGAGGTTGGTGGAGGCAGTCCTGTTATCTGATTTTACAGCTGACTCAATTGCTGATATTTTCGTCAACTGCTGGATCACACATTCTAGATGCTCTTCCTCCGTTATCACTGACCAGGACCACCAACTTGAGTCTTTCTTGCTTTTTTGCTCTCATCTGCCACAGTGATTCCTAGTCGGGGACACTACTGTGGATGCTTCTTAGCATCTGTGCTGCACACAAAGAGGATCTACATGTGTCACTCGCTGAAATTCTATATGGGGAACTCTCGTTCTGCCAGCTGAGTTTGTAGAGTATTCTCACTTCCTGACTGAAGACGAGCTCCCACTCTAGATGAACAAGTACGCTCACATATTTCTCATATTCATACCGCCCTGGTGAAGCGACACATCCTGCTATGAACCGTCATACATAAAAAACTTTCTAATGGTAAATACGTCATGCTTCATGATGACTCATTTCACGCATCTCTCCAGCCTCCATACTTCGACCCTCACAAAGTCCTTAGCCAAGGACAGTACATTATGGACATGCTGCTAAATAGCAAATGTCAAACTGTCTCAGTGAAAAGGATGAAATTGGCTACCCCAACCCGAACCTTGCGACACTCCTGCCATGAACGACGACGTTTCTCTGTCTGACACTATACGATGGTTCTTTACAGGATACAGTGCACGAAGACTGTAATAACATTGTGTCCATGTGTGACGCTTCTCTCTCTATCCCTTCACCCCCCACGCCATCTACAGTGTATACAGTCAACGTCATGGGCCTTAATACAGATGAACTCTCCATTGAGATATGGCGCAGCACAGCCTTTGTCTTCCTTGCCCCTCCGACAATGCAACCTGATGCACCCACAATCCACAGTCAGCTACTGGAATTCTTCTAGCTGCTGGTAGATGCAGCTCAGGACCACATCATAGACAAAATCTCAGGCAATCGTGTGCTATCCATTATTATTATACACCAGAAGAGTGCAGAGTGGCATGCTGCCCAGCACTCTGAGCCCAGAGGCTTCTCTGGCCCAGCCTGCCCTATTCGATGCAGCTGCCTACCAGCTTGTGGCTCTGGGTCACATCAATCCGCCACAGTCCACCACACTGAGCATGCTTTGTCACAGCATAGGCAAGCATGCGCTACCAAGGGTGCACAGGTGACATGTCGAATGTTCCTATTTTGGGTTGTTTTGGGGGAATAGACAAAACAACAAAGTCATTCGTCTCATTGGATTAGGGAAGGATGGGGAAGGAACTCAGCCGCGCCCTTTTCAAAAGAACCATCCTGGCATTTGCCTGAAGCGATTTAGGGAAATCATGAATGTCACTATGTGGTATGTGTGTCTCACCATACCTGCCCTCACTGAAATAATTTTTTATTCACAGATGTCTTACTTTTGTCATATATATATATATATATATATATATATATATATATATATATATATATATATATATATATATATCAAATCACCACAGTGAATGTTTGATGATGACTTCACATGTCACTTTCATGACAAGATACTGGATAATTAGTTTTAGTTATGATTCATTACAGGTGAAACCAGTTAACACTACGGTGATCTTTAATAAAACCGACAAACTACAGGGACGGATTTTTGACTGGAAACGGAGGTAAAAAGGCCCTATGAACTTGTGTCTGGAAATGAATCGTTGCCACGGTAGATGGCGCTGATAAATGAAAGTTCCTCTGACCATGTGCTGTGTGTTTGTTGTGTGTTGCAGGCTGTGTGACTGATGAAGCATACTGTGAACAGCAGAATCGGCCAGTATTCATGTCGGGAACAAGCCAAGATAGTGTCTGAGTATGGCCAAGCAGATAAAAAGGGCCTAGAAGCAGCACAGCTATACCATTGGCTGAGGTAGCTCGTCAAACTGAGTAAATGTTATTAGCATGCAGAAGCAAGTAATAAGACTCATTCGTGACGTAAATTCCAGAACATCATGTAGAAACCTGTTCAAGGAACTTTGTATTCTAACCACTGCTCCTCAGCATGTTTATTTCTTAGTGAAATTTGTTGCAAGTAATATATCGATATTTCCTACCCATAGCTCAATACATAGTACCAATACTAGGAATAAGAGGAATCTACATAAAGAACTAAAATCACTCATCTTGGTCCAAGAAGGGGTCCAACATTCAGGAACACACATTTTCAATGAATTTCCAGCAACCATCAAAAAATTGGTATCAGACAAAGCACAGTTTTAACAGAGTTTGAAAGACTTTTTGATAGGCAAGTCCTTCTATGGTATAGATGAATACGTTAAAAGGGACTGTTAGATGAGCTTAAGTAAAAAGTCTTTTAGATTTCAGTTTTGACAGTGCTTTCACAACAGTCAATATTAGGTATTCTGTGTATGATAAATTTACTAAAAGTGCATAACTATGTTTCATTCTGACAGTGTATTAATTTATCTAAATATTAGCAGTTCCAGTTTACTGTAATGTATTCACTTATTTTGACAATTTGCTAACATATGATCAGTGTAGTGAGTATTGTAATCACATATTATATGTTTTATGTTATACTTCCTGACTTGTTCCTCAACCACAAGAATCATCTCATTTTTGGGTGTATCGAACGAAAACTGAATTTAACCTAATCTCTCCAAAACAAGTACCCTCACAGACACCAACAACATCACACAACGTTTCAAGTCCTTTTTGGACGCTTGTGTGATCATGGATCGTTTCAGAACAAGATTTGGAGGACTCGGTGCTACAGGATATTTACACAAACCCTATTGCAAGCTCCAAGCAAGTGGCCCGCCAACATGGTGTAAGCCAAAGTACCACTATGTGTATATTTCATGACAACTGCTACTACTCCTATCATCTGCATTGAGTGCAAGGATTATTAGCAGAGGATTTCTCTGTATGAGAAGGATTTTGTTGATAGTTTTTCCACCAAAACGTGTGAAAGACTTCAGCTATCTATAAGCTGAGGCTCATATAAAGCTGTCATTATTGGCCCTGCTGCCTAGTAATATTTGGGAAATAAGCTGGGTTTTATTTCATATCAAAAAACAAAACTAATTTGAAAAGCAGCATACATAAATCAAACATAAAATGTGCAATACACATATACTTTTTCATCACTACAAACAAAACTTAATGTCTGGAAAAGAGTTTCAGCATGTTTTTCACTCATTTGTCTCTTCTAGAATTACAATGAACAAAAAGAAGAGAATCAACATTATTCGGTTGTAAAAGCGACCATCTTGCATTGAGACTGACACCAGCATAACTAAAATTTCTCTTAGAAGCATGCTCATACAAAACATTTTTCTGGAGATCTTCTTAAGAGTAAGAAAATTTTGCCCATTTATTTTTCAGTAAGAAGCCACATTTTCTTCCATTTTGTAGTCCTGACTCAAACATCTCTCCAGCTTATCCATTGGAGTAAGATTATCTTCGACATCTGCCCACGAAGCAAATTTATTTACTTTCGCTGGCTGTGAAGTTTTTGTGGAATTTAATGAAAGAATTTCCTTTTCGTGGCTGTTACATGTCTTTTTCACAAAAATGCATTTTACTTGATTGGAAAAGTGCAAAAGTTTCTCAATATATCGTTTTGCATATCAGCGCCAATGTGAGCCCGGCACTGAATATGAAAGTTTATTGAAAATAAAACCAGATGTTATATTATTGAAGCTATCTAAACCACTTCATTGAATTTCAGGGCTCTGCCAAGTTCGCTCACAAATTCGATCGAGTGATCTGATAAAGTATTCTCGTATATTTGCCTGTTTCTCAGGAGAGAGAACATCTAATCTGAGCCCATAAGGCCTGTATTCGATTCTGTGACCGACTTTGGTTTCTATTGAGAGTTGGCAGTGAGCTTTGAAACTGGCCACTGGGGAGCTACTAAAATAGCAGTAAATCGATTACACGTCTCATCTCTGTCATAACTTCAAGTCTGTTGTCTTCAGATATCATTTGTAATAACAAAATGGTGGTCATCGAACAGTTACTACCTCATGGCACCTTTGGTCAATTAATTTTTCGTCCAAGTATAAAATGATGTATTTACATTAAACTCTTATTTCAGAGGCTTCTCTGTCGTGACATGTCGAGCCAAATATTGTAATAGTGGCAACAGAAGGGTTGCAAAAGCCCTCATGTTTTAAGGGGCTTGCTATAAATTAAACGATAACATATAAAAACTACAGTAATAAAATAGCATACATACTGTGATAAGAGGAATTAGTTCGTTTATCGGCATGATATCAGTTCCTTTAATTTGAGCTATTTCTCGCTTCTCAGACCCTTTCCGTACACTACCAAATAATTACTTTCTATCTATTCTAGCACTGTCAGCTGCGTGTTACACAGAGTTCACGAGAACTGGCTATTCACACCACACCGGGTTGTTCCGCCACCTCATATATAATGCATGTCTTTGGAGGGAGATCCCTCTGTCAGGTACTGAAACCTAGCGGACAGCCCCCAAAATGCTGTCAGTTGGGTTCAAGCTTGTGTGAGAACTGGTTTAGTGTGAGGAACCATTTTCGTTTTTCTTGAAGATTTCACCTCATTTTTAGCTTTCAAGTCATTGAGGAATGTAAATTTTGCACTGAAAATAGAAATGTAACGTTAGTAAATATTTACACTGTACCTATTTAGGCACATTTCAATGTCATTAGTTTTGCTTATTCTGTACCCTTTTCGACGTAGGCTACGTTACTTACGTCCGCCATGTTACGAAATCGGGTAAAGACGTCACCATGTGATGGGGCTATCCTACGATTCCATAAAGGTGACGGCACTACCAGGTTAATGCGTCGTTATGTTTATACGATTTTCGTACAATTTCAGATTCCTCATGTACGAATAAGGACTACAGAGAATGTACAATGCACTCAAGAAGAGCTCCAGGTTTCCATGCAACAAGTTGCTGAGGGAAAAATCATTTATAAGTGTTGCATTGGCATTTAAAATATCTATGTGTATGCTTCGAGACAGACTGAAAAGTATAAAATCCTTCAACACCAATATGTGAAGACCTCCCATTTCTAACAAGGAACACGAAGTAGAACTGACAAAACGAATCACTGGTGTAGCAAACATTTTTATGGACTTACTATCACAGATTTGAGACAGTTGGCATACCATTTCACAGAGGAACTTTAAATCAAGCATAAATTTAATCAAGATAGTAAAATGGTAGGGGAAGATTGGACATCAGGCTTTCGAAGGAGAAAGCCTCAAATTTCGTTGCACAGACCACCTGCAACAAGTATTAGCAGAGTAACTTGGTTCAATAAAAAGGAGATAGAACTTTTTTCAAAGACCTAAATTCAAGTATGGCTAAAAATAAATTTCAACCATCCAGAATATTCAACATGGACGAGACTGGTATGTGCAGTGCAAAAACTGGGTTCCAGTTTAGGGCCTAAACGTCAAAAACAAGTTGGCGGTGTGACCAGCTAGGTAGAGGTGTGTGCTATATGAATGTTTCTGGACACTATGTCCCACTGACGTTCATTTGCCCTGAAAAAGGACGATTCCCCTACTCAAGAGAGGAGGACCAGCAGGCGCATTTTACAAATGCTCACACAGTGCATGGTCTAATGAAGAAATTTTCCTCCACTAGCTAAAACACTTCAATAACTTTACTAAACCATTAAAATAAAACCCAATTCTGTTCTTACTTAATGACATTAGAAGTCACATATTACTAGATACTTATGAGGTTTGTCACAAAACAACATTCATTTGTTATCAATTCCTCCACATACATCCCACAAAATACGACGACTTGACGTTATATGTTTTTCAGACTGCTGAAAAATGCTTTCAATAAGGAATGTGACAAATTCATGAGATTAAATTTATACAGAAAGATAACACCATATGACACTGCTAACATAGTCAATGCTGCATGTATAAAAATTGTAACAATTAAGAAAGTGTTCTGGGATTTGAAAGTACCAGAATCTTCCCAGTAAATGCAGATAAATTTAAAGGACTTTGCACCATCTCAGGCTGGATATCCTTTCGTGATATATGACCAAGAAGATTTTAGATGATTTGCTTGCATTTCCTGGGTGCTCTGGAACGTCATCAGGAAGTAAATTTGGGAAAATGTTTTCTCAAGTGTTGGATAAGCTATCACCAATTCCCAAAGTGGCAGTGATTAATGTTAGTGGAAATTCAAAGCGAGAAGGTCCACTCCTATGAAGTTAGTTCTTGAAGATAGCAAATTGTAAAAGAAGGTAAAAAAATTATTAACAAAGAATTAGCTGCCAAGAAAGTGCCAACAAAACTTTTGGAAATAAATACACAAAATGTGAAAAAGAGGTGTTATATTAAAAAGAAGAATGTCTCATCCAAGAGAAACAAATCACTATCTTCCTGCCATTGAATCAAATTTGAGAAATCGTCAAGTGAAGACAAGATGGATTCAGACGAAAAAGCATAATGCAGTGACAATGAAGACGATGTTTTTGACATAAGGTCAGATAATATTGAGCTGTGCCTTGTTTGGAGAGTACAGCTTCAATGAGCTTTGGTTGAGATGTAAACAGTGTGGCCAATGGCCACACTCTGGGTATAATTGTGCTCCATGGACAATTACAGGGTGACAATTATTGAACTACATGAAATAAAATCGTCATAACTTCTGAACGATTTGCACTAGAATGTTCAAACTACACGGTTTTCTGCCAGGCATGGTGGAAATTAATATGTGCATTATGGCCTGGTTAAGCAACGAAGCCCACTTTCATTGGATTGGTTCGTCAATAAGCTAAACTGGCGCATATGGGGGACTGAGAATCAGCATTTCACAATCGAGAAGTCTCTTTACCCTTAACAGTTGACATTGTGGTGTGCAATGTCCAGTCAAGGACTAAATAGTTCAAATGGCTCTGAGCACTATGGGACTTAACATCTATGGTCATCAGTCCCCTAGAACTTAGAACTACTTAAACCTAACTAACCTAAGGACATCACACAACACCCAGCCATCACGAGGCAGAGAAAATCCCTGACCCCGCCGGGAATCGAACCCGGGAACCCAAGCGTGGGAAGCGACCATGAAATGCGGGCAGTCAAGGACTACTCAGAGCAATATTCCTTAATGGCACAGTGACTACCATACGGTAGTTGAAGGTTTTGGAAGATGACTTCATCCCCATTATCCAAAGTGACCGTGATTTCGACGATAGGTGGTTCATGCAAGACGGATCACGACCTCATCGAAGCACGACAGTGTTGATGTTCTGGAGGAGCACTTTGGCGACCGCCTTCTGGCTCAGGGGTACCCAGAGACGACTGGCATAGGCCTCGATTGGCCTCCATATTCTCCAGATCTGAACGCATGCGACTCCTTTTTGTGGAGCTATTTTAAAGACAAGGTGTACAGCAATAACCCCAAAAACCATTGCTGAGCTGAAAACAGCTATTCAGGAGGTCATCGACAGTATCGACGTTCCAACACTTCAGAAGGTAATGCAGAATTTCGCAATTAGTCTGCGCCACATCATCGCCAATGATAGTAGGCATATCGCGCGTGTCATAATCTAAATCCAAATATATGTAGTGACGTTTACATGTTGAATAAAGTATGCTAACGCCAGGTTTGTAACTAATTTAAGTTTTTTCTTCATAGAGATCAGTAATTGTCACCCTGTATATTTATGACTTTTGACAGAGGCTTTAAAACGTAACTTTAATTTTTTCATGTATATTAATGGCTGTAAAACTTAATTGCACAAAAATATTATATCATTTAATAAATTTTTCATTAAATTATTTGATTTATTGCGTTTTCCATACTCTTCCTAGTTTTGTAGCAGGTGGCATGAATTCCCACCGAGCGAGGTGGCGCAGTGGTTAGCACACTGGACTCGCATTCGGGAGGACGACGGTTCAATCCCGTCTCCGGCCATCCTGATTTAGGTTTTCCGTGATTTCCCTAAATCGTTTCAGGCAAATGCCGGGATGGTTCCTTTGAAAGGGCACGGCCGATTTCCTTCTCAATCCTTCCCTAACCCGAGCTTCTGCTCCATCTCTAATGACCTCGTTGTCGACAGGACGTTAAACACTAACCACCACCACCACCATGAATTCCCCCAGGTACCTGAGGAAATACCACCACTGTGTATACATTTAATTAAAATTTTTTTAATGCACTTAGAGTGAAAGTACAAGAAACAGAAAAAACTGTGGATAACCAGATAACTGTAGATTCTATTATCCTTATGTAATTATAATTAACTTTTACATCAGTTAAAAATCATTTTACCTTAATGTGGCGCGATTCTTGTGCTGTCGCCTATCGTTGGACTGTTCCAGTGATCTTGCTACAGCAATGAGAACGCTACTTTTCTTTGCATAAGTGCCAATTCTTGAAGCTGAGTAAAAGTACCATGATCTTGTGGATGAGGTGCCGGTGCAGATCTCGCTCGTGACGTCAGCACAGAGATAGTAGGGAAAGTACATTTATTCTGGCGCGAATCAACTAATTGTTATTAACAAATATTTGCTAACAAAAGTTGCCTTTTGCCACTCAGAGATTATGAGGAGTGTACATGTCATAAGCACCATCTTTCAGTAATTGTACAAAGTCAGATAACGTAGGTATTAACAAATAAATGAAAACTTTTCATAACCAAAGATGTACAACCTTATATGAACTATACCGATTGTACGCTCGTATGGCAAAGATGGCACTCGTCGACAGGATGCCTTTCGATCTAGTCATGAGGAAGCCTATGCTCTCGCACTGTTAATAGTTAGCTTATAATCACTGTGAACAGGTTCATTTTACGGTGCACCATAATGGCATCCCATGCAAAAATCATTTACTCAGAAAAAACTTCTTCCCACGTCATTATGTAAAATATATACAGTAGTATTGCACTTTCAGAATCCGACGGCCCAGCTACGACCTTGCAAAGATACATAAAAACCACGTAGTATGAATTCCTACGCGGCAGATCACTAAGTCAGTTTGTGGCTTAATTATCACAAAACTCGGTAGGAAAAGCGTGCTCACTTATACTCTATGCCCCTTATACCACCATCTACGGACTCGCTGGCTAAACTGAGACATTTCTGGTGGTTTACACGAGTGGTCATTCTTGTAACATAGATAGCAAAAAACATGCAAAATGCCACTTGACCCCTTCAGCCTGAGCGTAAATTTTACTGACCAGCGAACAACCAACAAAGTTAACGTTTTTCCCATCACAATCGACTATAGGCTTAAATACTGTCCAAATTGAAATTTTGCTATTCATTTCAGGTGTGAAGCTCTGTGTTCTTGACTGATACTATTTTTCTTTACTTCCCTTTTTCTCAACATGATCCCCTTCCTTACTAAATCTCGTTTAGTTTCTGCACTCATTATCTGTCTTAAGAAAAAATGCAGAAGTTGCACCACTCCACTAAGCACTGCTGTACTAGCCGTTCAGAGGCCATGGCTCGCAATGTCGGTCAGTGCTACCACCAGCATGTAGCGCACCAGTGCTTGCGCACAACACTGCTCGGCCCGTGCAGAGATGTCACAGGCTTGTTTAGTGGGGCCGCAGTCCATGGGCTGCCTCTGTAAGTGTGACTCTGCTGAGCCCATACCAGCCGGTGCTGACGTACTGCACTCCTTGACCCATGCGGTGACATCACGGGCTCGTTTTGTCTGAAACATTTGTAGTCCAGCTCAGTCCCAGCACGCGGGCCACGCCTCTGGGCATGACTCTGGTCTATGCTCACCATCCATAGACCAAACCTTGCTTAGGAAACCTACTC
The DNA here is from genome assembly GCF_023897955.1 of Schistocerca gregaria. Classification (NCBI taxonomy): domain Eukaryota; kingdom Metazoa; phylum Arthropoda; class Insecta; order Orthoptera; family Acrididae; genus Schistocerca; species Schistocerca gregaria. Next base: position 649,422,991 of record NC_064931.1, on the reverse strand, counting down.
GATCTCGTGCAGGACATCATGCTCGCCTTCGTATTTGGCTATAGGACTTCGTCTTGTCCAGCATCTCCTGTCCAATGTATGCCCCACACTCCGAATTTTGGGTGATGGGAGGGGGAAAGGGGGGGCTCTATAGCGTCTACTGACCACTCGAGTGGCACATTTGGGTTTTGACTGAACGGACACTTTAGTTTAACTTCCATTTTGTTTTTATTCACTGGTCGGTTCACATGTTGTGTTCTTATCTAGTCGATATTTGCGAATAAAATTGTGTTCAATATGTTAATGTGTGTTGGTGCTATTATTCCCTCATCTACCTCAAGGTGATTGGAGTTAGTGCCAGCGATTTTCCCTAATTTGCGACTGTACTTGACAAATGTCATTCCCTCAAGCAGAAAGTGATGATGTTGGAAAAGCAGTGATATGAAACTAGGAAGACAGTATGAAGAGCAGAATGCTATTAAATATTTGGGAGACACACAAATATATTTCAAGTGCTATCCATATAAATAAGAATCAGTGGTACTGAGTAAACAATAGATAGTGCTGTGTTTAGTTGATACTGATGTTATAATAGCTAACATTATTAGATCAGTAACTGTTAAGACTGATTTGAGTGTCCTATTTGCCTCGAGAAAGTATAAAATTCTAAAGCATAAAGCGCCTAATGAATGTCTGTCAGTAAAATCCAAATGTGTTTGTTAATGTAATTAAATATATTGAGTCAACAGTGACTAAAGAAGACACCTCAAACAAGATTTTTGTGGTACAGACCATAATGAATATGGTAAACAAGGGTTTTTCAGGTGGCAGGTGTTCACAGCTACAACTAATAGTTGAAAAAATCCAGTTTCTTACTAAAAATGAAAAGTCAGGTACAGCAAATATATGAATGTAATTTTCAGCTGATAAATATGTAAATTACATTTGTTTCAACCATTCACTCCAAGTACTTATATATTAACCCAAGGACCACAACCAGCAACAGAACTACACTGGTAACTGAAATATGTTAACATGTTGCTTGCCACAGGCTTTGTGGAGAACGTTTCAGAACCAGGCACATACAATTAGGCATAAATCTCTGCTGTGGCCGCTGGTGGCCACACTGTGTTGAAGCTGTGTGGTTCTGCTGTGGCGGCAGGTGACCAAATGGCAGTCCGCACATTAAGAAACACAGTCTGAGTGGGAAAAACCTCACACGCAGACAGATCCATAGATTGGTCTGAAAGATAACTGACTGAAGCCAATAAAAGTAATCACAAATTATTAGTCAAGTGGCAGGCCGATTTGTAGAGAACTATGTAGGCAGATCTTAAATGCTATTGCCAATATCAAAACAGAGAAACATGCGACAGTCCCATTGTCAGAAAAATCAACATTTGGACCATCTAAATTGGCATCTTGTGCAGTGTATTCAGCTGATGGTTCCATTACAGAGAAACAAAATCTGGTAGTACCAGTAGTAGAAAAATTAGTGGTAACTGATTTGACAACACACTTAAATACAATTCACATGCCAGTGACACACAGGCTACTCAACATACTGGACAGTCACAATTATTGGAATTTTCAGCAGTGACCACAAGAGTAATGAGGCTAAGAATAAAGCAAAGTTCCACACTCCAGGAGAATTTTTGGTATTCTTCACTACAGAAGCAGAAGGTAATGAGAAGTTCAGCAGCCCAAACCAGTATTGGTGCTCAGTGAAATTATCTTGATACCTAATAATTCTGAAAAAGAGTGCAAATTTAAACAAGTTTAAATCTTCAACAATTTTCTTCCACAATAAAGAGGACATAAAAATAAAATAGAACAGTTAGTAATGAATCTATATAACACCATGTCACTAGTTATGCACTGGCATTCAGTTTAGAAACTCATTATTCTAGATATACAACTGAGAAAAGCGGAGTAGTGATTTAAGATAGAAATAACGTAGTATTTAGAGCTTTACACTACAGCAATTTTTGTAGTGAGCAACACTTTGAAGTGTGTGGCATAAAACTGACAGCAAATAGTACATCAGCTGTCATATTATCTGTTTACAGGATACAATACGGAATCTTTTTCGGAGAGAAGCAGTCTAGTCAAAATTGCATAAAAACATTTCAGTCGTATGACTTGGTGACTCTTGTCTGACAATTGTTTTACTAAAAATTTATCATCAGGAACATCAAATGGTCAGAACTCTACCTTTTGAAACATGTTTTTCAAGTAAGGGTTTTACTGTTCCTCATACACACAGTGCTCCTAGCTCGTTTAGTAGTATTTTATGGTCAAAGGGCCAAAAGCTTGGGACAAGTCTAAGAATATGCCTGTAACACAATCATCTTTGTAAAGAGCTTCAAGTCATATTTTTGTGTACTCTATAACATCTGACATTATACATCTCCTACATTGGAAACCAAATTGTTGTTTACTGTAAATGATTTATTTATTCGTGTAACTCATTAGACCAGCTTTCATGATTCGTAAAATTATTTTTGAGTGTGCTGACAGTAGTCTCCACAGTACTCTCAACATTACCTTTCTTTAGCAAGGACACAACTTATGCATGCTCTTGGTCCTCTGGAAAAATATTTTAACTTAAGGGCTCATGTTTCTTAATAAGGCTTGTACACTGTCTGTCAAAATAGGCCTAACTGATCGAGTCCTGAAAACTGAAGTACCAAAAAGACAAAATACGTGGGATACAGAACAGCTGACCACTTTGAAAAAACAAGTTATGCTGTTTCAGAATGTTTATTGTAGATTGAAGACTAATCAAGCTAAACAAGCCTATGTTACATGTAGGAATGAATATAAAAAAGCGATCATAAAAGCCAAGAAAGCACACAATCTCAAAAGTATTGAGAAATCCACCAACAAGTGCAAAGCTGCTTGGAAGCTAATAAATAGTGTTTCTAAAGACAAAAGAAATGATACAATTAATATCTCTCCCCAAACATTCAATGATTATTTTGTTAAATCAGTTGAAGAAGTACAAAGGAGTATTGCTAAACACACAATCAGCTCATCACAGTTACTGTCAAAAAATAGTTACTGTCAAAAAATCTCTGAGGTCTCGCCACATTTTGGATTAAGAATAGTGAAACAGTTAAAAATCATCAGACAGTGTAGACATATATGACTTATCCTGTAACGTACTGAAGAAAGTCATAGGCAGTACAGTGTACCCCTTAACACATTGTGCCGGCCGCAGTGGCTAAGCGGTTCTATGCGCTGCAGTCTGGGACCGCGCTGCTGTTATGGTCGCAGGTTCGAATCCTGCCTCGGGCATGGATGTGGGTGATGTCCTTAGGTTTAAGTAGTTCTAAGTCTAGAGTCCCATAGTGCTCAGAGCCAACCTTAACACATTGTATGAACAAATGTGTAGCTGAAGAATATTTTCCTGATGAGCTTAAACTGTCTAGGGTAGTTCCAGTTTATAAAAAAGAGGATAAAGTCTCTGCCTCAAGTTATCGGCCAATTTCCATAGTCCCATCTTTTTCTAAAGTTCTGGAATGCACAATTTACAAACAACTATCTTTGATAATATAGGAATTATTAGTGGATCTCAATATGGTTTTTTGGGAAAATATGTCAAAAATTGATGTGATAGATGCTGTCGTAAAATGTATCCATCAAGTATTTGAGGATAAAGACTTTGCTCAAGTCACTTTTTGTGACCTAAGCAAAGCCTTTGACTGTGTAGAACATACACTACTACTTGAAAAATTGGACTTCTATGGTGTTAGAGGTAATAGCCTTAAACTATTAAGATCATTTTTACAGAACCGTAAGCAAGCTGTCTGTGTTGGCAAAGAATTGTCTAGTTAAGGTAGGTGTCCCATATGGATCTGTACTCGGCCCTTTCCTGTTCCTAATAATGATTAACGACTGGCCATCATGTATTAAATCAAAAACTGTACTATATGCAGATGATACAACTTTTCGGAACAGCAGTAATGACCTCAATAGCCTTAAAACTTGTGTTACACAGACAATTGTTCAAGCATCATACAGGTTTGAACCAAATGGATTTCTGCTAAATGAAAATAAATCTCAGCTGGTAGTATTTAGTCTAAAAGACAAGCTAACATCTGATGAACCTAGTTATGTTAAGTTTCTAGGGGTATATTTGGATGACAAATTATCTTGGTGTCAACATGTCAAGTATCTTAGTGGTAAGTTGTCTAGGGTAATCTATCTGTTAAGGTGACTAATGGATTATGTACCTAAAAATTGTGTTACAAAGTAAAAACTTTGAGGTTCGCCGATGACATTGTAATTCTGTCAGAGACGGCAAAGGACTTGGAAGAGCAGTTGAACGGAATGGACAGTGTCTTGAAAGGAGGATATAAGATGAACATTAACAAAAGCAAAACGAGGATAATGGAATGTAGTCAAATTAAATCGGGTGATGCTGAGGGAATTAGATTAGGAAATGAGGCACTTAAAGTAGTAAAGGAGTTTTGCTATTTAGGAAGTAAAATAACTGATGATGGTCGAAGTAGAGAGGATATAAAATGTAGACTGGCAATGGCAAGGAAAGCGTTTCTGAAGAAGAGAAATTTGTTAACATCGAATATAGATTTATGTATCAGGAAGTCCTTTCTGAAAGTATTTGTTTGGAGTGTAGCCATGTATGGAAGTGAAACATGGACGATAACTAGTTTGGACAAGAAGAGAATAGAAGCTTTCGAAATGTGGTGCTACAGAAGAATACTGAAGATAAGGTGGATAGATCACGTAACTAATGAGGAGGTATTGAATAGGATTGGGGAGAAGAGAAGTTTGTGGCACAACTTGACTAGAAGAAGGGATCGGTTGGTAGGACATGTTTTGAGGCATCAAGGGATCACAAATTTAGCATTGGAGGGCAGCGTGGAGGGTAAAAATCGTAGAGGGAGACCGAGAGATGAGTACACCAAGCAGATTCAGAAGGATGTAGGTTGCAGTAGGTACTGGGAGATGAAGCAGCTTGCACAGGATAGAGTAGCATGGAGAGCTGCATCAAACCAGTCTCAGGACTGAAGACAACAACAACAACAACAACCTAAAAATTATGTTAGAATATCCTATCTCTCATTCTTCCAAAACATAATAACCTATGGTATCATTTTATGGGTAAATTCCAGTTGTGTGCATGACATCCTTCTACTGCAGACGAAAGCTTTAGGCTAATTACAGGGTCACCATATAAGGCACACTGTAAACCTTTGTTTTCTGAGCAAAAAATTATGACAGTAGTAAACACACACACACACACACACACATATATATATATATATATATATATATATATATATATATATATATATATATATATATATATTTGTGTGTGTGTGTGTGTGTGTGTGTGTGTGTGTGTGTGTGTGTGTCTTAATCTATAAGTAAAAAGAAGCTACCCAAAGCTAAATGCAGAGAGAATATACATTGCTGCAACACTAGGACAAATAGATGTATTTACACTCCATTCAACAGACTCTCAACATCACTGAACAGTTATGAACTAATGAGGCACAAATTATTTAATAAACTTCTACTCGCAACCATTGAAACAAGCACTGTATGACCGGTTAGTTGCCCACACACTCTATGACATAAAGGATTTCATCAGTTGTAATATTATACTGTAATAACAAACTGATTAATCTTTTGCAACAGGAATTATATAGTATTATAAATATGGCTTTGTGGGATTTCACCAATCGTAAAACTACACTGTAATAACAAACCCATTCTTTCGCAACAATAATTATATTGTATTATATGTATGACTTTGTCAATTGTAATATTATACTCTAACAATAAATCTATTACAACAGGAATTATATTGTGTTATAAGTATGACTTTGAAGGATTTCATCAATTGTAATATTACACTGTAATAACAAACCTAGTGTTCTATTGCCACATGCATTACATTGTATTACACGTATGACTTTGTCTATTGCCTTAATGGCCAAACGACAATAAAATTATTCTATTCTATTCTGTGCACCCCTTCAGATCAGAGGCTGGAACCTGATCTGTGCCTACGGACGTCTTCGTCTTCTTTTTAAATATCTGCATTGTCTTCCTGGCATCAAGCTCTTTTGTGGGAAACAATCTGTTTGCTGTGTAAATCATTGCGGCTGCTGAATATGTTTTTGGAAGATTTTGCTGCAACTTCTCTGAAATACCAGAGAAATAAATCACTTATGAACTTTCCCTATTCCTCAGTATTTTCTGTTATTTCAGTCCCACTTTCAATTTGTGTGTTGTTATACTTACATCTGCCATTTTCATTTCTTATGACATCCTAAACTACTTTGCTTTTATGTTCTGCATTGTACATTATTTTGTCATTGAATGATTTCTGCAGCACACAATACCCTCATGTATATATCATTTTATACCTGTGTTAGGCATGTAAGACCTGTGGTGTAGTGCAATGTTGCAAAGGCTGAAGAATTGAAGTGTCTGGGAGGACTTTATCATACCTGCCGTTATCCCTGTATTTTCCTTACCTGCTCCTGTCAAATGGCCACTTTTGAAAATCAATCAACAAGAATTAAATTAAACACTGCATAGAATTTAGAAAACTTAGTGTCTACACTGTTTTCCATTTACACTTCATCCCAAGTCTGATTTGCCAATGCACCATTAAAAGTACATACTTTATGTTCCAAGAAGCTGCTTTCATAGAACTGCAGTTTTGTGGGTTTTACCTAGCCTGTATTTAGCTGTATTATCTGGCCATAATTATCAGAAACGCCAAGCTCTCTTGTAAATACTTTACAATTTTCGCTGTCAATACATATAAGTAAACGATTCAAGACAGTTGCTGAACTCTTTGATACCCTAGTGGCAACATTTATCATTAACAACATGCCAAACGGCTCAAACTGTTCGGGAAGTTAATACTAATTACACCCTCAACCACTGTGTTAATATTCATGTCTCAACATTTTAGATTTTTTTGGGGAGAGGGGTGTGTGAGGGGGAGGGGAGGATGGCCTTTTTTCAGAACATCACTTAATTTGTCGAAGTGCCCTTATTACCCCTAAGTGAGCAGTACCACCACACACTAGTTAACTTCTTATAGATGTCTTGCCTTGTTAGTTTAATTATTCTAGTTGTTATCTGTACTAGCTGTTTATCTATGCTAGTTGTTTATTTACACAAGTTGTTAAAATGCCTTCTCTGGCTTTAAAATATGCGCCACCTTTATTAAACATAGATCATCTCCCAACCTTTACAGCTGTTCTACAGTAGCAACTTGTACACCCACATGATGATAGCACTATATGCTATATTTTATTCCCTCTGCAACAATGCTTGGCAATGCATACCACCATGTTGTTCAAAGACTGTAGTTTAGCTACAAGCTGCTGTACTTTACTTTCAATAGACTAGTCCCATACGATACACTCTATTTATTGTTTATATGTTGATGATATCTAACTTGTTCAGATACTTTTAAGGGAGGGAAGCCTATTGTCATGATTTGTCTTTGAAAAGGACTAGTGCTCCAACCCACAACAACAGGTACTTGTCCATATATGGCCCCACACTCATATGGTAACAACCCTCATTTGATGATAACCTTTGCTGTTGCCTATTTCGTAGTTTACTTGTGGGTATATTTACACAATAGGCAGCAAAATACTTGTCAGAGGCTTCTCCATTATGTGATGTAATGTCTGGATTTATTTTGCAGTCTATTTTAATAAGTATTGTGTTAAATATGTCTCAAAGGTCGACATCAGGCTACTCTCCTGATGAAACTGTAATGACAATCTTTATTTAAATTCACATTTGTTGGCTTCAGTAAATCACAACACTCCAACCTAACTTACTGATTGTAGTGTGGGGTCTAATACTCTAATTTTTAAATTATTTTCACACCACACTGCATTAATTCAAACAGAAGGTATGATGTATTTTTTTGATTCATCATAATCAATGTTTTTGGTAAGTCTCCAACTTTCTAATTCACTATTTACATAATGAAACACAGCACAACTTCCATATTTTTTCATACTTAGCAAAATGCATTTTGAGTATTCCAATCCACTAACAAAGAGTGTGAGTGAAGGTTTGCACATGTGTGGGCTTCTGTGTAATGCCTTAAAACTACAGGACAACAGAGACAGAAAAAATACACGGAAACATCAACATATGAATGTAAATATTTTCACTTAATGCAGCCGTATGGTACGTAACATGCTCTCGCCAGCCGACCTATCTGGAATGCTGAGAATTTGCTTGATCAGTACACGTACATCTGGCCACACTGTGACATATTTCGTGTAATTATCATCCGGGCAACAACACAAACAACCCCCTTATAGCAGGTAAATTCTTGAAACATGTTGTGCTAAGATTGAAAAAAACAAGTAATTGGTGCATTTTTCATTGTTTAAATCTGGTACAATTTTGTTTAGATGCTATGGGTAGCATTTGAATATATATTGCTTCGAAATCTTTCAATAACTACACACTCTTTTCTGCCAACTTCACATTTAAAAAGCAATTTAACCACACAACACCACCAGTACAAACATGGCAATGTGTTAATATATTTTTAAAGCACAAGCATTTTACAAGGACCAACGACTTTGCATGGCGTCAACCAAATACGCCTCCATGTCAAATACTTTTTTTTTCTTTGTTGTTATTTCATCCCCCATGTCTCATATGGGCGAGGGGTAGGTTGTCAGCAGTACAATACTCCGTTCTTCCCCCAAGAGTGCTTATAAAAAGAGAACTAAAGCGATATAAAAATAAATATACACAACTGATTACAATGTATGTTAAAAAGGTTAATGACAAACAGCTGAAAGGACAAAGAAAATATACAATTTAAAATTACAGTTGCGATGAGGTGAAATTCTTCGGTGAAAAAACGCTGGAGCACAGCACTTTCGCTGATATCTGAAGAACCCGCACAAGGTGAAAAAGTATTCTGTGTGGAGAGAAAATGTTGCATGGAGGTTCTGGGGTGGGTGGGTAAGGAGATAGGGGTCTGTGAGGTGTGGAAACTATAGAGACGGTAAGTAGGAACCGAAACAGACAGTGGGAATACAGACACTGGGATGGACAGAGGGTATGGTGCCTGGGGAGGGTTGTGGCACAAAAAGAAAGGGATACAGGTGAGTGTAGAGGGAAAAGGAGAGACGAGCCCTGATGTGGAGTGGGACAGATTGGGGAAGGGTTAAAGTTGGTAGGATCGGTAAGTATCAGGGCACATCTGATTTTCTGGGAGAGGGAGTTGGTTGAAGTTACATTCGGATAGGATATGTATGGAGTGTGTGATATGGAGTGTGTGGAGGTGTAGAGATGGAGGGATGTGTTGGTGAAGGTGTGGCACACCTGGGCAAGGGAGACAATGGGTATATTCGAGACTAGTTTGCCGACAGTATAGGAGATGCGTAGGTGTTTGATGTGGGTGAGGAGTGGTGGAAATTTGACAAGGTGGTAGAGATCCAGTTGAGGGGAGTGCGTGGCATTCAAAGATTTGAAAGGATTTATAGAAATTTGGTAGGTCAGAGATCCTCACAACATTTGCAGGGTTTTGTAGGTGGAGACGATAGTGGTGGAGTATAATTCCCAAGTTCAGCCTGTTAGTAATTTGAGAGTATTGTGGTGGTTCTGTTGGATGGTTAATAGGTGGGGGTTTCACGTTAGCTGTTGGTCGAGGGTTACTCCAAGATATTTTAGTGTGTTAGTTAGCTGGATAGGATGGTTATAAATGGTAAATTAGATGTTATGGAGGCAGAAGGTGTGGGTGGTTCATCCTACAATTATTACCTGAGTTTTGGAGGTATTGATCTTGAGGAGCTATTTGTTACATCAGGAGGCCATTGGTTACACCAGGAGGTAAACTGATTGAGATGAACGTGGAGGGATCGTTAAGAACTCTGGAATGTTGGGTAGAGGGCGAGTAAAACGATGTCCTAAGCATACTGGTAGGGATGGTTTAGGCATATCAGCGATGTAGAGATAAAGGAGAGGAGAGAGGACAGAACCTTGGGCGACTCCTGCAGTGGGGTGAAAGCTACAGGAATCAGTACCGTTAATAGTGACAAAGCCTGGGCAATTAGATGGGAAGGATGCAATAAGTTCGACATAGTTAAATGGAAGTGCGTATATCTGGAGTTTGAAGAGGAGTCCTGAATGCCATACACAATCGTAGGCTTTTTCTAGGTCGAGGGAGATAAAAACTGCGGATTTATGAAAGTGGAGTTGGTGGGATAGGAGATGGGTTAGATGCTGTGGGTTTGTCCATAAAGTACCCTGTACATTTAGAATGTCATTACATCACTAGTATATACAGATTAACTTCATAGGTGCAGTGGATATGGCATAGACTTTTCACAAACATCATAACAATTTTTATTTGATACCTGGATTAAAGCAGTTTGAAGAGAAATGAAGGAAACCAAGAATTTAAAACTTTGATGTGCTGCTTTGCAAGAAGTGTCACAGCCCAGATGCACCCATTTATTGGTATCTGCGTCAACCACTGAAAATTTTCGGTATTACACGACACATGAGGGTATTATGGAATGTGACATAGTAAATTTCTGGTTTTATAGTATTGAAAAATGACTTTACAGCAAATTGGTACCTCTGAAAGTATCCAAAAACCACAGAGTTTGCCGCAAATTAATGATTATACCGACTACTAATCGATTTTTTCCCTTTTTCTTGTTGGCTAGTGCACAGTTTTGTTTACTGGCAACACTTTCTCATAGACATTTAGCGCATTTGCTCCCACTTCATTACAGACTATGTAATAACATGAATTTTAAAAAATCTGATCACTGGTTAAATACATTACAAAGCAAGGTGCACCCCACATATAAAAAATATATAAGACATGTCACTCTCTCTCGCTGCCTCCCCCACTCCCTTAACACACAGGATATTGTATGAATTTATAATACCATTGCTCCTGTAACATTTATTTTAGCTCTTCAGTGTCGGACCATTTAACAGCATCAAGTGAAGCTGCACGACACACATGGTTGGCATCTTTTGTAACAATATTTTATGCTTGCTAATCAAATAATGAAGACAATAAATTAAATAAAATTCAACAAAGTAGCTGATTTTGTACTTTGGTAATACTGTGGTTTTTGTCTTATTTTTGTTCCTCGTTACAATGATTCACATTCAGTCTGTTGATTTCTTATTGGCTTCCAAAGCAGAGTATACAACCTAGATGTGAAGATGCCAACGTTGTGGTAAAAATAAACAAAGCAATTGTCCTGTACTTGCGTTAGCTTTTAATTTTCTTCACTGTTTTTTTTTTTTTTTTTCTACAATGTTGGGTTCTCTCTCTCTCCCACACACACACACACACACACACACACACACACACACAGTTTTTCTTCTCTATTTTGCAAAGCATTCTGTCTGACCAGTGGAACATTTCATGAACGTTTTGCTTTTGAATAAAACACAAAACTGTTTCTACATGTTACATAGTACCACACGGTAAGAATATTTCAGTTTAAAACACACAAAGTGGCCACTAATTACACAGTTGTGATCTATCATAAATACATGAAGAGGAAAAAGCCTAATTGAAAAGGTTCACCACTTTCAAAAGAAACGTCCACTTTTCGAGCTGCAGGTTGAAATGCCCTTTTATGTGTATCACTAACAATAAATTAGACACATTTTGCACATACAATAACAGATTTAGAACGTTTATTCAAAATGCAATCAGATCAGCACAGACCTTCGAAGCATTCATATAAAACAAACTGTTTCTCCTTCCATGTATTTCTCTTTGCACCTGTGGCAGAAACAGTAATTCACATTGCTGTTATGAATAAACAAATCGCGAAAATGCAACAAATATTGCAATATTGTAAGTTTCGAACTATGCAGAAAGCACAAACAAGCATCAGTATCCTGAGATCACGTGACAACCCCAAGTTAATCTTGACAACATGTGCGGAATGCAACGCTCACTCCAGAGATGTTTCTACTCTATGTTGTGACATCATGAACTTCAGCGAATCGACATGGCATGTTTATGCGCACACCCCACAGCAGCGAGACGTGACTGATGATAGTTTGCCAGTTTAAATTTCTGTTCGTGTGCATCTAAGTTCCTTGGTGTGCATGTAGTAGTTTCTGCTGGTTGAATTCAATACTACCATCATATTAGTTCAATGGAAAAATTATAGTTTCAGTGTCAATTGTGTTTACAATTTTTATATGTCATAAATAATTTGCCCACACCACATCAAAGAAATCGTCTCATGTCTTTTGAGGATGAACAATCTATCTTCTAAAAGTAAGCTGCCCTCCAATTACTTGTGTGTCTGTTTGTACTTTGGTGACTAATAATGCTATTTTGTTTGGGAATCATATTCTCAAAGAAGCCGAAACACAGACACAGGGGGACTGATATAACCTCAGCTGTTAAGTCCTACAGTGCTCAGAGCCATTTGAACAGACACAGGCAGATGACCATAAATTTCAAACGCCATTAAAAATAGTGGGTGATACTGGTACCAGCTCCTGGTGGTAGCAAGGGTATACCAAAGAACAATATGGCAAGAGTGGGAAACCTTGAATTACTCGGAGGATCACTGAAATCCGAAAAAGGAAATTGGCCGTAAACCTCTACTGAAACCTTTCATGGTATTTTCATTCGTACATAATTTGTGCCATGAAAAACAAGTTGCACCATTTTCTCTAGGTTTCGACTCAGTGTGGGCTTCAACCAGTGATAAAGAAATAGCAGAAGCAGGGAGCCCAGTTGCAGTAGTGGCCATCTGGATGGGAAACAGATACGGCTTCGTCAATGATTGGTGTGGAAGACTGTCTTTCTAATCATGGAGATACGAGTAATTGGCCTTGTCAGTATAGTATGGTATAGTTTAGTGACTGATAATATCAGTATTTATTTTAACAGTGATATTGGATTTATCAGGTTAATACAATGCACAGAACTTGTTATACAAACGTAGATATACATCGAGTTTAAAAAAATACAGTTACAAACTTTGGGCCAGGTGATACCAATGTCACAGTGCCTGTGTTATTCAAAATTACAATGCTATGTTCATTCAGATGTACATCTATGTCTGAAGGAACGGGCACTGTGGCACCTACAGCCATTATGAAAAACATGAAATGTATTCCCAGTTGCAAAGATGGACAACCATCATCTGTATAATGGAATGACGACAATGAAAATATTTGTCAGACTGGGACTCAAACACACAAAATTATTCATAACTCTGGAATGTTAAAGTACATGTCATTGCTGAATGTAATGTAGACCTAGTGTTTCATCGGTGTAGGCTATATTAGCATATTACAGCAGGCTCCAAATTCATTCTAGTCCAAAATTACTAGAAACAAACAGAAATTACCTTTATTTTTGAGATATACTGACACTGCAATGAGAGAAAGGAGGAGAGAGATAAGAAGAGGATGGTGACATTGCTGCAAAGTGGACTGCAAGATTTAGCATGAACTAATGCATCTATGCAAATACCACACTGAAGGAAGAGACCTGGAAAAGTTACTAATCTTTGGCGACTCGGATTAAAGAGCTTGGCCTGCACCTGACATGAAGAGGCATAGAGTTCCCAGCACTCCTCCTTACTGCATTTAATTAGTGAGCCTTAATGCATAGACATTTTAAGGTGAGAAGGGAATCTGTGAGGAGTGTTGCTTGAGATGTTGCAGGGTCCTTCAATGGCCCTCAACAACTGTTGCATGGCCCTTTAACAATCCTGAACAGCTCCTGCAATGCCATTGGTCCACCACGACACTGGGCAGTGGCCAAGGAAGCTTCTAGAAGAATGAATAGCAGTTTCATCAATGTTTGAGATGTCTTCCACTGTGGGTATAGTTAACAGAAATAGAGTGCTCAGTCAATGTACCCATAGTCTGTCGCTCCTTCAACCACTAGCAGTTTTTGAGCTCCTGATCTGTGGATTTCTGCAGAGAGGAGTGTGTGGTGGATGTTTTAAGGTTCCCAATAGCGAGCCTTGACACCAGTAGATGCTGGAGGAGAAAACTGCTTCTCTGGCCAGATGCGGGACGTGGTTCCTGAAGATAGTGCCACAGGAACCACAAGAGCAGAGAGCAATATCACACCCTTGGTCAAGTTTAAATGTGTGACTACCAGATATTGATGTCAAGGGAGTAAATACACTAGGTACTATTGATAATTTGGCCCCAGTAGTGGCATAGGTAGATACTGAGAACAGATACAAATAATCCTGTTCTGCTGAGCTTCAAAATATGAGAGACAGCCTGTGACCTTCAGTTCCTGGATTTTACGTTTTTTTGGTAGGTTAGCACACTTTGGGTATGCAGACAGGCGGTGGTGGTGGTGGTTAGTGTTTAACGTCCCGTTGACAACGAGGTCATTAGAGACGGAGTGCAAGCTCGGGTTAGGGAAGGACTGGGAAGGAAATCAGCCGTGCCCTTTCAAAGGAACCATCCCGGCATTTGCCTGAAGCGATTTAGGGAAATCACGGAAAACCTAAATCAGGATGGCCGGAGACCGGATTGAACCGTCGTCCTCCTGAATGCAAGTCCAGTATGCTAACCACTGCGTGCAGACAGGTGGCAGTGCACATTGCATTTTTGTGGTGTTGGTGGCCACAATCCCCCTAAATCAGGTTGTACGTGCACTGGTAAGACTTGCCCGAAGTGCAAGCATTTAAAGGAGTGGGAAATAACTTCACAACACAGAAATAACACATGATTTTGACCTTTTGTAGAAGTGAACGCCCCTCAAAACATGGATTAATGCACCTGTGCCTATGTTGTCTGGTGGGCCTTGACATGTACAACATATTAAGTGGATCCATTGCCTCTCCAAGTGTTCACATACTTTGTCAGTATGAAACATTGGGCCTTGGTGAAAAATTAATCCCTGTACTACACTAAACTACTTACGTGATACATAAGCAAGAGAGCAACACCTGGAATGAGGTAGGATTTGCCATCTTGATTAAGATGCAATCGCTTCGCAATTTGTTAAAGGAAGAGAGTTCACCTATTAAGTTTTCAATACCTTGCACCCCCCCCCCCCCCCCAAAAAAAAAAAAAGAAAAAAGAAAAAAAAAACTAAGAGGAATAACTGTCCACAAGTCAACTGGTTGTTTTCCTACAATGGTGTAGCCAGTGACATAAAACTGCAAGGGTCATAATGAAGACACCAAATTTTGGTCTCTCTGAAGAGACTGCTAGGGTCTCATGGCCACCTGCTGATAACTTTGGTTGTTTCACGACACCAAATATCTGCCGTGATGCCACCTACTCCAAACAGGTGTGGACTGATGGCCAGTTAGCTTCTCTATTAGCAGATACTGTAAGGGGGAGGGGGGGGATCACAGTCACACAAGGGATGATCTCTGTTGTTAATGGAACTAGGCAGACAGGTTTTTTAGGTTAAAGCCAAAGTCCAGACAGACAACAATCAAGAAAAATAGAATAAAAGAAGCTTCGTGTACAGTACATAGGAATAAAGCTAAGGATAATATCAACTTACTGCATCACAATATCAGGGGAATAAAAAATAAATTAGATGAACTGTTAGTGTGTTTAGATGATCTCAAAAATAAGAATGAGATTGATATACTTTGTCTGAACACCATGTAACTGTGGGGATGGAAAGTGTCAGTATAAATGGGTATAATTTAGCATCTTACACTTGCAAATCTAGCATGGATAAATGAGGAGTTGCCATTTACACAAAACAAGGCTATAAAAAAAACTGTAGATGTAAGCAAATTTTGTGTCGATCAGCACTTTGAAGTTTGTGCATGTGAACTATGTAGTGTTAATATTAGCAACAGTGTACAGGTCCCCATGAGGAGATTGTGAGATATTCATGAAAAAGATTGACTCCCTATTATGCTGTCTGTCAGACAAAAAGAAGAAGTTACTAATCTGTGGTGATTTCAATGTAATCTTTCTAAGCAATTTTGATAGTAAAAGTCAACTAGAAGTGTTATTAATGGCATATAACTTAGAATCAGTGATCAATTTCCCTACATGTATAACTCAAGACAGTAGCACTCTAATGGATAATGTATTTGTTCAGCAACAGGGTATAAAACTAACGCACACTTCCCCTGTGATAAATGGATTATTAGATCATGATGCACAATTGATTAACTTACGAAACCTAGCATGGTGTACACTTCAGAAACCAGTAACTAATGTGTAAGGTTGCTCAACCTGGTATCTACAGACCACTTCAGAGAAAGTTTAAGAAATGTTAATTAGGGAGATGTATATAATGACCCAAGTGTTAATGATAAGTGCAACATATTTCTTGATAAATTTATATCTCTTTTTGAACACTGCTGCCCAAAAATATTACTAAATATGACACCAAACAGTTTACAAAGAAACCTTGGATTACTAAGGTATTAAAGTGTCTTCAGAAAGAAAAGGAAAACTGTATGAGATAGCAAGAATTAGTGAAGACCCAGCAGTAATTTCACACTATAAAAATTATTGTAACATACTAAGAAAAGTTGTCAGGAAATCAAGACATATGTATGTTAGAGATGAAATTAACAACTCGGGCAATAAAATCAAATCAATATGGCATGTTGTTAGAAGAGACATGAAAAGTAACCACTGGGGTAGTTAGTATTACTATCAAAGAGAGCAATATCATCTTAACCAACAGTATACAAGAAACTAATGTATTTAACAGCCATGTGTAGATGAAAAAAACAGCCTCTTGTGGAGTACAGAAAATCATTAAATCTTTGAAAAATAAATGTTCTGTTGGATTAGATGACATCTGTAACAAGATATTAAAACAATGTGGAGTAGTTACAGCTGATGTTCTGAGTCACTTATGTAATGCATCACTAACTCACGGTATTTTCCAAGACAGGCTAAGACATGCAGTTGTCAAGGCTCTCTACAATAAAGGGGATACCACAGCTGTCAATAATTACTGGCCAGTACCCTTGCTTACAGCATTTTCAAAAATCATCAAGAAAGTAATGTATTCAAGAGTGGTTAACCATCACAACAGTAATGGGATACTTAGTAAGTCACAGTTCAGATTTCAAAAATGCTGTTCCACTGAGTGATATACAATTTCACTGCCCACATTATAGAGTCTTTAAATAGTAAAATGTCACCAATAGGAGTTTTCTGTGACTTGTCCAAAGCATTTGATTGTGTGAACCATGACATTGTTCCAGAAATTATAATTCTATGGTATAAATGGAACAGCACACTAGTGGTTTAAGTAATATCAACAGAACAGGAAGCAAAAAGTTTCTGTATGTGGTTTAAGTGATTTAAGGATGTTTGCTACTTCATCTAACTGGCATGAAATTACATTAGGTGTTCCACAAGGTTCGATTATTCTGTTCTGTTCTTGATATAGGTGAATGACCTCCATTATTATCTGAAACAAGAAGTTGACCTGACACTGTTTGCTGATGATACAAATAATGTTTTTGGAAAAAATCATTAATTGGTTTTCTGCAAATGGGCTTGCTTTGAGATGTGAAAAAACACAGTGCATCCAATTTTCTGCTGCAAAGACTACAGTTCTTTCAATAAATATAAAACATCAACAGAAGTTGGTAGCCAGAGTAGGGCATACTAAGTTTTTGGGTGTACATATAGATGAGAATCTTAACTGGAAATTTAATATTTTGGATCTCCTAAAGCGACTAAGTTCAGCAACTTTTGCAACAAGAATAATTGCCAATTATGAGGATACAGAAATTAGTAAGCTACCATACTTTGCATACTTTCATTCTCTTATGTCGCACAGAATAATATTTTGTGGTAGCTCAACACTTAGGCAAAAAGTATTCACTGCCCAAAAGAAAGTGGTTAGAATAATGTTTGGGGCTCATAGTTGCACATCTTGTAGGCATCTGTTTAAAAGGTTAGGAATTCTCAGCACATTTACTCAGTAATGAAATTTGTTCTGAACAACATAGACCAGTTTAAGAACAACAGTGACATTCATGATTATAATACCAGAAGACAGGCAGATTTACCCTATTCTCTACTTAACCTATCTTTTCACAGAAAGGGGTAAAATATGCCACTGTAAAACTTTTCCGTAAATTACCAGATAAAATAAAATGTCTGACAGACAGCAGTAATAGTTTCAAAAATAAATTGAAATCATATCTCCTTGACAACTGCTCCTATAGCATAGATGAATTCTTGAATAGGAATTAATAAATCTATAGGTATAATATATGCACTTTATGCCATTTAAGGGAATGGAATATGTAATAAAAATTTTAAGCTTAAAAAAAAAAAAAGAACTTGATTCATGTTTATGCATTTCTTATGCACTTGATACATCCCAAATAATAACTGTTACCGTGAGATTGATCAATAGAACCCGTAACTAATTAACTTACAGCTCAGGCATCAACAAAGCACTTCCTGTGTTGTCAGGTACCATAAGGGTACCTGATGACCACTGACATGTACAGGCTACCATGCTGGGTAGTGGGCAATCTTCCCCCATCGCCTACACAATCACTCAAAAATTTTTAAAAATTTGAAGGTCAGACCCAGATGTGGGGACTGAACATAAATAAATCTATGTACATATACAGTGTAAAATACAGGGCATAAAGTGAGAAAAGCCATAATCAACATTCTATAAGCAAGCCAGATTGTCAGCAGTTTGTGTCCTAGAGACTAAGTCTCAGAAAAGATACAGCCAAAGAGTTGCTGAAAGATGTAAGTCGAAACATGGCACCTGGAGTAATGGTGAAATTCTCAGAAGCAGTGATATCTTTGGAGAACACACCATGACAAAAATGTTCTACATAGTATACAGGATGTATGAGATTTACGAAAATATGTTGTAGCATTTGTAGATTTAGAGATAGCTTTGTTGTGTGTGTGTGTGTGTGTGTGTGCGCGCATGTGCTTGTATATGAACACTTGCTTGATATGTCCTAATTTGTTGTGCCGAATGGCCAAAGGCTAAACGAATAAAATAAACCTCCAAATTGTACAGAAATTACATTTCAATTATAAGAGTCAAAGGGCACAGGAGAAGACTTGGAAAATCAGCTGAAGGGAATGGAGAATGTCTTTAACAATTGATGAAGGTTGAAGTAGAGATGATGTAAATTGCAGACTGCCAATTACAAGAAAAGCATTTCTGAAAAAGAGAAAGTTGTTGGTATCAAATATAAATTAAAGTGCAAGGAAGTATTTTTTGAAGGTATTTGTCGGGAGTGTAACCCTGTAGGGAACATGGACAATAAATATTTAAGACAAGATGAAAATAGATTTTTAAATTTGCTGCTAGAGAAAAAATCCTGAAGATTAAATGGGTGGATCAGATAACTAATGAAGAGGCAATGAAAAGAAATGTCAAGTAAAATTGATGGCATAGTAGGTTGACTAACTAAAGGGATTGGTTGACCGGGGAAATGTGGTGGCGGTGGCGGGAGTGGGGGTAAAAATAGTAGAGGCAGATAAAGGCTGAATTAACTGAAGTGTTGGATACACTGTCATAACCAAACTGTAAGCATTCAACCCAACCTAGATGTCAGGCTATGCTACACATCATTATATGACCACAACCTACATTTCAGAAAGTAATTCCGAAAGGTACCCAAAAAGAAGAGGATGGGGTGGTGGTGGTGGTGGTGGGGGGTGTTACGAATGTTGCAACAACTTTTTTTCTATTTTTTAAAAATTTATTTTGTATGTAGATGGTCTGAAGAGCAGAATTCAAGTTATCTCAACCCAAAAAACCCTGTGCCAACTTGAGGGAATTTAAAATGTTCAAAATTTTGACTATTTTTTTTCAGATCTTTTGCCCATCACATTTTTGACCTTTGCATTCCATGACAAAAAGCACTTGGATCTTTCTTGTACTGCATTACATTTTCAACAATTTCAACTGTTAAACATTTTCACACCATATACTTCCAAAGATACAGAGATTCAAAACAATAGAAATTTTTCAAATTAACAAAAAACTCCAAAAAATGCCAATTTTAGCACCGTACTATTTTTAAAACCATAATGGTGTGTGCATGAAATGGTCAATGTTTATCAATCCCAAGAAGCCCCCATCCTACATCAGTGCGTTGTTCATTTCTGTCTGGTTTGGAGAACTGGATGGCCAGGTGTCCTTGGGAGGCCTGACACTGTCAATACCAATTACCCTCCCCTCACAACCTTCTGTCTCTGCCTGTACTGCAGTTGAAAACACAGCATCTTTCCATAGCATTGTAGGTCTACTGCTATGCGATGGATTCAGCACTTCTACATGTGCACCTTAATGAAAGATTTCAGTATATGATCAGGCTAAAAAGCAAAATAGATGTCTGAATGAAAATAAGCAAAGTAGACTAATTTTTGTGTTAAATGATCACTTACTTCAGATACTGTTCGAATAGTAAAAAAGGCAGCATTAAGTATTTGAACCAGATCCTGAATGTGGGTTTTCCACGATAGTTTACTATATATCTGAACACTTAGAAATTTGAACTGTTCACTTTTAATACTCATATGCCCATTCTGTGAAATTAAAGCATCAGGTTTTGTTGAATTCTGTGTTACAAACTGTAAAAACTGAGTCTTGCTGTGATTTAGTGTTAGTTTATTTTCTACAAGCCATGAACTTCTGTCAGGAACTACAATATTTGGAACTGAGCCAATGTTGCACACAACATCCTTTACTACCAAGCTAGTGTCGTCAGTAAACAGAAATATTTTGGAGTTACCTGTAATGCAGGAGGGCATATCATTGAAATAAATAAGGAACAGGACTGACCCCAACACTGATCCCTGGGGTAACCGCCAATCGACGTACTCCACTCAGACCGCACATCACGGCCATTCTCAACACTGTGAATAACGACCTTTTGCTGTCTGTTGCTAAAGCAAGAGGTGAACCAATTGTGAGCTGCTCCCCGTATTCTGTAATGGTGCAGCTTCTGGAGCAATATTTCGTGATCAACACAAACACACAACTTAGCTAAATCAAAAAATATGCCTAGCGTTCAAAACCTTTTGTTGAGACCCTCTAGTACCTCACAGAGAAAAGAGAATATAGCATTTTCAGTTTTTAAACCACTTCTAAAGCCAAACTGTACATTTGACAGCAAAATATGTGATATAAAATGATCAGTTATCCTTACATACACAGCCCTTTCAATAACTTTAGCAAACACTGATGGCATGGAAACAGGTCTAAAATTGCCTACATCACCCCTTTCTCCCTTTTTATAAAGCGGCTTTACCACTGAGTACTTTAACCATTCAGGAAACTGACCATTCTTAAAGGAAAAATACAAATATGTCTAAGTACTATGCTAAAATGTGCAGCACAGTACTTTAATATTCTGCTAGGCCCTCCATCATATCCCTGAGAGTCCTAAGTAGTCAGTGATTTGATTATTGACTCTGTCTCCCTCTTGTCCTTATCACAGAGGGGTATTTCAGACATCAATCTTGGAAAAGCATTTTCCAAGAGAGTTATATGATTCCCTGTACAAACTAAGATTTTATTTAATTCACCAGAAATGCTCAGAAAGTGATTGTTAAATACTGTACATACAGGTTGAAAAGTATTTAAACCGACAAACTCTGGGAGGTTGTAGGGGACATCAAAACAAATATTTTTCCCTAATGTCGTTTTTTCCTATGAGGAGTATTTAAACCGGTGGAGGTCGTATTACACTCTTCAGTTGTTAGAGGCTGTATTACGATCTTCAGTTGTTAGAGGGCATATTACGCTCTTCAGTTGTAGGCAACTGCTTTCCACCAGTGCAGTAGTGCATTGTCTCTGTTTACTAATGGAGCGATACATCTGGAGTGAGTACACTGGTATGGTTGATGCGTACTACGTAGCGCACAACAACGGACAAGCTGCAGAGCGGGTTTATCAACAACAATATCCTAATCGCTGTATCCTGCATCATACGACCTTTGCTGCTGTGTACCAACGTCTGCGTTAGACCGGGTCATTTAGCAGATTACCTGGACAGGGATGCTGTTGCATGGTAAGAACGCTGCAATTTGAGGATGCTGTCTTGCAGCATGTGGAGTGGGATCCTTCAGTCAGCACTCGTGCAATTGCACATGACATGGGGACGAATCAGAAGAATGTAAGAACAGTCCATTTCATTCACAGCGTGCCCCACAACCTGGAACCAGTTGATTATCCACCCAGAGCACAGTTTTCGCAGTGGTACCTGGAACATTGTGAAATGCAACCTACATTTCCATCCTGTGTGTTGTTTACCGATTAAGCAACGTTCGGGCATGATGGAGTCTTCAACATGCACAATTCACATTTTTGGAGTGAGGATAACCCACATGCCACAGTTACTAGCACTCATCAAGTGCCGTTCTTCGTTAATATGAGGGTTGGTGTTGTTGGGGACTGTTTAATTGGGCTGTATCTGCTACCTAGGCCATTAAATGGCAGGCACTATTACAATTTTCTCGTCAGAGCATTGCCAGAATTGCTGGAAAACGTCCCGCTCCCTACAAGACAATGCATGTGGTTCCAACATGAAGGGGCGCCGGCACATTTCAGTCATTGTGTGAGTTGATTCCTGGACCGACGGTTCCCAGAAACGTGGATTGGCAGAGGTGGTCCTGTACCATGGCCTGCTTGATCCACAGATATGTCCCCTCTGGACTTGTTTGTGTGGGGAGAGATGCGCAACCTTGTTTACACAACTCCTGTTGCATCAGAAGAGGATTTGGTTGCCCAGATAGTGGCAGCCCCAGGAACAATTCAGGATACTCCTGGGGTTTTTGCCCGTGTCAGGCAGATCATGATCCGACGGTGTAACCTTTGTTTACGTGTCAATAGATGTATTTTTGAAAATCTACTGTAATTGAAATTGGGTTGTGTTAATGTGTTGTCTCTTGGTCATAAAAAATGGAAAAGTGCTTGTTGGTTTAATTAATTTGCCGCCAGAGAAATCTTCCTCTACTGGTTTAAATACTACTTACAAGAAAAAATGACATTAGGGAAAAATATTTGTTTTGATGTCCCCTACAATCTCCCAGAGTTTGTCGGTTTAAATACTTTTCACCCTGTATATCTGATTTATCAGTAACAGAAATATTTTTACTGCGAACTTACTTTATATTGTTGTCCTTGTGCTGCTGACCAGACACTTCACAACTGACAACGTGGTTTTAATTTTTTCCTGTGAATTAGCTGTTCTATTTGCATACTACATACCCTTTGCCTTCTTAATTACATTTTAAGCACCTAAACAATACTGTCTGTCATGGGCTACTGTAGCTTGATTGTGACTACTTCTAACATTGTGATATAGTTCCTGCTTTGTTCTACACGAGATCCTTATCCCACTAGTCAGCCACCCAGGCTGCCTTTTACTGCTAGTACCTCGTTTAGAATGTTCTTATGGAAACTAACTCTCAAAGAGCATGAGAAATGAGGAAAGCATTATATTTGTCTTTTATGTTATCGGCACTATCAACATCCTGCCACTCTTGTTCCTTGGCAAAGTTTAAAAAACTCTCTATTGCCGTTCGATTAGCTTTCCTACGCAGTTTGTTTGAGTACAAAAGCATTTTCGTGTTAAAATTTGTGCATCATGGTCTGAAAGGCGATTAACCCTTTTACTAACAGAATGCCCATCTAGTAATGAAGAATGAATAAAAATATTGTCTATGGCTGTGTTACTGTTCCCCTGCACCCTAGTAGGAAAAAACACTGTCTACATCAGACCATATGAGTTCAGGAGATCTACTGGCATCATTTTTCCTGCACAGTCGTACACAAAATTATTATTGAAGTCACAATATATAACTAATTTTTGGTACTTCCTATGAAGTGAACCAAGATCTCTCTCTAGCTTGAGCAGAAATGCTCTGAAGTCAAGAGTTAGGGGACCTATAAACAACAACAATCTGAAGTTTAGTTTCAATAAATTCAACTGCCCCTGCACAATGTTCAAATATCCGTTCAGTGCAGTGCCGTAACATATCTATGGACTGTGTTTTACGTATATGGCCACTTCGCCACTCTGCAAGGAACTCCTTTGAAAACAGCCAGCTAATCTGTATCTCGGTAAAGGAAGCCTCTGAATTGTCAAATTATTTAAGTGGTGCAATGAACTCAGATTCATAAGGATACAGGTTCAGCTTCATTCCAGCCATCCTGCTTTAGGTTTTCCTAAACCATTCCAGACAAGTAGCAGGACAGTTTCTTCAACAAGGCTGTGGCTGATCGCCTGTCCCATCCTAGTTTAACATATATGTATAGAGGGGACAGCTTTCATATACGAAAACAAGGAAAAAAGTTCATATAAACATTTGTCTGAAAAATCCTTCATTTTTGAGTAATTACTGAAAGGCGACATTCAACAACTTTCCACACTGCACAACTCAATAACTTGCAACTGTTTGGCTCATTATTATTATTATTATTATTATTATTTTACATGTCTAGTTCCATAGGACCAAACTGAGGAGCAAATCTTCAAGGTCATGGAACGTGTCAGTACATGAAATTACAACATAAAAGTAATAACAGATAAAATAAAATGTTTATGAACTTAAAAAAAGACAAGCCATAAGTTTATGTAAATGTAATCAACAATATAACACAGAAATCAGCTTAATTTTTTAAGGAACTCCTTGACTGAATAGGAGGAGCGATTCACAGGGAAACTCTTTAGTTTCTGTACATGTACTATTAGTAGTGACTTTACTGTAAGTGCTCCTTCAAACAGTTCAAGATATTCATTTCATGAACAGGCATATGGGACTTTTATGTATGGCTGCGTGAATGGTAGTGGACACAAAGCTGCACAGCACATGTGGAAATGATGGAATAGAAAATTTCCACAACCAATATGTATGGGCCAAACACAATCCTCCTGACACTGCAGTACATCCTAGACATCAGCATCAGTTAAAGATTAATGTGTGGGCCAGAATTGTAGGTGACTGACACAGTCTTCCAGCATGTCTTACAAGTGCTGCCTACAGAGACATCATTCAGAACACACTCCAAGACTTACTACAAGATGTGTCCCTGCAAATAAGAAGAAACTTTGCTGTATGTGTGCTAGGGCTCTAGCACATTTCAGTCTGTGTTTGAGATGTACTGGCTGATAACTACCATGACAGAGGAGCAGTTCAATGGTCTACACATTCCTCCAACCTCAGTCCTTTGGATTATTATCTCTGAGGGCACCCTAAACAACTGGTCTATGCAGCAGACAATTTGGATACGGAAACTCTATGGCATGTCATGGAATCCTGTGAAACCATCAGGGAATATTTGAAAGGGTGCAACAGTTCATGATTCAATGAGTGCATGCATTTTATAAGGTAGAGGAAATCTTTTCAAGCATTTATGAGTTTGTCTTGAATAATCCCAATCACCTAAATTGTGAACATGTCCGAAAAAAACAGACACCATTTTGCTCCTGTAGCCTTTATGAACCACAACACAAAGGAGATAAAGACATCAGCTGCCAATGGACATTGATTTAAATCAATGGGGAAAGTTGAAAATTTGTGCCGGACTGGGATTCAGTCCCAGATCTCCTGCTTACTCAGTAGATGCACTAACCACTGCACCTCCAGCCACCGTGGTCATTGCAACTCCACTGACTACCCGAGCATGCCTCCTATCAGACCCAAATTCCCAACCTATCCACACACTACAAATATAGTGTCCCTTGCCCATTATCCTCAATACTCTTGGTACCTCGCCGATCGCTCTAAAAGTTTGAGCTTGTGTGCATATGTCCAAAAGAAAAGGCCCTTCAGTGCAGACGCACACCAACCCAAATTCTTACAGGAATCAGTGAGATGCCGTGGGTAATGAGGAATAATTTGGAAGGAGCACTACATTAGTTGTTTATGTATAAGTTGACAATTTAGGTCTGAAGGGAGGCATGCTGGGGTAGTCCATGCAGTTGCGTGACCACTCTATCTGGATGGCGCAGTGGTCAGTGCACCTGCCTAGTAAGCAGATGACCCAGGTTTGAATCCCGGTCCGGTATAAATTTTCAACTTTCTCCATTGATTTAAATCAGTGTCCACTGGTAGCTAATGTCTTTAATTCTTTGTGTCCACAAAGTTTAATTAGAGTGCAGTTGTAATAGAAAGCTTAGTTTAGGACTCTGACATGACAATGGATTTGAATGGTATCATCCAACTTCTCCACCATGGCTACAATTGTCCAATTATGTGTCTCATAATAACACCATCAAACAAACTAATCTCCGAACATCATTGTGATAAGATATTTGTTGGTATCCAAAACAGGCTTGTCATATCACTTCTGTTCTTGACACCTTACTATACATTTCACATTACTTATCGACTTTGCAGCAATACATGTCCTATGCAGTCATGGGCCACTGTTTACTCTGCTGAATTTAATTGTATTATCTATTAAACTCTTTACATCCCTCGGAATGTGGTGATAGGCATTTATGGCCGGATGTCTCACTCCTTTCTATGTCCCACTAATGCAGAGTGGTAGATAGTGCAAACTTCATAGTGGAGGAAATGTACTATGAGGCTGCTGTCAGCATGCCGAAGTTTAAAGAGCTGTCTAGATGTACCCTTGTCCGGTTCTCAGCTACGCTACAGATCAGTTTGCATATAAACAATTTATTTATGAAAATATACAGTACAATCACCAACAAACTTTACATATTCACATACACCTTTACCTTTTACCCAAATGAATACAGACTCATTTACAGATATTTTCCTCCTGTTACGAGTATATAAAGACAAATCAGAAGTGGACATATAAGCAGATTTACCGAAGTCTTTATTGGAAAGTTCGGCCATATGGTAGGTGTGAAATGCAATAATGTCTCTGTCAACGAAACTTTCGAGTCCACCAACATTTGGTACTCCAGAACCTCCACGGACAATGGCTACAGTAAACCATCCGTTACCATGACCAAATGAATCATTAATATCTAAACTAAAATTAAGTCGGCACCCACAGAAAACAGATGGTCCGTCCAGCAAGGCCTACAAGATGTCGTAGAATGGACATCACATATAATCCTTATTATATGCTTCTATGCAACACACACTGCTATTCTCAATGAAGAACTACACCAGATTTTGCCAAAATCTTGTATTATCCAAAACACAAAAGATGCGTTGCGTAGACATTTAAAATTGTCTGCAATATTTGAATTCCAGTTCAAATACTTATCAATTTATACACCTAAGAATTTGGAGTATTCTATTTCATTTTCTGATTTACCTCCAAACACAACTTATAATGATGTGGTCAGGCCTTGTGCAGTACTGAATTGTGTGTATTGTAGAAATAATATCATGTAACACTTTAAGCTGTTGTTCACATTATTCAAACAATGGAAAATCCAGGATGGAATGATGGCAATATTATGTACAGGATAGAGTGCTACTCATCTAATAGTG
Organism: Schistocerca gregaria; assembly: GCF_023897955.1. Taxonomy (NCBI): domain Eukaryota; kingdom Metazoa; phylum Arthropoda; class Insecta; order Orthoptera; family Acrididae; genus Schistocerca; species Schistocerca gregaria. Next base: position 649,395,580 of record NC_064931.1, on the reverse strand, counting down.
GACATGTTGAGCAGTAGACTGGCACCACAAAAGGCTTATAAACAAGTGAGCTTATGGTCAAAAGGCCTTCCGTCATTGCTTATCACAATTTTCATGTTTGAGAGGTTCCAAATAAAGACTTTGGTAGGTCATATTATATTTCTGGTATGGCCTTGGCTGTCTGTACCTGCAGTATACATAGACTGGAGAGTGTTGAATGTGTAAATCTGTGGTTTAAGGGCCATGGATGTCATGAAAATTTTACTGTAACTGGTGATTGTACTGTTTATGAGCATCATCATCATCATTAAAGGTGGCCTTGAACCTCTATCCCTCCCATGATTAGTCAAAACACATTGATCTTGCCAAACCTGAGAAGTGTGTGTTGTCTTATTTGAGATTGTCTTTTGGCTGAAAACTCACTTGTTTAACAGCCTTTTTGTTGTTCAACTTATTCTTTATTGTGTGACTGGTTTCAATCAAAGACTATTATCCAGCACACAAAAGGTGGGTAATTGCTATCAACTGGATGAATTCTCACCAATTCACAACTCTTCAGCATTCTAGCATCTTATTTGATGTCATTTCTACAGTTTATAAGAGCTGTGAAACACAACCAACAAATAAATTTTTTCACATATTGTGTTATATATGAATTTCGTGACAGTTCATTTGCAAAGCAGCACTTCTTAATTTTCAGGAACATATATATGTTTTCAGGTATTGAAGTTACTCAAGTAGGCTTGATTCTAATAATAAATTCCACTACAGCTGTAAAAATTATTTGTTACTAAAAAAAGGAAAGCACTACCCAGTTTCAGGGCATGTGTCCCATCTCCAGGTGCACATTAAAATGTGAGTCCCCAAAGGATGCATAAGTAAGGGTGAAATAGGTTAAAAGATTACATCACTTTTCCATGATGAATAATTTTTACAACTGTAGTGAATTTTATCATTAACACTGAATAACAGTTGCGGATGTCCCATCAAGAGAAACGTGTGTTGATTATAATACTTGCATCATCAGCAAAGAGAACTGTTTTTGCTTCTTGGATATACAATAGAAGATCACTTACACATAACAAGAGTGAGTCAGTATCTGTCCCATTGGTGAACATGTATTGATTATTCCCCCCTTTTGTAGTTGTTGTTTCATTGTGAACACTTTCAGAGTGTCTTAATGGACACATTGTGTCTTTTCATTAGATACAAGGAAAACCAGTTACCAGCAAAGATATCTGATACCATAATATTTTAGCTTCTCTGTATAATGCTTGAATTATACAGTGAAATGCTTTTACAAGTCACGATTAATGCCAGCTGACAATATTTTGTCATTTAAACTCTGAATAATCATTAGTGAATTAAAAATATCCTATAGTAAGATTCATTAGAAGTAAAAATTGGGACCGATTAAGTACCTTGTTTCAAGAGAGATGTGTTATGGTTTCCTGAATACATATTTTTTCCAATATCTTAAAGGAGGAGATAAGTATACTTTCTTTCTTTTAGAGGGATTTGACGGTAGCACATTTCTGTCCATGTGCAAATATAACCTGTGATAGTGTATTGTTGCATGCGTGACTGAATACACTGCATATATGTTTAGAATTGTGTTTTACACGAGATATTGTTAACTCCGTGTGAGATTTTTGATTTTCTAAATCACTTTCCTTTAACACAGCATAGACTTTTTCTTCTAGCATGTAATCACTCCTATTTCTCTGTTTGTCCTGTTTCAAACAATTTCCTTTTTGTTGCACATAACATTTTGATTCTTTCTTTTAATCCAGAGTGTGTCTTACCTGCACTTAAAAGATATCATTATAGAAATACATTAAATTTTGAATTGACATTGCCACATTACACACATCCCTCTAGTCAGCTTCCAGTAAGGCTGCCCTGAAACTTTGTTGACCATTAATATGTGTATTCCATCTCCACAATGAATTTTCACTCTGCAGTAGAGTGTATGCCGATTTGAAACTTCCTGTGAGCCACACTGGATTTGAAACCAGTTCTTCATTACAATGTAAAAAATGTTAACAAACACACTGGAAGAAGTAACACTGAAAGGACAGACTTGATATGTGTTTGGATAGCTCAGTTGGAAGAGTCCAAAAAAATGAAGGTCCTACATTTGAGTGCCAATCTGGCACATAGTTTTAATCTTCCAGGAAGTTTTAGTAATCTGTTTTCAGTGACACCACAACATCATTATCAGATAAGTTGCTTGGTATGGCTAGTCATAGAGGTCATTCAGTTTGGATTGATATTTATGTCACTAAGTGTTTACCTTCAAATTTTTTTGTGTATTAATGTAGTACTTTCCTGTGTAACTGTGGCGGGAAAGTTGACAAGACACCACAGCTTTTAAGTATTAAGTAACATTTTCAATTCATTCCTTGTTTCTTAAGTTTCCAGAAAATTAAGATTAATAACTCTGCAGTCAATCATCTGCTTATTTTTGTTTGTTATGTGGTATAGTGTGTGAAATTTTTGTAGGAATATTTGCAAGTTTTTCAGTTGGGGTCTATATGTTGTATGGGCATAAATGAAGAACCACAGGTAGAAAATGTATTTGAGCATGAAGTCTTTTGCGATGGCACTGTTGCAGAAAACATTCTCAGACTTCTTGCCACGTCAATTCAGGGTAGAACCTCATGCTTTTAATGATCACATTTATCATCTTCATCAGGAGCAACTGACTATCTGATTAGCCAAACTTCTGCTGTAATGGCTATATACAGGGTGTTACAAAAAGGTACGGCCAAACTTCCAGGAAACATTCCTCACACACAAATAAAGAAAAGATGATTTCCATGTCAGAGCTCATTTTAGTTTCGTCAGTACGTACTGTACTTCCTCGATTCACTGCCAGTTGGCCCAATTGAAGGAAGGTAATGTTGACTTCGGTGCTTGTGTTGACATGCGACTCATTGCTCTACAGTACTAGCATCAAGCACATCAGTGTAGCATCAACAGGTTAGTGTTCATCACGAACATGGTTTTGCAGTCAGTGCAATGTTTACAAATGCGGAGTTGACAGATGCCCATTTTATGTATGGATTAGCACGGGGCAATAACCGTGGCGCAGTATGATTGTATTGAGACAGATTTCCAGAACGAAAATGAAGGTGTCCTGACAGGAAGACGTTCGAAGCAATTGATCGGCGTCTTAGGGAGCACGGAATATTCTAGCCTATGACTCGTGACTGGGGAAGACCTAGAATGACGAGGATACCTGCAATGGACGAGGTAAATCTTCATGCAGTTGATGATAACCCTAATGTCAGCGTCAGAGAAGTTGCTGCTGTACAAGGTAACATTGACCACATCACTGTGTGGAGAGTGCTACGGGAGAACCAGTTGTTTCCGTACCATGGAGTTGGAGGTTTCAATTTACCAGATATAGACTGGGACACTCAGATGTTTAGGACGGGTGGTAGGGACAGAGCATCGAGTGACATTATACTGAGTGCACTATCCGAAAATTACCTCGAGCAGTTAAACAGAGAACCGACTCGTGGTGATAACATCTTGGACCTACTGATAACAAACAGACCCGAACTTTTCGACTATGCTATGTGCAGAACAGGGAATCAGTCACCATAAGGCCGTTGCAGCATCCCTGAATATGGAAGTTAATAGGAATATAAAAAAAGGGAGGAAGGTTTATCTGTTTAGCCAGAGTAATAGAAGGCATATTTCAGACTACCTAACAGATCAAAACGAAAATTTCTGTTCTGACACTGTTGAGTGTTAATGGAAAAAGTTCAAGGCAATCGTAAAATACGTTTTAGACAGGTACGTGCCGAGTAAAACTGTGAGGGATGGGAAAAACCCACCGTGGTACAACAAAGATAGGAAACTACTGTGAAAGCAAAGAGAGCTTCACTCCAAGTTTAAACGCAGCCAAAACCTCTCAGACAAACAGAAGCTAAACGATGTCAAAGTTAGCGTAAGGAGGGCTATGTGTGAAGCGTTCAGCGAATTCGAAAGTAAAATTCTATGTACCGACCTGACAGAAAATCCTAGGAACTTCTGGTCTTACGTTAAACAGAGGATGACACGCGTAAAACTGAAATACTAAACACCTTTTTCCAAAGCTGTTTCACAGAGGAAGACCGCACTGCAGTTCCTTCTCTCTACGCGAAAGAACTTGCCCCCCTTCTAACAGCTGTGTACCGCAAGTCTCTAGAGGAACAGAAGGTTCCAAATGATTGGAAAAAAGCACAAGTAGTCCCAGTCTTCAAGAAGGGTCGTCGAGCAGATGCGCAAAACTATAGACCTATATCTCTGACGTCGATCTCTTGTAGAATTTTAGAACATGTTTTTTGCTCAAGTATCATGTCGTTTTTGGAAACCCAGAATCTACTCTGTAGGAATCACACATGGATTCCGGAAACAGTGATCGTGTGAGACCCAACTCACTTTATTTGTTCATGAGACCCAGAAAATATTAGATACAGGCTCCCAGGTAGATGCTATTTTTCTTAACTTTCGGAAGGCGTTCGATACAGTTCTGCACTGTCGCCTGATAAATAAAGTAAGAGCCTACGGAATATCAGACCAGCTATGTGGTTGGATTGAAGAGTTTTTAGCAAACAGAACACAGCATGTTGTTATCAATGGAGAGACATCTAGAGACGTTAAAGTAACCTCTGGTGTGCCACAGGGGAGTGTTATGGGACCATTGCTTTTCACAATATATATAAATGACCTAGTAGATAGTGTCAGAAGTTCCATGCGGCTTTTCGCGGATGATGCTGTAGTATACAGAGAAGTTGTAGCATTAGAAAATTGTAGCGAAATGCAGAAAGATCTGAAGCGGATAGGCACTTGGTGCAGGGAGTGGCAACTGACCCTTAACATAGACAAATGTAATGTATTGCGTATACATAGAAAGAAGGATCCTTTATTGTATGATTATATGATAGCGGAACAAACACTGGCAGCAGTTACTTCTGTAAAATATCTGGGAGTATACGTGCGGAACGATTTGAAGTGGAATGATCATATAAAATTAATTGTTGGTAAGGCGGGTACCAGGTTGAGATTCATTGGGAGAGTCCTTAGAAAATGAGGTCCATCAACAAAGGAGGTGGCTTACAAAACACTCGTTTGACCTATACTTGAGTATTGCTCATCAGTGTGGGATCCGTACCAGATCGGGTTGACGGAGGTGATAGAGAAGATCCAAAGAAGAGCGGCGCGTTTCGTCACAGGGTTATTTGGAAACCGTGGTAGCGTTACGGAGATGTTTAACAAACTCAAGTGGCAGACTCTGCAAGAGAGGTGCTCTGCATCGCGGTGTAGCTTGCTCGCCAGGTTTCGAGAGGGTGCATTTCTGGATGAGGTATCGAATATATTGCTTCCCCCTACTTATACCTCCCGAGAGGATCACGAATGTAAAATTAGATCGCGCACGGAGGCTTTCAGAGAGTCGTTCTTCCCGCGAACCATACGCGACTAGAACAGAAATGGGAGGTAATGACAGTGGCACGTAAAGTGCCCTCTGCCACACACCGTTGGGTGGCTTGTGGAGTATAAATGTAGATGTACAGAGTGTGCAGGCACTATCAGCAGCTGATTCGTCTCCACAGGTACACTTCTGCGAATGGTTCATCCAACAATGTGTCAATCCTCATTTCAGTGCAAATGTTCTCTTTACGGATGAGGCTTCATTCCAACGTCATCAAATTGTAAATTTCCACAATCAACATGTGTGGGCTGACGAGAATCTGCACGCAATTGTGCAATCACGACATCAACACAGATTTTCTGTGAACGTTTGGGCAGGCATTGTTGGTGATGTCTCGATTGGGCCCCATGTTCTTCCACCTATGCTCAATGGAGCACATTATCATGATTTCATACGGGATACTCTACCTGCGCTGCTAGAACATGTGCCTTCACAAGTACGACACAACATGTGGTTCATGCATGATGGAGCTCCTGCACATTTAAGTCAAAGTGTTCATACACTTCTCAACAAGAGATTCAGTGACCGATGGATTGGTACAGGCGGACCAATTCCATGGGCTCCACGCTCTCCTGACCTCAACCCTCTTTACTTTCATTTATGGGGGCATTTGAAAGCTCTTGTCTGCGCAACCCCGGTACCAAATGTAGAGATTCTTCGTGCTCGTATTGTGGACAGCTGTGATACAATACGCCATTCTCCAGGGCTGCATCAGCGCATCAGAGATTCCATGCGATGGAGGGTGGACGCATGTATCCTCGCTAACGGAGGACGTTTTGAATGTTTCCTGTAACAAAGTGTTTGAAGTCACGCTGGTACGTTCTGTTGCTGTGTGTTTCCATTCCATGATTAATGTGATTTGAAGAGAAGTAATAAAATGAGCTCTAACATGGAAAGTAAGCATTTTCGGACACATGTCCACATAACATATTTTCTTTCTTTGTGTGTGAGAAATGTTTCCTGAAAGTTTGGCCATACCTTTTTATAACACCCTGTATAGCCTGTAGGCAGCTTGTGACTGATCACTAATTACATAATGCTGTCACAGATCTTGTCAACATCTGCATTGGTGGTACCACCGCTCCCGTAGTAGTGTTAACATTGTGATGAATATCTCTGCCTCTTCTCTACATGTGTGAGTTCACTACCATGCACCACTAAACTCTTCTCATGTGTTCTTATTTCTACAGCCCCATCAATTACAGAATCCAAGTGTGTAGGAGCCTGGGATAAGACTTGCCGCCCCCCCCCCCCCCCCCTTCCTGTGAAACCACATTTTGTGTTTGTTTTTAAGGCTGTACTCAGCAACGACAAATTTCTCCAGTTCTTGATTTTTAATATGACTTTTTGGTTCTGCACAGTAGTTGTAAATGGGATGGACTGACCAACATAATTGCAACCACACCCCAGGAATCCTGAGGCTTAGCATCTTTATCTTCTTAGGAAGAAGTCTTATACCTCACCTTGTCAGGACTCGGCCTATTTTGCTGGATATAACTCCACAGAAAGGAAGGAATACCATTGGTGGTTCAATATGTGAATGTACAACATTTTCGAGTTTTCTTTCCTAGGAGAACGCTGACCTCATATCACAGGAGCCATAGCGGTTCTTTTGAAACGTATACTTCAGATGATTAATTTTTGAATCCAAGCGGTCCTCATCAGACTCTTCTGGACTGTATGAGAAAACGTTTGGTGCTACGATCTTAATCAGTGTGCATCGGCCTGTGGTACATGGAGTGACCAAGATGTCCATATGACCTTTGTTGTACCGAAACTTCTAAAAAGGCAACCTTTCTTCTTTCCTGTCTTGGCAGTGAACTGGATGCTTTGGTGCATGCTGTTCACATGCTCAAGACCTTCTATAACGCGTGGCCAGAACATAAATGTGTCATCACCATAACCATAGAATGAAGTTGGGCGAAGGGAAATCAAATGTAATTCACACTGTTCAAAATGCTCCATATTAAAGTTGGATACTACTGGAGACAATGGAGAACCATCTGTCATTTCATAAAACTTACTGCCATACAAGAAGTTGGTGGTCATCATAACATGGCGGAACTTATCATTTCAGGTGGAAAATGCTCTGCCTACAGTTTCAGTGCATCCTCCACAGGAACTTTTGTAAATAGTGAGACCACATCCAGTCCGATTGAAATATCATTTGCACCAATACTACTCTGTTTTATTTTCTTAAAAAACATGTGAGATTTTCTGATGTGATGACAGAAGCCAATTATTGGAGTCATTAAATTAGTTTCGTATTTGGCAAACCTGTATGTACGAGAGCCAATAGTGTAAACAATTGTCTCAATGGAATACCTTCCTTGTGAACTTTAGGTAATCCATACAGTCTGGGAAATATAGGGTCACAGGCTCTAAGATTTTTCATGACATCCTCTGATAGACCAGAATTCTTCAGGAGATTCACCATTTTTCTGCTTTAGGACAGAGTTGGGTTCCATTTCATGCATTTGATCCGAATATTTACGAAAGTGCCTCAGGAGGACACAATAAAACTGTAGAGCTGAGAATTTTCCTCCTGAAATGATATAGTTGTTCCATCACATTATGATGATACCTATTTCTTTATGGCGGAAGGTTTTATGAAATGACAGATGGAACAGCTATTGGTTCTCCACTGTCTCCAACTTTTTATAGGACATTTTGAGGCATGTGGATTAAATATGGCTCCCCTTCATCCATCTTAATTTTATCGCTATGTTGATGACATGTTTATGGTCTGGCCACAAAACAGTGTAGAAGTTCTTGAGCACTTCCTTGAATGTATGAGCAGCACACACCCAAACATCTAGTTCAATGTAAAGACAGAGAAAGAATGAAAAAGGCTGCCATTTTTAGATGTTTTGTTACAATGAAAGGTGGATGGCATTCTGGGCTACTCAGTATACTGGAAGCCAATGCACACTGAGTTGGATCTCAGTGCTCAGAGTTTTCATCACCCAGTCCAGAATAGAGCAGTTTGAAATACATTGGTACACAGAACAAAAACTGTTACTAATGAGGACCAGTTGGATTCCAAAATTAATTATCCGAAGCATATGTTTTGAAAGAATGGCTAGGGTTCACGTGATATAAAGTCAGCAATCTCCAAGGTAAAATTTAAAGAAAAAGAAAGTGAGAATGTTCAACATTCATGTGATGAGCCACTGATGGTATTCCTTTCTTTTTACAGTGCTATCCAACAAAATATGCAGAGTCCTGGTAAGATGAGGTATTTTCTGATTTCCTAAGTAGTTAAAGGAGATGATACATTCTGTTATGGTCAGTCTTAGACTCAGGAGCCCTGGAATTCATAATATCCCTTGTGGTGCAAAGGCAGTTACATCTGGTCAGCCCATCTGTATTGTTCCTGACTACTGTGCAGAACATTAATGGCATATTAAAAAGCGAGACTTGGAGAATTCTGCAGTTTCTGAACAAAGCCTTAGAAAATAACACAAAATATTATTTGAGATGATAAAAGTTTTGTTCCAGGCTACTGCATAATGGGAGTCTATAATTAGAGAGGCAGCAGAAATAAGAATGTATGAGCAGAACTTAAACTGTGACAGCAGGTGCATGAAAGCGAGCTCTTGATGGTGAGAAGAGGCAGCTATTCGTCACATTGTTTACACTATTACAGGAGATGTGGTGCCAACAGTGTAGAGAGTGACCCATTGGTGACAGCATTATATAATTACCGACCAATCATAAGCTGTCTACGGGTTATATAAGGCCACCACGGCAGCAGTTTAGGCAGTCAGTTGCTCCTGACAAAGATAATGGAAGCAATCATCAAAAACTTGAGGTTTTTCCATGAATCTATGCGGCAAGACGTCCAAGAATGTTTTATTCGGCAAATATATTTCATAATCATTTCTTGAATATAGCAGAAAATTATTGGGACAAATTGTTCCAGAGAAAAATCACAGTAGTATGTTAAAAAAGTAGCTCTCACAAATTTCAGTCATATGAATGTATTACCTACTTCTCCTTCTGAAATTAAGAAAGTTAGATATTCTCTCAAAAATAAAAACTCATCTGGTTTTACTGAGTACTGTTCCCAAATAATAAGTTCTGTCTTATCTGAACTATGTAATGCATCACTAACTCAAGGCATTTTTCCGGGGAGACTGTCTTGTCAAACCCCTATTTAAGAAAGGTTTCCAAAATTTTTGATGAAGTGATGTATTCTAGAATATTATCTCGCCTGAGCAACAATAATATCCTCAGTAAATCACAATATGGATTTCTAAAAGAGTAGCTGCACAGAGAATGCCATTTACATGTTCACTCACCAAAGTTTACAAGCAATAAATAATAAAATAGTGCCAATTAAAATTGACAAACTTAAGTTAAGTACCCTGAGTATGTACCTGTGTTCAACAAAGTATTGTTTCCAAGAAGTTAATTTGCTTAAGCCAAATCTGATGACCTTTTTCTACCAGATAAATGCCTCTTTTGCTCCAGCAGAGTTTCCCCAAAGAAGTATCCCATAATGTAAGTCCGCATGGAAAAAGACATAGTATAAAATAAGCATAAGCTCTTTATTCACACAATCCTTCAGTTTCCTTAAGAGATACCAAACTCTTGGCACTTTACTTCAGAGCTTTTCTGTGTGGGTAATCCAGCATAATTTACTACCAAGGTAGATGCCTAACAACTTTACTAGATGGATTTCTCCATTATTAATATTTCCAAGAGAAAAGAGGATACATTTAGTTTCACTATTACTTGATGTCAGCCTATTTTCCTGGAACCACTGAACTACCTTTTGCATCCTCAAGTTGTTCAATTTATTTGCCAGCATTCACATCATTATGTGATGTGATAAAAGTTGTGTCATCAGCATGCATAAAAGATTTATACAGTAGTAAGTTCAGCAGGTCATTCACATTGACAATAAGTGTGAGAGGTCCCTGCATGGCTCCTTGTGGGACTCTATATTTTACTTTCAGAAGGTCAGATTCATTATTTGAGTTTACAACAACCACCTGGTTTCTATTTGCCAAACATTATTTCAGTAATGCTAGTTCCGTTTTAATTATTCCGTGTGTTTAAAGTTTCTTAATTGAAATGCTATGCAAGACGGAGTGAAATGTCTTACTGAGATCTACTAATGTGGGGCAGGTGTGCTGTCTATTTTCAGATCCATGTAATACTGATGATGCAACTTCTTAATTGTTGACAGCCCACTTCGAAATCCATATTGGGCCTCATTGAGTAGGTTGTTACAATAACAAAATCATTTAATTGGTCTTTCATTAATGTTCGAAATTATTGGTACTACTGCTATTGGTCTGTAATTTTGGCACGAACTTCTGTCTCTCGTTTTGTATATTGGCAAGACAATTGTCAGTCTCAGGCAGTCTGGAACTTTAAACATTCTATTATTCTTTTTATGGTAAAATTAGAGAAACCATGTATGTCATCACTTCTGGAGCTGCTCAGTGATCTGATAACATCAAGTATGTCTTTAGGATAAGTAGTCCGCCACCCAGATTTTGGCAACTAACCTTAAGCTCTGCTTCTTGTGAATTGGGAAGTGCAGCCATGTTGTCATCTAAATTACTTTTATTTGCCAATGCTAATTTTCCACAACGTATAAAACTATTATTTAGCTCATCTGCATTTAATGGAACTGGTAGATTTTCTACAGGTAGCCCTCCTTCTGTCTTAATTATTTCCAAGCGGCTTTATATTCGTTACCGGATTGAGGAATGTGGATACCATTGGCCTTTTTATTTTCAGAAATTATATGTTTAACCCATACATTTTTTGAGTTGTCTTATGAATGTCTAGACCCATTAATAGTACAGGATTTATCATGGTAACTTTTAAACAGAATCCTTAAATGATTCACGTAAGGTGTGTACCGTTTCACCATAACCACACCCTGCCATTGGATCGCCAAATTGTGTATCGTGATTCGTCACTCCACACAACCTTTTTCCACTGTTCAATTGCCCAATGTTTATGCTCATTACACCAAGCGTGGTGTCGTTTGGCATTTACCGGTGTGAAGTGTGGCTTATGAGCAGTTGCTCCACCATGAAACCCAAGTTTTCTCACCTCCCGCCTAACTGTCGTAGTATTTTCAGTGGATCCTGATGCAGTTTGAAATTCCTGTGTGATGGTCTGTGTAGATGTCTGCCTATTACACATTACGACCCTCTTCAACTGTCAGCAGTCAACAGACGAGGTCGGCCTGTACGCTTTTTTGTTGTACATGTCCCTTCATGTTTCCACTTCATTATCACATCAGAAACAGTGGACCTTGGGATGTTCAGGTGTGTGGAAATCTCATGTACAGATGTATATGACATGAGTGACACACAATCACCTGACCACGTTTGAAGTCTGTGAGTTCTGCAGAGCACCCCATTCTGCTCTCTCACAATGTCTAATGACTACTGAGGTAGCTGATGTGGAGTACCTGGCAGTAGGTGGCAGCACAATGCACCTAATATGAAAAACATTTTTTTGGGGGGTGCCCGGATACTTTTGACCACATAGTGTATACCAGTGGATTACCTAGATGTTGGAAAAAAACATTAGCAGTAGTTTTGGCAGCACAGTAAGCAGATACTACCACAACCTTGCTGTCAGGGAAGTGAACGGCAGCAATTTCAATTTCTCCCTCGTATATTAAATGCTTGTGATCTATTATCTTAATTGTATAGGTAAATTTCATCAGTATCGATACCCCACCTTTTTCTGTATTTTATCTAAAACAGCCAGTTAAAATTTTATAGTGAGCTGTAATATACATAGTATGTTCATGTTCCTTCAGCCAGTGCTCATTTAGGCACAGCACATCACACTGAAATTCTTCTAAACATAGTTAAAGTGCTGGAGGTTTATTTCCCATTGAATTTATATTTAAATGGAAGACAGGCAGAGATCCACAGTCTTTAGCTGTTAATTGTTGCAAAGATTAATAATTATGTGACTGTGTAATTAATGATGATGACAGTAATTTCACTGATCAAAACTTGGCTGTACATGGCTTGATCATCACTGTAAGTTTTCCTGGGGCAGACATTCATATTCCATACTATGGATGGTGTACATAGATTTTAATTTGTCACTAAAAACTTTTTCAATTACATTGCATAAAGCAAGTTTCCCCATTGCAGTTAAGGTGCTGGCCAAGTTTTGTATATTGGTCCCTCGTAGAAGAGCTTGTACTGTTTAGCGTCACATTATTGAAATGGTCACAGATTTCTTTTTCCATCAAGTCATGTTAATTCCACTGTTATGGCATTTGTATATGTGAGGCTAGTGTTCTCTTGAGGGCAGAAGTCACATCAGATGCATGATTTTTAAAGACATCATTTTATCCTCCTCCTATAGCAATAAAATCTTTAGCTGACAATTTACATAAGCCCCTCTTTTACCCACAACATTACTCATGCAAAGTGCAACTTTTGTAAACTCTTCTACTTCAGACTTCAGGGGAGAAACCCCATACGCGATTTCTCCCTAATATTAGGTCCATTATTGTTCCTCGTATATGTAAACGATCTTCCACTTAATATAAACAACCAGAATAAGTTCTTTTTGCAGATGATGCAAGTATTGTAAATCCAAACATACAGAAACAGTAGAAATGGTACACAGTGTTGTTAAAAGTATCATTGATGTTTTTCTGCAAATGGTCTCACCCTCAATTTCAGTCCTGCATATCTAGGGGCAATACACCAATGATAAGTGTAACACATGGTGAGGAAATAATAAATAGGGTGGAAACTTCAAAATTCTTGTGCGTCCATACTGATGACAATTTAAAATGGAAAAAAACTTTTTTTCAACTCCTAAAACAACTTAGCTCAGCCACATTTGTGCTTGGAATAATTGCAAATCTTGGAGAGAGACAAACCAGTCAGTTCACATATTTTTACTCAATAATGCCATATCGAATAATGTTCTGGGGTAACTTATCTTAAGAAAGTCTTCATTGCTCAAAAACAAGCTGTAAGAATAATATATGGTGCTCACCCACAATCATCTTGTAGACATATGTTCAAGGAATTGGGCATTCTGACTATTGCTTCATGATACATTTATTCCCACATGAAGTTTGCTGTAAATAATACCCTGCAGTTCAAAAGTAACAATGATGTACATAATTAAAATACCAGAAGGGAAAATGACATTTATTTCTCCACATAAAAACTGCCTTTAACACAAAAAGGGGTGCATAATGCTGCAATTAAATATTTTTTATAATTTAGGCAGTGATGTAAAATTCCTGACAGACAGCAAGTAAAAGTTTAAAACAAACTCCTATTATGTAGAAGAATGTCTACTGTTGTAATGTACTAAAAGGCGGTAGGTAGAAATTACAAACTCTGAATTTTTTTTCTATAAATAAAACAAAACTTTATAAATGCTAAGCATGTTGCCATATTTACAAGTTAATTTGCAATGTGAATGTAAAATGGACCATCCCACATCATTAAAATTTATTGTGCAAAAGATCCATGGAACATGAAACTAATAAACAACTATAAATGACTTTTCTGGTAGTAGCAAATAAGAAGCATGGGCTTCCAAATTTTGATCTAACCAAAAACCACTGCTACCATTATATTTGAGCCTGATTTTATGTTCATTGTGATTTCTCTTTTGTCCATATTTTACCAACAAAAACAGCTTGCTAATTGTTTGTCTTCAATGTTTACAATACAGATTCCTGTATTTACATGGTGTCCAGACACATGTAATATAATATAATATATCACCTTCCTTTTGACGTTCTAAATCATTTTAACAGATAGAAAGTTTAACTTTTTTGTCCATTTTACATTATGATGTAAAACAGTGCAGTTACTTTTGAGTATGACAATTTATCTGGATCTCTTTTGCAGCAGCCTGTCTAACTGAAGTATTTAAACCTCTCCCACCTATAATCACAGGGATTCTATCACTGGTGACAGTGCCCCAACCTCCTATATTTTTAGCAATCAGTCCAGCTCATTTATCTTTCTCCTTCCTATGTAGTTTACGTCATGACACGAATACACCTATCTCCAAATACCAGCAACTGGCACAGCACCAATCTGAGCTTCATCCAGCCAGCAGCAACTTGGTCAGTTTCTGGTTAACAGCCATATAACACATTTTATTATGAGTGAAGTGGCAGAGTAAATACCAATCTGTCATAGTCACAATATCCCTGAAATTTACAATGAAAATTTGCTTTGTTCCCAGAACCCATTTAATAACATGGGCTCTGTATAAAATGAAGTGTGGTGAGCATAAAATTAATTGGTATCTCTAATTACCAATGCTGCAATCCAACAAAAATAGTATGTATACTTGCCCTGACAAACTCATATTAATATGGAAAATTAAGAGAGCTGCTCACTTCCTTTCATAAGACACTATATTATGCTGGGCACAAAATAACATACATGGTTGCAAGGGGAACTGGCAAACACGATAGTATTCATTTACTGAGTCCCCTAAGATTTAAAACTCAAGCACTCTCTTGTCATGATAAAACTGGATCATCAAATGCATTGCATTGCACATTACATTAACCACAACGTCTCATTACATAAAAACGATCACAACAACAAGTTATTGAAAAATATCTACAATGACCGGCTAAACTAATAATGATATTTGCCACTTAAAACGGGGCGTATAACAGTTCAGTGCTTAAATTTGTTACAATATCAGCAGTACTCAACTCCAAATGTCATATGTCTCGGTTGGGATCGCACTTTATATGAATGCACAGAGTGCTTCCTTTCAAAATTTAGTACAGCTAGCTTCGCAATAAATCAGCAGTAACGACTATGACTGGCACCTGTACACCTTATTACACGCCAATAGAAAAAAACGTTCCGATTTACAAATATCTTCACTTGCAATGTAGACTCTTGTCTGAATAACACTTTTCCTCTTTATTTACACTGAAGTTCACTTTTAGTTTTGGAAACGTGTGCAAATTACAGTAAATTTTTATTCAATTACTACGTCTGCAAGATCCGATTGCTGGAAGTATTTGGCAACTAAACAGATGAAAAGATTTAGTGATGTTACTGCAGGCTCTTCAGTATGACTTACTTCACAAGCACGAATTCTTGCACATTCTCGCGCTATCGCGCGAAGACTGCTGCAACTTTCTGGAGTGAGTGGCAACTCTATGCATGCCATTAAAGCATACACCCACCTTCCTTGATTCTTGGACAGATGTTCCGAATTCGATAACCATTCCGCGTTGCACTGCAACAGCCACTCTATCAGAAGTTGCGGCAATGGCAAAACGACACTCAATAACGGAGGTATTTTGTATTCTACACAGATAGCGTACCAAGCTTCCTCGTCGCCTATTTCTGGTACACTTTCTTGCGTATTGCTGGTTTGTGGTGGATCTCTGTTCCTGTATTTTGATACTCTCTCTCTCACTGCTGAAAAGTGCGCAACTTGTAGCTGTTGCCATTCCAAATCTGGCAAGAATTGTGGAGGGATCTTCTCACACTCAGGCAGTACATTGACAACACCTCTGATCTTCCGTTTCTCCTCATCAATAACTGCAGTCACAACGGGGGCACATTGCGAAGCTTCCCAACGAACCTGCTGCAAATAATGCACCCCGTCAACTGGGTCTGTAGAAGGATCAAAGTCTTCTGGAATATCGTCAACATGGAAAGCCCTTTTAAGGATGTTCCAATCATCGCCCATTTTTAACAAAAATAAAACTAGTTTCGCATCTCACAGAGAACTACACAACACCCAGGAAACGTATCTTCTAAAGTTTTGACACGCAAATCTTTAGGTAGCTGAACTTCGTCGGGATAGCTAGATTGACGCCGGTATGCCACTTATCATAAAAAACACTCCTGTTCGACACATCTCACTATGGCGTATACGTACGCATCTTCAATCGGTGAAGTCTATCGATTCTCATGGTCGAATCGAGTTCTGAGACCTGTGTCTAGGGACAACCGATCGATTGCGCTCGGCTGGTCTCGGGCATGCAGCTCGTAGAGCATCCTGGTGGTCGACAGTGAAAGCTTACATTCACCTTAGGACAACGGGCTATTTGATACGTTCCTCGCGATATTCAAAGCTCTACGTTATTTACTGAAGTTTTTAATCTCGTGTACATTGTTACAGGCACCACATCACAATGTTTCGAAGTGCCTAAGCCGCTCATGCGGTTTTTAGGACCTATAGTTTACGGCAATGAAGCAATTTACAAAAAAAAGAAAAAAAATCCTCGAATATACACTCCTGGAAATTGAAATAAGAACACCGTGAATTCATTGTCCCAGGAAGGGGAAACTTTATTGATACATTTCTGGGGTCAAATACATCACATGATCACACTGACAGAACCACAGGCACATAGACACAGGCAACAGAGCATGCACAATGTCGACACTAGTACAGTGTATATCCACCTTTCGCAGCAATGCAGGCTGCTATTCTCCCATGGAGACGATCGTAGAGATGCTGGATGTAGTCCTGTGGAACGGCTTGCCATGCCATTTCCACCTGGCGCCTCAGTTGGACCAGCGTTCGTGCTGGACGTGCAAGACCGCGTGAGACGACGCTTCATTCAGTCCCAAGCATGCTCAATGGGGGACAGATCCAGAGATCTTGCTGGCCAGGGTAGTTGACTTACACCTTCTAGAGCACGTTGGGTGGCACGGGATACATGCGGACGTGCATTGTCCTGTTGGAACAGCAAGTTCCCTTGCCGGTCTAGGAATGGTAGAACGATGGGTTCGATGACGGTTTCGATGTACCGTGCACTATTCAGTGTCCCCTCGACGATCACCAGAGGTGTACGGCCAGTGTAGGAGATCGCTCCCCACACCATGATGCCGGGTGTTGGCCCTGTGTGCCTCGGTCGTATGCAGTCCTGATTGTGGCGCTCACCTGCACGGCGCCAAACACGCATACGACCATCATTGGCACCAAGGCAGAAGCGACTCTCATCGCTGAAGACGACATGTCTCCATTCGTCCCTCCATTCACGCCTGTCGCGACACCACTGGAGGCGGGCTGCACGATGTTGGGGCGTGAGCGGAAGACGGCCTAACGGTGTGCGGGACCGTAGCCCAGCTTCATGGAGACGGTTGCGAATGGTCCTCGCCGATACCCCAGGAGCAACAGTGTCCATAATTTGCTGGGAAGTGGCGGTGCGGTCCCCTACGGCACTGCGTAGGATCCTACGGTCTTGGCGTGCATCCGTGCGTCGCTGCGGTCCGGTCCCAGGTCGAAGGGCACGTGCACCTTCCGCCGACCACTGGCGACAACATCGATGTACTGTGGAGACCTCACGCCCCACGTGTTGAGCAATTCGGCGGTACGTCCACCCGGCCTCCCGCATGCCCACTATACGCCCTCGCTCAAAGTCCGTCAACTGCACATACGGTTCACGTCGACGCTGTCGCGGCATGCTACCAGTGTTAAAGACTGCGATGGAGCTCCGTATGCCACGGCTGACACTGACGGCGGCGGTGCACAAATGCTGCGCAGCTAGCGCCATTCGACGGCCAACACCGCGGTTCCTGGTGTGTCCGCTGTGCCGTGCGTGTGATCATTGCTTGTACAGCCCTCTCGCAGTGTCCGGAGCAAGTATGGTGGGTCTGACACACCGGTGTCAATGTGGTTTTTTTCCATTTCCAGGAGTGTATATCCCACAACTAAAAACATAGATAACTTGTCCGTAAACTACGAGTAATTTTTCACAAGAAAAATATTCCAGTTCTTGTTATCTTAACTAACTAATACTACACATTTCTGGCTGCAGTGGACTACACAGATAGATTGATCTGCATCCCGTGTTTATCGCCAAAGGTTGCACAATCACCTGACATTGGTTCCCTTTATTAACCAAAAGCTTAATTTGATCCTGAAGAAGCGCAACTTTGTGTAGTTATCTAGAAAAGTTCGGATTAAACTACAACAGTTTACGAGCAGCTATGTATTGTTATGTAGCATTCCTTTCAACGAATTGAATTTGCCAGTAACACAAACACTAGTAAATATGTTTCACACTCCTGCAGGCGCAGGAGTAGTCATTAATGTACTCCACAGGCGTAGAGAATCAGAAAAAGTTGACAGATTTTGTAATATCAGCTAGCGTAATGAACCTATTAGTAGAAGACGATCTAAAAGGTATGTATTTTCTGTCAATGTATGAAATACCGTATTTTAAAATTCTGCGAACTGTTTTCGAACGCATACTGATACAGGAAATTTTCTTGCTAAAGAACTTTCAGATGAAGAAGTTGCCAGTAAGATACAAAATGTGTTGCAGTAATTCAAGATTATTGATTGTTAAGCTTACATTAGTATCGTACAACAGTGTGAATTTAAAATAAAAGCTGCTTGCGTGCGTTTCATTAGTGTTTTTGCTGATAAATGAAAAGCAAATGAAAATTGTCACTGCTAATGAAAATGAGAAAACTAAGGAAAGTGCCAAAGCACATTTTTAATGGTCAGAACCATGACAAAGTAGGTGATAGTTTGTTTTTTTGATGCGAGATGTAAACTTATAAACGTGTCAGAAATGAGGTATTTAAATTGAAAATACAGAAACTGAGACATTCTACACTAAAGTGCCAAAGAAACTGGTCCATCTTCTGATATCGTGAAGGGCCCCCTCGAGCAAGCACAAGTGGTGTAACATGACGTTCCATGAACTTGACTAATGTCTGAAAGCGTGGTGCAGGGAATTGCGATCCTGAAATTTTGCGTGGCTGTCCATTAATCCTTGAGAGTACGAGGGAGTGGAGATCTCTTCTGAACAGTACGTTCCAAGGCATCCCAGATATGCCCAATAATGTTTATGTCTGGGGAGTTTGGCAGTCAGTAGACGTGTTTGAACTCAGAATAGTGTCCCTGGACCAACTCTGTACCAATTCTGGACGTGTCGGGTATCGCATTGTCCTGCTAGAATTGTCCAAGTCCGTTGGAATGAACAACGGACATGAATGGAAATGATCAGACAGGATGCTTACGTACGCGTCACCTGTCAGATTCGTATGTAGACGTATCAGGTATCCCATGTCATTCCAACTGCACACCATCACAGAGCCTCTACCAGCATGAACATTCCCCTGCTGACATGCAGGGTCCATGGATTCATGAGATTGTCTCCATACCTGTACACGTCCATCCACTCCATACAATTTGTAACATGTTTCCAGTTATCATCAGTCCAGTGTCAGTACACGAGTGGGCCTTAGGCTTAGAAAGCCCATATTGATGATGTTTCGTTGAATGTTTCGCATACTGACACTTGTTGATGGTCCATCATTGAAATCTGCAGGAATTTGCAGAAGGGTTGCACTTCTGTCACGTTGAACGATTCTTTTCAGTCGTCGTTGATCTCATTCTTGTAGGATATTATTCCGGTCGCAGCAATGTCGGAGATTTGATGTTTCACCAGATTTCTGATTGTCACGGTAAACTCATGAAGTGGTCATATGGGAAATCTCCACTTAATTGCTACCTCGGAATTGCTGCATCCCATTGCTCATGCGCCGACTATAACACCACGTTCAGACTCTCCTAAATCTTGATAACCTGCCATTGTAGATGCAGTAAGCAATATTACAACTGCGGCGGACAATTGTTGTCTTATGTGGGCGTTGCTGACCGCAGCGTCGTATTCTGGCTGTTTACATATCTCTGTACTGTATACCAATTTCTTTGGCGTCTCAGTGTATATCAGAATGTTGAAATAAACTAATTTTTTATGTCATTAGTTTCGACTTTGATGGAATTTGGTATAAATTACACATATGAGAAGTCCAATATTTAGTATGGGGTTAGAAGAACGTCGTGGCAACAGCGTTCTTTCCATAATGTTATGGTATAGCAAGGTTTATGGCATTCAAGATTAAAAATTAAGGCGAATGATCTAGAAATGTAATCTGTCGTAAGAATTTGCAGGTTAAATGGAAACCTCTATACCTTAGTTTCTCTGATAATTTTCACTCTCCTAAATCTTTATCATTAATTTTTACGAAAATTTTGATTATCATTCCTCGATCTTCGACAATCTGGCGATGTAAGCCTTTAATACTGCCATATCTTGCTCTGCACAAATTACAACTATATGTTTTCCTGCTCTGAGCTGCTGACCCGAGGCTAGCCGAGCACACCCCATCGGTACCAAGATTTTCTGTCCCTAGACACGATTGTACGATTATATTTTTCAGGTTTGAAACTACTATGTATGTCTTAAGGATACAGGCTGCTTCAAATTTTGAAGATCTCTCGAAAATGTGTTGGTAAGATTTGTTATAAAATGGTTCGAATGGCTCTAAGCACTATGCGACTCAACTTCTGAGGTCATCAGTCGCCTAGAACTTAGAACTAATTAAACCTAACTAACCTAAGGACATCACACACATCCATGCCCGAAGCAGGATTCGAACCTGCGACCGTAGCGGTCGCTTGGCTCCAGGCTGTAGCGCCTAGAATCACACGGCCACTCTGGCCGGCTAAGATTTGTAATAATTAAATATAAGGTAATAACATAACGACAGATGAAGTCTTCACGGTGTTTAAATTTAAAACTGAGTTGGATGTTGTAATGCCCTATAGTGGCGTAGTGATTCAAGTGCCTGGTAATATAAAAGAAATCTAGCTAATACGTCGGTTCACATTGTGCTACACCTAAAAGTGATTTTTTTTTGTCTTTTCTAAAAAAAATTCTGGGACCTTATTAGCTGAAGAAAGTATGTTCTATAAGGTTTGATATTATGTACTGAAAAGAGCGCTCTCTCCCAAGAGTTAGTTGTATTTCACAATAATTCTCAAATTAAGCATGGAACACGCAGATGCCAGTAAATGTTCGAAATACATTGATGATCTAGTAAAACAAAGTAATTACCACTCAAAGTAAAAAGGATAGAAAAGACATAAATTTGAAAAAGCATTAAAACGTAACTTTTCCCAGCCTCCTAAAAATAAAAATTTAATCGCTAGTTGCTTAAGTAAAGATTTTCCAAACAAGAACATCCTAATACTATGCAGATGTAATTTAATCTGATAGTAGAGCAAGAATGTAATTGCAACTCATTTTTCTTGTTATTTCCGTTACTTTCAAAAGCGTAAAGGTAGGTAAGTTTTCTTGCAGTGAATTGTAATTTTTCGCATTAATTACAAAATATTTAATACAGTCACCACTCTTTTATCATTGGGAAAACGTAACCTCAAGTATTTATCGTAATACATAATTATTGTTTAGAAATAGCCAGTATGAAGTTGGCAGATTCGCACTTTCAAAGAAAGGCAAGAATGGTTTTCAAAATTAAAATGAATGTACCAGTTGAAGATATGAAGTGCTGCTTTAATTCGTGAGCAAGAATGGCTACCAGACTCACAGTACTCCATACATACAATACTTTTACGATTTCGGAGGAGTGTTACAGTAATACTACATTTATTAGCCTGGTGTTCAAAGCATGCATGATTTTGTATATATAACTAGACAAAATTACATTATGTATGTGGTCCTCAAATGAACAAACAATTCAACTAAAACAAACTCGATAAACAAATCAAAGCGAATAAGATGAGGAAAGATGAGAGTTATCCACCGATACACAGCCAGTAAATTAGTTTCAGTTTTCTAATACTAATGGGGCACACACAACGATTGGCTATTTGCTGACCATTTCTGAGAATAACATAACTTTGTTATCCACACATTACTTCCAAGCTTGTAAATAATTAGATGTTGACAACAGCAACCAGTCACATTACATCAGATAGGTAAACTACTAAAAAAATGTTCCTTAGCTGGTGGCATGCATCAACATGACGATGGGTGCAAGTCCCACTCCCAACTGAAATCATGATGAAACTTCCTGGCAGATTAAAAGTGTGTGCCAGACAGAGACTCGAACTCAGATCCGGCACACAGTTTCAGTCTGCCACGAAGTTTCATATCAGTGTACACTCAGCTGCAGAGTGGAAATTTCATTCTAAAATCATGATACCTATTCGACCAGGGGCAACACATTGGGGCCAACGTTGGTGCTAATAGTGTTCGCCCAGTGCGTGGATCAATGAAACAGCATTGGAACCAACGTTGGCTCCAATTTTGGTACGACTCCATTGCTTGTCAGAATTTCGATGGAACATCAAAGAACATTTAACTACTACCGCTACGCGGACCACACACTGGCACCTTCATTCAGTTCTATGTCTTTGTCATTTCGAAACCGTTGGTTTGTTATTTCGTAGTCGTCTTTGTAATCATTTCTAAGTTGAGTTTTTAGAAATGTCTCAGGAACAGTGGAGCAATATTGTTTGCACTCTTAACCACAAAAGCAAAAGTCAGACAAATTTATCTTGGTTTTATACGAATTCAATTGAATGTTGGCTCAAATGTTTGGGCAGGTCCCACAAATATTTGCCAACGTTGGCACTAATGTGTTGACGTAGATTAAGAACAAAATGGATGACAGTTTCACGAGAGCTCGCAGCGCCTAGACAGAATAGGATTGGGAAAGTCGATAAACGTTCCCTATGGTTGGAACTTGGCAAGTAAACGTGATAGTGACGTCACGGACAAGTTTGCCGTGGTGAATCTAGCGGCTGCCAAAATTTGACGTTCTTCGATAACGACCAAGTTTTCGACTTCATCGCAATGTCGTACTATCGATGTATGAAATCGAACTATTTCTGTCATAGGATCGATACGTACGCAAAGTTCATAGACTTTCAAGACAACGCTGTTTTGTATGTGATGTGTTGATGTAGCCGAATAAGAGAGGAAGTTATAAATGTTGCGCGTGTTGACGAAGCTGGAGGGAAAAGCTCCAGGTTATTCCCATTGTGCTACACTTGTAGTGTATTTGACATGTTGGTTCAGAAGCAGTACAGTTTCACGAAATAAGGCATTGTTTGACAGCAAACGATGCAGTCGCGTACTCAGATCTGATTATTGGGACGTGCGATTAGCGTATATGGGATCACTGTGTCTTATACGGTGTATTGAAGTTGGTGCTAAAATAAAACTACTATGAGTGCATACAGGTCAGAACAGACGTGATGAACAATTTACTGCTTTCCGGAGCTGTTTAATTTCTTTAATGTAGCTAGTAATGGAGACGGAGTCTGTGAAGTCGGCTGTGAGCGAACAGAGTACCAGATCCAGGAGATCGCGAAGTCATACTCACAGGAACAACCACAGACTACATAATAATCATAGCTTAAGGTAAGATGAAGTGTAAATCCTATTAAGTTTTATGTTGGCAAGTTATTTCGTTTTTGTTCACTTCGAGACATTTTCCTAGGAGTAGCCGAAGTAACAGGAAAGCAGAGGATTCTATGGCACCCTTCCAGACGTCTGTCACTCTTAGAGATGAAAATCGAGGTGGTCAGGAGGTGATTGAAGTCCAGATTCTTCCGCAGGTAGGACTGCAAATAGAGTTTTACAACTTGGACCATAAGTGCGCTATTTGGCACCCTTGCCCTATTTGTTCTTGGTGCATTATAACATGCATGAGTCTTGTATGCAGAAAATCAATAACAAAAGTTACTTTTTGATAATACTTAGTTGAGTCACATGTTAGAGCTTGCTACAGACGTACATAGTATGTTTCTGTCAAAGTGTATTATTATCTGAGTGAATAACCTGATGAGGGGGGTGGCTAGGAGGATCAGAGCAGTAACTTAGTAATAATAAGCTGATGGTCCAGAGCATTGTGTGATTACAATGTGAAATGCAGAATTTTTGTGCTGGTGTACCACTTTAAGTTGTCACACAGATCATCATCTTATTTCTATTGAAACTAATTCTTTATTTGTAAGTCATTAGAGAAATCAATGTGGTGCTTTCCAAGAATTAGTTGAGTCATATCACTGCAGCCACAAAACCAAAAATCAAGTTTGCTGTCCCAGTTATTGAACCATGGTGTTATTTTTTTATTTTTATTTATTTATTTATTTATTTATTTATTTTTTTTTTTTTGCAAAACATTTATTTGCCTGATAGCTAGATTCTTTTGAACTCGAGTTCAGAGTTGTGGCCTCATAACTCATTTGTCATAAAAAATTCTCTTGTGCTCTGTCTTATATATGAACAAACAGTCTTGATTCACATTCAAGAGGAATAATTTTCAGATTCTCATTTAGGCCTACTGTGGATTTTCTACGTTACTTGAGGAGGGCAGTATCCTCAGCTGATTCCTACTGTATTTTTGTACAACTGAGAATATTCTTCCTATCTTATGATGTCTGTTAGATTATTAACTACAACCTTCCTTCCTTCTCTTTTTGTATTTCAGAGCAGTGAGGTTCAAATTCCAGTTTAGGTAGTCTGTCGGTGCCCATA
The DNA here is from genome assembly GCF_023897955.1 of Schistocerca gregaria. Lineage (NCBI taxonomy): Eukaryota > Metazoa > Arthropoda > Insecta > Orthoptera > Acrididae > Schistocerca > Schistocerca gregaria. The sequence continues at coordinate 649,370,783 of NC_064931.1, read as the reverse complement.
AGCTCATAAAGTGACTGCTGGTATGGTACCATATACTGGCCGAGACCTTTGCTTCTGCAGCTGAGCCAGTGTTCCAGTGGCATTATTGTTTGTGAGACATTTAAAATCTAACCTTCCTTCTTAAGTGTTTGTAGAATTTGTGTGGTGTAGCTTTTTGTTGTTAAATCTTTTTGCCAAATGTTTGAAATGTAGATTTTTATTAATGAACACTACACCTTCTTTGTGAGTCTTTGACAAGGATGTGTGTGTCCCAAGCTTTACTTTCACTTATCTTGGTTGATCTGTGTAAAATTGGCACATTGTCTTTCCCCCCCCCCCCCCCACCTCTTCCACCCCTCCCCCCTCTGCATTTTCCAGTATGGCTCAGACGTAAATATTAGGCTTTGCTGCCAGCCAGTTTATTAATACAGCTAGACTTTCTGTGTTCACTTTCGTTGTGTTCACCAGCTCAGAACCAATTTGTCACCTTCCAGTCCAACCTATATCTCAGACTGCACTACGGATCACTCTGTTATCACAAGCAAAAATTTTTGGGGTGTGGGAGGTGGTCCAATACAGCACCATGATGATGATCTATTATGCAGTTGATTTTGTATGTAATTACTGCAGTCAAATCCATGAAATGTTCTATGAATTACCATCCTTTCTGTGTAGATATGAGTTCTGCTCCAAAGCATTGTTCTCGGATTATTGTCTTACCACGACATTTTATTTTAGCAATTTTAGAGTGAAAAATTTAGAAAAATTAAAGCTTCTAATCTGGTTTTGGCAATCTTACCATATTAAAATTTTGTGTATTGTGACTTGAAGAGAATTCTTCCCCTTTCAGGGCTGCGTGTTGTGATATGCAGTTGCCTATGACTTTTTGTCAGAAATTCCTAATTTGTTAGGTTTATTTCTTGAAAGTTTGAAGAATTATTGGATCAGTTTTAGTAGGCAATAACAACTTAGCTGCAGTGACTTTGAGAGAGAAATATACTCAGTGTCCTAAACTGGATTAATTAATGCCTTCGATACCTCTTTGCCTACTCTCTACCAAATTACCAGCTTTCTACCTACCAGTCACCACAACCTATATCGGAAAAAATAATATAGGCCTAGGTGGAGAAAGAAAGTCAGTGTTCTGTTCTCTTCTTCTTGGCATATATTTGATATCACACACAAATCATCATTGCATCACAGGATAGAGCCAGCATCTGTTGTTGGCACATTCAGTTGGCCCAAACTTGAATGGACTGCTCATTGGCTACTAAATGTATTATAGGTTACACAAAGTCTGACCAACTGCCAAGTAATGATATTGATTACAGATTTATTTTTTCTACTGGCATGCCATCAGGAAAGGAACTGGTTGTGTTGATTCTAGGCTTGTTACCCTGGAAGCACTCAAATGAATTGCATCTTAGGGAGATATCATTTTCCAAGTATATGTATGCAATTGTAAGTGATAGAGCATCTTAATTTGGTAAAAACCAAATGAGCTAATGTATTTAAGACACTGGTCTCTCAGATTTGGGAGGATGGAGGATTATGCTCTTTTAGGCCATCCTGATTTATGTTTTCCATGTTTTTTTGGCTATGAAGCCAAGGCCTTGTCTAGTTACACACCTGTATGCATCAGTGTGACATGATTTTTTTTTATTATTTTGATGATTTTTTTGCGCTAGAAGCCCCATACTGGTTGAGCAAGTTATGCAAAGTGTATTTTCACAGCTTCCTGGACCACTGAATCATGATAGGATTAAGCAGCTCGTCTCGCATCTGTGAAAGACAATTTGCTTTTATGAAAGGCAGGTATTCATCAAATCCTATGTCGACATGGTAAAATATATGTAGTACTGACAATATGGACTGCACAAGAATATGTATTGAACACCAGCAACACACCTGCTTTTTACAGCTCAGCAAGTCTGAAATGGCTTTCTATGGATTATGGATTATGGAAAACTCAACCTACTTGCTGCAATAACATCCTATTGGGATTCAGTCTCAAGGAAGCTGTGGAAATACAGTCAGCAGATAACCTTGTCAACAGAGACGAAGGTATCCAATGTGACAAATCATGGAAACCACTCATTTCATGTCTGCAGTCTGAGGAATTATTATTATGAGTCCTCACTGGCTGCCATTCCAACACATGCCATTCATTTTAGTAATCAAACCCATAATTTGTAAGCACTGTAGAGTTGGCCCATAAAGTTTTATCTATAACAGATGCTCTTGATGTTGAAATTATCTCTGTCGCATGCACAATTACTCGACAGCATTGTGTCACGTGGTTTAAATGCTGCCAGGCACTCCCTTGCAGATGATTGTAAGGTTATCAGATGACGTATCTGAAGCAGAAATAATACTATCCTGGATGCACACTGAGGATTATGAAATAATGAGGTGTTACTCAGTCCAGTTGGGAAGAAAAAATATTCATGGTACAACTTGACTAAAGGAAGGGATCACTTGGCAGGTCACGTGAGGCATCAAGGAATTGTCGATTTGGTAATGGAAGGAGAGAGAGAGAGAGAGAGAGAGAGAGAGAGAGAGAGAGTGAAGATGAGACATATAATGCAATTTTAGGCATGAATAAAAGAAAGAGCACTGGAGATAGAGATAGTGGTGTTTCCATAGAAGTGGCCAAAGCTGTAGGCAAAGCAATATGTTTCTCCTTTTAAGGGGTTATTACAGAACAACTGCAGAGTAAGTCAATTCTCCCAAAGTGGAGGAGCATGCTAATTGTTCAACTTCATAAGAAAGGTGACTGACAAGAGAGGAATAAAATACTGTACTTTAATGGGAGTCAATGGTTTTGAGAATGATTTTCTATTTTCTGAAGAAAAAAGGCATTTTTCAGCATATAATAATATAGAATATAGTGTCAGCATTGCAGCTGCTAGTTGTTCATTAGGAGAGTGAGAAGTTCACTACTGAAATAGTATTCAGGCAGGGAGTGTCCGTACCACCAAAAATATTGTCTGCCCCCGGTAGCTGAGTGGTCAGCGTGACAGAATGTCAATCTTAAGGGCATGGATTCGATTCCCGACTGTGTCGGAGATTTTCTCCACTCACGGACTGGGTGTTGTGTTGTCCTAATCATCATCATTTCATCCCCATCAATGCACAAGTCGCTGAAGTGACGTCAGATCGAAAGACTTGCACCCGGAGAAACGTCTACCCAATGGTAGGCCCTAGTCACACGACATTTACATTTACCAGAACTATTCTCAGCAGCCCTAGTGGATGTTTCCGGAGTCCTAAACTTGGAAAACTGAGGCGGACTAAATATTAATGGAAAATATCTGTTGACAACTTGCGTGGTTTGCGTCTAGTGCAGAGAAAGTTCAACAGTGGATGGAGTCATTTAATACAGCTAAGTTGAAAATATGCCTGAAAATCTGTTATAATGAGACATAAATAATCCACAAGAAATACACGGAAAAGAATATAGCAGGCCATCACTTAACAATGAAGTCTTTTTTACTGTATGATTAGTTTTTTTCTTTTAACTAGGGCAACTGAAGACAGCAGCTGGTTGCACAGGGAAAAAAGTAAACAGGAGAATAGAAGTGACCTGGAGTGCTGTTGATAAACTACACAGTTTTTGTGCTTAGCTTTTGAATGTGTCTAAAAATGAAACTTAGCAGTCAATGTGCATTTCCAGTTTTGCTTTATGACATGGACATGAAATGTGAAAACCATTGAAAAATAGAATAGCTTATTGAGCTGCAGAGACGTCTAAAATTATTGGGAGGGATGGGAAAGAAAATGTGCTGTGGAAAAGACATAATTATGACTGAAATTAAATTAAGAAAGACATTCATCCAAGTAAATAGCTGGTAGCAGAGATATGGGAACAGTTCTAGATGTTTTGTTGAGATTTTTTTATTTGAAAGATAATTGCATTATGATTACAAAGAAATCCTCCATTTGGAAATATCTGTTAAAGTTCTTTTACTATAGCATTCTGAACTTTCTTTATAATTTATGGATGTTTTTTTAAATGCCAGTCCATAAAATTTTGACTTTTATTCTGTTGATTACTGCCATATAGTTCTGCATTCCCAGAAAAGGAGAGCTTCTACCTTGAGGTTGAACAGGTTTTATAAACAATTGAAATTTTTGCCATACATAAAACCTGTTTTATTATCACATAAGAGATTCATAAAAATCAAAACTTAGCCTTATTTAACATAATTTTAGTTTTGGAAGATGAGTAACACTCATTTTTTCAAGCATTTTAAATGATTCCAAAATGTGTGTGAAAGATCAATTTATACAACTTCTGTGCACTCTGTTTTGTGCTGAAATTAGCCAGTCAATGAACTAAAAATGTGTTCCACTGCTTCAGTATGGTCCTTTGATATAGAGTGATGCCTTCCTATTGAACCAATAGGAACTGGAGTACTTACAGTCTTCAAAACATTGTGAATAGGAAGTGAGCACTGTTGGTGTTGTTGGTTGTTGCTGTCCTTTAGCTGGAAACCTATATCCAGCAGCTGGTCCATGTGGGAGCATAAAAGTTCACTACAGTTTCATTTAACTCGTAACTTGTGTTCGTAATCTCCGCAATCCACCAGTCAGTCACACACACACACACACACACACACACACACACACACACACACACACACACACACACACACACACACACACCACAAACATCCCTCTTCTCAGATTGTGAATCTGAATATTGAAATGAAATGATTGTTGGCCAGGAGGCTCCATGCAGGGGAGTTCGGCCACCGTATTACAAATCCTTTTTAGTTGATGCCACTTCGCCAACTTGTGAGTCGATGGTGATGGTAGACACACAACACCCAGTCGTCTCGAGGCACGGAAAATCCATGACCCTGCTGGGAATCAAACCTGGGACCCCATGCACGAGAAGTGAGAATGCTACCACAAAACCACGAGCTGCAGACATCTGAATATTGTCCTGCTGTTTCTGAGGTGTTGGCCGAATGAACGAAATTTCTTCTTTCTTGCTCTTTAATGTGTGTGCAGTATGAGTTTGCCCATGTTGAGTCCAAAAATGTGTCTTCTGAATTCCTTTCACAGGAGTAGTTTCTTTGGACCATTCTTCTTTTTTGTGCTCATGGAACTCTTCGATTTCCTCTTTGGACACAAGAATGAGCTGGATGGATGTGTAATATTTCTCAACTCTTGTAAAATCCTCAGCATTCTGAATCACAGCTGTATTTGGTCTGGAAAGATTGTTTTGTAGCATGGTGCTTCAGTAGGCCTCCTCCACCATCACAGTGCCACTTCCCATGACCAGTAGCACTTTATACCCAATCAGTTGGTACAAGCGACTTACTCAATTCATACAGCTGGTAATGGTTTTTAAAATGACTAGGGGCACCATCAGAAATAATGATCATCTTTCTGCCCTTGTTAGCAGTTGAAACTGCAGTAATTGTAGTCTTGTCTTGAAAATATGTCACTACTGTAAAAAATGAAACCTGGTCATTACTCAAACAATTCCCTTGTACTTCTTGTGGGAGAATTACAGACTGGTTCTCAGAAAAATCACAGTGAAGCACTAAACATAATTCTTCAGTCTGTAAAGACCCTTTCACTTCTGCAATGTCTTTTTCTTGCAATTCCTTCAGATGCTGGCATGTTACTGCTTTCACTGACCATCTGCCAAGTGAAACTGTCAAAGGCAACAGTTTTCTTAGTTAGTTTATTTACCTCCCATGTTGCATATGTAATTTCTGCAGAGTTTTCTGCTGCATCTTCCAGGCCAAGTTGTCCGCAAAGACAGTCCTCCCTGTCCAGGGCAGTCACCACGTTCTTGATACAAACAAGTCTCTCGCTTTACATCAGAGACTACTGATGACTTCACATTCCCAACCAAGATGTCACATGTCATGTGCTCCATTAATTTCTCCAAAGTTATCACACAAAGTTCAAAATTTGCACAATACACACATAACTATAGACACCTCTAGGTGGATGTGGAACTACCCACTTGGGTTGTAGTGCATAAAATTTTGATCTTACAATATGTGAAGTTGTATAGTTGCTCTTATAAATTGCAAGAGTTTATTTAATTCTGTGAGTCATGTACCTCTTCACTTGCTCAACTTTTTGAGCTTCAACTGTTACAGTGTCAAAAAAATAAATTGTAACTGTAACAGTTCCAAATAAAATGACTACAGTATTTGAATTTGATCTGCTTCTACAGTATCACCATAATAGGGACCTGGTCTTCCAAAGACTCCTTTTACAGACATCACATTACTTGATTTTTCTACCATGTACGTTGATACTGATGAAACATGGTTCCAAATTGTTTTCTTTAAAAAGTCTCTCGAATAATAGTTAAAACTTGCACATTTTCACTGTAGGATGCACAATATTCAACACCTCAATTGATGTTTGTGGAAAAATTCCTTGCAAGAGTGCTTTGGTTCATTTTCTTCTGAATATGGAATTTCTACTTTTAAGAGTGTGGTCAGTTGTGTTATAGTGTATTCATCCATAACTTTAGTATTTTCCTCTGTGCTCTCCTGATGCATAGAGCTTATGACTTGACTTCACTGACCACGGTTTCTTAACTGGACTAGCACCTGCCCTGTAGTTGACTGATTCAGAGTATTTATTTCTTCGTCTATCAATGCAAAAATTGCAGCATCTGCACCATGGGAGTCTTCACCCTGTTCAGATACTATAGTTGTTATTGTTTCAAAACATTTCAAACACAAAAAGTCGTCACTGGAAACATCTTCATTTTGAAACAGTCTTCAAATGAGAACACTTTGTCCCAACCTGAACAAAGTCTGTTTTTGTTTGTTTGTTTGTCTTATATATCACTCTTTTATGGATATGCAAATAGTTGGCACACTTCACTCTCCTGTGGCCCCAGTCGGAAGACATTTCAAACAGTCCTTTTCACGAAACGCACTGCAACTGTGTCAATTGGCAAATTCCTCACGAAAACAGAACTCACTGGATGGTCTCAGATTTCTTAGAAGCCTCTTCAGTAAACAAATTAGCGCTGAACAACTACAATACAGAAACCTACAATGAACAACCATGACAGAGATACTGACAAACTACAACAAAAAGAAATAACTGCAACAATGGAAGGGAAATAACTGCAACAATGGAAGTGAAGGGAAATAACAACTGCAACAATGGAAGTGAAGGGAAATAACAACTGCAACAATGGAAGTGAAGGGAAATAACAACTGCAACAATGGAAGTGAAGGGAAATAACAACTGCAACAATGGAAGTGAAGGGAAATAACAACTGCAACAATGGAAGTGAAGGGAAATAACAACTGCAACAATGGAAGTGAAGGGAAATAACAACTGCAACAATGGAAGTGAAGGGAAATAACAACTGCAACAATGGAAGTGAAGGGAAATAACAACTGCAACAATGGAAGTGAAGGGAAATAACAACTGCAACAATGGAAGTGAAGGGAAATAACAACTGCAACAATGGAAGTGAAGGGAAATAACAACTGCAACAATGGAAGTGAAGGGAAATAACAACTGCAACAATGGAAGTGAAGGGAAATAACAACTGCAACAATGGAAGTGAAGGGAAATAACAACTGCAACAATGGAAGTGAAGGGAAATAACAACTGCAACAATGGAAGTGAAGGGAAATAACAACTGCAACAATGGAAGTGAAGGGAAATAACAACTGCAACAATGGAAGTGAAGGGAAATAACAACTGCAACAATGGAAGTGAAGGGAAATAACAACTGCAACAATGGAAGTGAAGGGAAATAAACATTGTAACAAAGAAATTAGTAAGAAACAACTTCAGTGAAGTTATAAATTACACTTAAAATTTAAAAAAAAAAAAACAGGATTTTATAAAAATAAAACCTATCCAACTGAAAAGTGGAAGCTCTCCTTTACGGAGAATATAGTACTACATGAGGGGAAAAAATCTAACTATTGTGGATTGGCATTTTTGGAAAAAAAACATTTTTTTCTGTAAATTATTAAAAAAATTCAAAAGGCGACAAGAAATTTGACAAATATGTCCAAAAGGAGGATACCATTGTAATTATAAAGCAATTTTCTTTCAAATAATAAAAAAACTAACAAAATATCTAGAACTGTTACAGACATACGGCATTTTAAAAAAAATTCCGGTATTCGCATCTTCAGACTGGTGTTCAGTGTCATCTTTGGAGGCCTGTATCTTGGGGCAGGAAGTTTTTGGGAGAAAACCAAAAAATGTGTGTTTCTTACTTACACCTGAAATTTATCATTTGCTAATTTCGATAACATCCAAGACTATTAAGGTAAACCCCCCCCCCCCCCCCACCCTGCACCTGAAGTGATGCGGATAATGCATTTTATGTAACTGAAGACCATAATGTGCGGAAAGCCTCGAAGCCTTTATCTAGCAGTGGGTATCAAATGACTGATGGTGCTGATTATGGCCGTATGCAGAAAGTACAGACTACCATCAAGAAAACTAAGGCCTTCATCTGGAGTGAAAGGATGTGTGTGGGGCATATACCAAGATGAGAAATAAAATTACACCAAAGAAAACAGAGTGTGAAACTTCGTTACTAGCATAAGAGTAACAACAAATGGGAAAATTATCAGTGAGGAAAGACTAGAAATAGTTCCTGCTATTTCTGAAATGCTTGTTATCCATTAGTTCTGGAAAATATTTTTAGGGCCGTATTTATAACCTTATGATTCAGAAACAACACATGTTTATAAAATTAGGAAAGGAGATAGATATTGAATGATATGACACCTGAGAGCTAAGCTGAAGAAGGACAAAGCGTATGAAAGCACATAATTAACAGCTAATTGTGTCTCAAGTGTAGCAATCTGTGTGGACAACTTCGGACTTCAAAGACTAAAGTAAATGTGTTTATTGTCTGTGGCTATATGCCAACTAATAATGAGACAGCATCAAAAAACACGTCAAATTAAATTTTCAGTTTAGAAATAATTTATTATGATAAATTGAAACTGGGCTACAAAATAGCAGGTCAGCAACTGGAAGCAGTTAATTCCATAAATTATCTGGGAGTACGCATTCGGAGTGATTTAAAATGGAATGATCATATTAAGTTGATCGTCGGTAAAGCAGATGCCAGACTGAGATTCATTGGAAGAATCCTAAGGAAATGCAATCCGACAACAAAGAAAGTAGGTTACAGTACGCTTGTTCGCCCACTGCTTGAATACTGCTCAACAGTGTGGGATCCATACCAGATAGGGTTGATAGAAGAGAGAGAGAAGATCCAACGGAGAGCAGCGCGCTTCGTTACAGGATCATTTAGTAATCGCGAAAGCGTTACGGAGATGATAGATAAACTCCAGTGGAAGACTCTGCAGGAGAGACGCTCAGTAGCTCGGTACGGGCTTTTGTTAAAGTTTCGAGAACATACCTTCACCGAAGAGTCAAGCAGTATATTGCTCCCTGCTACGTATATCTCGCGAAGAGACCATGAGGATAAAATCAGAGAGATTGGAGCCCACACATAAGCATACCAACAATCCTTCTTTCCACGAACAATACGAGACTGGAATAGAAGGGAGAACCGATAGAGGTACTCAAGGTACCCTCCGCCACACACCGTCAGGTGGCTTGCGGAGTATGGATGTAGATGTAGTAACTTTCCACCAATTGACACACCTCGACTGCAAATCTTGCTTGAGAAAATATTCAAGAGAAGATAGGAGACAAATGACCTTGATTTTGTGTATTGCATATGGAAACATTGGTTTTGATCCTATTCATCTCACCAACTAGAAATTTTTGTCAAAGTCATCTTGTATCCTCCTACAGTCACTCTGTTTCGACACCTTACCAACACCACAGCATCATCAGCAAACAACCACAAATTGCTGCCCACCCTGTCCACCAGACCATTTACATATATAGAGAATAATAGCACTCCTATCACACTTCCCTGAGACTCTTCTGACAATAACATTGTCTCTCAAGAACACTTGCTGTAGAGGACAACATACTTTGTTCTATAACTTAAGTAGTCTTCCATCCACTCACATACCTGTGAACCTACTACATGTGCTTACATTCTTTAATAGCCAGCAATGGTGCACTGTCGGACACTTTACCGTACTCTAGAAATATGGAATCTGCCTGTTGCCCTTCATCCATGGTTCATAGAATATAATGTGATAAAATGGCAACCTGAGATTTGCGTGAGTGATGCTTTCTAAAACCAAGCTGATTCACAACCTGCGAACCTTGCAGGAGAGCTTCTGTAAAGTTTGGAAGGTAGGAGACGAGATACTGGCAGAAGTAAAGCTGTGAGGACCGGGCGTGAGTCGTGCTTCGGTAGCTCAGATGGTAGAGCACTTGCCCGCAAAAGGCAAAGGTCTCGAGTTCGAGTCTTGGTCGGGCACACAGTTTTAATCTGCCAGGAAGTTTCAACGGAAACATAGTTTGTAAAGAGAATGTCACTGAGTTTTTTGCAGACTCTGTGCTAATCTTCATCATTAAGATAATTAATATTGACAATTTCATTTCCAGAAGACTGGGCAGTCAAAAAATTTTCCTCGAGAAGCATAAGAGACTGATAAATGTGCCAAAAATATTGTCAAATAGACAAGGCACTGAGCATTGGATAAGCGATAAGAAATGACAAAAAATTACTCACCCCAACATGTTGGCATTCGTAGCAGCTTATTCACAATCCTTCACCACAGCTATCATTATCGTGAAGTCATGACAACAGTCTGACATAATATAAAAAAAGAAAAATCACATAAAGCTAGGTCAAATGATTGTGGAGAACTTTGAGTAAGATGACAGCATGTTTATATGCATGGCCAATGAAAAATTCTGGAAATTAATATTTAGGATGACTACAACCATATGTATGAAAGTCAGTCGAAGTGTCGTCATGTTGCAATATGAAGTCATCACTATCTTCAAATAATTAGAATGTAAGCCAGTCTCATAGCATGCGTAGGTGCACAGCACTAACAATTCTCTCTACAAATAAAATTATCCATAGACTTTGAGAAAGGATGTGACAGAAACACACACACTTGAAAGGAAATGGCAGGGTGACTCCTAGTCACATGTAAATTTCTTAGATACTTTCTCAAAAGGCGAGGGCCCACATTCAGGGTGGTGCAGCACACTATTTTAATCTACCAGTTTGACAAGACTGTAGACTCAGTTGCAGAATGAGATATTCATTCTCATTCCATTTTTTTGATGATATGTAGGGGCTGTAGAACCACTACTAGCCACCTTTCAACATCAACAGAATTTTGTCATTCTTCCGTTCTTCATACTGTGTGTTTCTCGCAGTTTGTCATACAAATGCTACATACAATCAGTTATTCTCTGGTTTGTAACAATGTTAATGCTGTCTGAGAGTGGCACATATTGGTGGTGATGGTGTCACTGAACATAGTCATTGTTCTTTTTTATTTATTGTAATGTGAGTGTGTGATGTGGTGCTACATTGTGCGTAGGCCTAAGAATTAATTGTGACTGCACTAGGAATATCGTGATTACACTACATTTTTAAATTATGTATTTTCATATAGGATGACAACTGGGGCGAAAACACTACTGCCTTGACAGGCAACACTTCTGAGCAGTCAGATGCAGAGGAAATGGCTGTGAGCCAGTGGAATGGAGAACCTGACACAGGCTTCAGTTTCATGTGTCATCGGTATCTGGGATCTGCCCTTACTGGATTTGTGTGTGTTGCAGCTTTCCTCAGTCCCCCTGCGATGGTGGTATGTATTCATTTTTACTGAGAGACAAAGTAACGATCCCAGCAATGATTTGGCATATTGTTAACTGTACTACTACTACTACTACTACCACCACCACCACCACCACCGTACTACTACTACTACTACTACTACTACTACTACTACTCGTTTTACCTTTACTACTGATGTCTTTGTGGTGTAATGTACCTACTGTCACACTTGGTTTGTATTATTCGGTTAGATAATGATAAATCTTTTTTTTTTTATCAGGAAGACCTACAAAGATGAGATAATACACTGTTACCTTGAATGCTGTGTAATGTTGTTAATGGTGCTACAGGCACATGTTGCAGTAAGGAAAGTATGTATAAGCAGAGCAGAGATGAATGGGAATTATTATATTGATTATACTGCCTCAAATAGGGAAATGGACTGACATAAGTGACTTTGACAAGAGGTAGATTGTTATGGCCTGGTGCCTGGCAATGAGCACCTCGGAAATGACTGCATGCCACTGTTGTGAGCATCAATAGAAAACAGTTGGAGGATGACAAGGTGTTGGATGTCGATACCTCATCACAGGACATGGCGGTCACAGGCGTGCTCATACTGTAAAGCAGGATAGGCGTCAGGCAGTCTATAGCAGATCTGACAAGAGTACAATGCTGGTACATGCACAAGTGTTTCAAGAGTACTGTGTTGAGTACCTATTGTTGAATTTGGGGCACTGCAGTAGATGAATACCTACATGTTCCCGAGCTGACCAAATGACATCATCAGTTATAAGTGCAATGGATGTATGATCATGGAGATTGGAGCATAACTCAATGAGAACTTGTTTCCTGGTTGTATGAATCTCTTGTTACACCAAGTCAATGACCATATCTGGATACACCATAATCCAGGCAAACAGCTGCTTGAAATATGTAGCATTCTTTGTACACAGGTTGGTGGGAATGTATTATGTTGTGAGGGACATTGACCTGGGCTTCCATGGAACCTGTGGCAGTAATCAAAGGGACCGTGATAGATGCAGACTACATGGACGTTATTGTAGACCACCTTCATACTTGATGCTTCCCTGATGATAATAATGACATTTTCCAGCAGAATTTCTGGATGTCACATGGCCAGAATTAAGCTGCGGAGGACTGAGGAGCACGATTGTGAACTCACGTTGATGTCTCGGCCACCAGATTTGCATGATCTGGACCCGATGAAATACGTCTGGAACACTATCGGGTGACAGCTCTGCACCCACAAACCACTGGCCTGTCACTTACACTTATTGTGCAACCTGTACATAGACATCTGCTGACACACATCTCCAGTAACATACCAAAATTTTGTCTAAGCCAGCCACACAGAATCTTCTAACTGCATAACACAACTGTCAAATTCATCATATGGTGTCATAGCACACTACATGTCTCTTGCGGTTCTTGAAAGTCAAAGATATGAGCTGTCACAACAAAGATTTTGCTTCTTTATGTTTTTTTTATTTCTTTTTATTAAAACTGTAGCACTGGCTTTGCTCTGCAAGGTGTACAGCGATCTTTAAATGCTGTCTGGTGACCAGTAAGTCTTCCTGTGTGGCATGATGCTGACAGCCCCAGTGGTGTGGTCATGTTTTATGCTCTTCTGGAGCCTTCACAACTGTATTAACTTCTACGTCCATTTGAATGTTTAACAAGGATATTATAGGTGTTAGTTCGGTTTTTGTTGACAGTGAGTGTACAGCTTTCTCAAAATCTATAAATACCATACATAACAGTAATTTACACTCGTTGCTACATTGTATAAATTCATTCCCAACTAGTAAGATGTCTAATGTGCTATATCTTTTTCAAAACCCAATTTGCTCCTATGCTTTATTAAAATGTAGTGGTATTCTATAAATCTTGTAATGTTGCCATCTCACAGTTTCATTTGCTGAGAGTAGTAGCTTGCGATCACAGGATGCTAATGAAGAATACAGAAGGGAAAAAATCAGTAACAAATATATCTGAACCTGAACTATGTTAAATGAAATGTGGCGAGACAAAAAAGACATTGTCCCTTGTTTTTTTGTTCACTTTATTAAAGAGAAGTATTATTCAGTTCTCTGGGTGTAGTTTCAATGTTTGAACAGCTGAATTGTAGATACATGTGTGGGTGTTTTTTTTGCTGATGGCAGAAATGGAAATCGTTGCAGAGTCGTACTGAATATATGAAACTGTCTCAAACATTTTGTTAGGCAACCAGCTTCTAAGGATAATAATGGTTGTGGCCATAAATGGGCTTAAACTTCTTGCCTCAAGTAGTTGAAGGTACAATCCACTTTAATACTTTCAAAACATCAGTAATTATCATAATTGAACTATTTGGTTTTGCTAAGGAGAAACCACAAGAACCAGTTTTCTAATTACCTGTATACCTAGCAACAACACCCAACTTTACAAATGAAAGTGTGTGATTCCAGAGTTCATTGCATAATTTGATACATATACTATATAGACAAGTACATAAAGTACATATAACAACTGGGGTCTAACAAAGAAGAATTTAATTTTGGTAAAGTAATCCAAATACAACTAGTTCCGAAGCCACAAACAACAAAAGAAATCATAAAACAACTTAAAAATAACAAAGTATCTGGAGAAGACAATATAGTTGTTGAATTATGGAAACACTCTAGTGACTACTTTATCATGTGTTTAACTAGAAATCGCTCACCCCATGAACCATGGACCTTGCCGTTGGTGGGGAGGCTTGCATGTCTCAGATAGCCGTACCGTAGGTGCAACCACAACAGAGGGGTATCTGTTGAGAGGCCAGACAAACATATGGTTACCGAAGAGGGGCAGCAGCCTTTTCAGTAGTTGCAGAGGCAACAGTCTGGATGATTGGCTGATCTGGCTTTGTAACACTAACCAAAACGGCCTTGCTGTGCTGGTACTGTGAACGGCTGAAAGCAAGGGGAAATTGCAGCCGTAATTTTTCCCGAGGGCATCCAGCTTTACTCTATGGTTAAATGATGATGGCATCCTCTTGGGTAAAATATTCCGGAGGTAAAATAGTCCCCCATTCGGACCTCCAGGTGGGGACTACTCAGGAGGACATCGTTATCAGGAGAAAGAAAACTGACATTCTGCAGATCGGAGCATGGAATATCAGATCCATTAATCGGGCAGGTAGGTTAGAAAATTTAAAAAGGAAAATGGATAGGTTAAAGTTAGATATAGCGGAAATTAGTGAAGTTCGGTGGCAGGAGGAACAAGACTTCTGGCCAGGTGAATACAGGATTATAAATACAAAATTAAATAGGGGTAATGCAGGAGTAGGTATGATGATGAATAGGAATGTGGGTAAGCTACTACAAACAGCCTAGTGAATGCATTATTGTGGCCAAGATAGATACGAAGCCCACGCCTACCACAGTGGTAAAAGTTTATATGCCAACTAGCTCTGCAGATGATGAAGAAATTGATGAAATGTATGATGAGATAAAACAAATTATTCAGATAGTGAAGGGAGACGAAAATTTAATAGTCATGGGTGACTGGAATTCGATATAGGAAAGGGGAGAGAAGGAAATGTAGTAGGTAAATATGGATTGGGGGGAAGAAATGAAAGAGGAAGCCGTCTGGTAGAATTTTGCACAGAGCACAACTTAATCATAGCTAACACTTGGTTCAAGAATCATAAAAGAAGATTTTATACATGGAAGAAGCCTGGAGATACTGGAAGGTGTCAGATGGATTATATAATGGTACGACAGAGATTTAGGAACCAGGTTTTAAATTGTAAGACATTTCCATGGGCAGATGTGGACTCTGACCACAATCTATTGGTTATGAACTGTAGATTAAAACTGAAGAAACTGCAAAAAAGTGGGAAATTGAGGAGATGGGACCTGGATAAACTGAAAGAACCAGAGGTTGTAGAGAGCTTCAGGAAGAGCATTAGGGAATGATTGACAAGAATGGGGGAAAGAAATACAGTAGAAGAAGAATGGTTAGCTTTGAGAGACGAAATAGTGAAGGTAGCAGAGGATCAAGTAGGTAAAAAGACGAGGGCTAGTAGAAATCCTTGGGTAACAGAAGATATATTGAATTTAATTGATAAAAGGAGAAAATATAAAAATGCAGAAAATGAAGCAGGCAAAGAGGAATACAAACGTCTGAAAAATGAGATCAACAGGAAGTGCAAAATAGTTAAGCAGGGATGGCTAGAGGATAAATGTAAGGATGTAGAGGCACATATCACTAGGACTAAGATAGATACTGCCTACAGGAAAATTAAAGAGACCTTTGGAGAAAAGAGAACCACTTGCATGAATATCAAGAGCTCAGATGGAAACCCAATTCTAAGCAAAGAAGGCGAAAGCAGAAAGATGGAAGGAGTATATAGAGGGTCTATACAAGGGCGATGTTCTTGAGGACAATATTATAGAAATGGAAGTGAATGTTGATGAAGATGAAATAGGAGATATGATAATATGTGAAGAGTTTGACAGAGCACTGAAAGACCTAAGTCGAAACAAGGCCCCGGGAGTAGACATCATTCCATAAGAACTACTGACAGCCTTGGGAGACCCAGGCCTAGCAAAACTATAAGATCTGGTAAGCAAGATGTATGAGACAGATGGAAAAACCCTCAGACTTCAAGAATAATATAATAACTCCAATCCCAAAGAAAGGAGGTGTTGACAGATGTGAAAATTACCGAACTATCAGTTTAATAAGCCACTGCTGCAAAATACTAACACGAATTCTTAGCAGATGAATGGAAAAACTAGCAGAAGCCGACGTCAGGGAAGATCAGTTTGGATTCCATAGAAACGTTGGAACACGTGAGGCAATACTGACCCTATGACTTATTTAGAAAATAGATTAAGGAAAGGCAAACCTTTGTTTCTAGCATTTGTAGACTTAGAGAAAGTTTTTGACAATGTTGACTAGAATACTCTCTTTCAAATTCTGAAGGTGGCAGGGGTAAAATTCAGGGCGTGAAAGGCTATTTACAATTTGTACAGAAACCAGATGGCAGTTATAAGAGTTGAGGGACATGAAAGGGAAACAGTGGTTGGGAAGGGAGTGAGACAGGGCTGTAGTCTATCCCCGATGTTATTCAATCTATATATTGAGCAAGCAGTAAGGGAACAAAAGAAAAATTTGGAGTAGGTATTAAAATCCATGGAGAAGAAATAAAAACTTTGAGGTTTGCCGATGACATTGTAATTCTGTCAGACAGCAAAGGACTTGGAAGTGCAGCTGAACAGAATGGACAGGGTCTTGAAAGGAGGGTATAATATGAACATCAACAAAAGCAAAATAAGAAGAATTGAATGTAGTCAAATTAAATCGGGTGATGCTGCAGGAATTAAATTAGGAAATGAGGCGCTTAAAGTAGTAAAGGAGTTTTGCTATTTGGGAATCAAAATAAATGATGATGGTCAAAGTAGAGAAGATATAAAATGTAGACTGGCAATGGCAAGGAAAGTATTTCTGAAAAAGAGAAAATTGTTAACATCAAGTATAGACTTAAGTGTCAGGAAGTCTTTTCTGAAAGTATTTGTGTGGAGTGTAGCCATGTATGGAAGTGAAACTTGGACGATAAATAGTTTAGACAAGAAGAGAATAGAAGCTTTCGAAATGTGGTGCTACAGAAGAATTCTGAAGATTAGATCGGTAGATCACATAACTAATGAGGAGGTATTGAATAGAATTGGAGAGAAGAGAAATTTGTGGCACAACTTGACTAGAAGAAGGGATTTGTTGGTAGGGCATATTCTGAGGCATCAGGGATCACCAATTTAGTATTGGAGAGCAGTGTGGAGGGTAAAAATCTTAGAGGGAGACCAAGAGATGAATAAACTAAACAGGTTCAGAAGGATGTAGGTTACAGTAGGTACTGGGAGATGAAGAATCTTGCACAGGATAGAATAGCATGGAGAGCTGCATCGAACCAGTCTCTGGACTGAAGACAACAACAACTAGAAATCATTACTGAAATCTGGAGAGCAAACAGCATTCAAGCAGAATGGACCTTTGCATTAATACATCCACTCACAAAAAGGAAAAGAAAACATATCCTAACAATTGTAGGGGAATCTCCCTCTTTCCAGTGATGTGACAATATTGTTATTCATTCTCCATTAATAGATGGGTATTCTGTTAGTAAAAGTGTGAATGACCTTTCAGACCATGATGCACAAATTTAAACATTGAAAGGCTTTTGTACTCAAACCAGTGTCATATTTAATTACAAACTATGTATGAACGTTTTTTAAACCTTGTCAAGGAACAAGTGGCAGGATGTTTATAGGGCCGATAACATAGAAGACAAATACAAATTAACACATTTCTCATGCTCTTTGAGAGTTGCTTTCCATTAGAACATTCTAAATGGGGTACTAGCAGTAATAGGCAGCCCGGGTGGCTGACTAGTGGGATAAGGATATCTTGTAGAACAATGCGGGAATTATATCAAAATGTTAGAAGTAGTCACAATCAAGCTACAGTAGCCAATTACAAACAGTATTGTAAGGTGCTTAAAAATGTTATTAGAAAGGCAAAGAGTATGTGGTATGCAAATAGAATAGTTAATTCACAGGATAAAATTAAAACCATATGGTCTGTTGTGAAGGAAGTGTCTGGTCAGCAGCACAAAGCCGATGATATAAAGTAAGTTCGCAGTAAAAATATTTGTGTTACTGATAAATCAGGTATATGTACAGTATCTAACAATTATTTTCTGAGTGTTGCTGGTGAATTAAATAAAAATTTAGTTTCTACAGGAAATCATATAACTTTCTTGGCAAATGCCTTTCCAAGATTGATGGCTGAAATACTCCTCTATGATACAGACAAGAGGGAGATTGAGTCAATAATTAAATCACTGAAGACTAAGGACTCTCATGGATATGATGGAGTGTCTAGCAGAATATTAAAGTACTGTGCTGCGCATGTTATCCCTGTATTAACCATATTTGTAATTTTTCGTTAAGGAATGGTCAGTTTCCTGAGCGATTAAGTACTCAGTAGTAAAGCCACTTTATAAAAAGGGATAATGTAGATAATTTTATACCTATTTCTATGCCATCAGTGTTTGCAAAAGTTATTGAAAAGGCTGGTATATAATGATAATTGATCATTTTATATCACATGATTTGCTATCAAATGTACAGTTCGGCTTTAGAAGTCCTCTAACAACTGAAAATGCTATATTCTCTTTTCTCTGTGAGGTGCTGGCTGGTCTCACCAAATGTTTCAAATGCTAGGCATATTTTTTGATTGAACTAAGACATTTGATTGTGTTGATCACAAAACATTACTCCAGAAGTTGGACCATTATGTAATACAGGGAGTAGCTCACAATTGGTTCACCTCTTGCTTTAGCAACAGGCAGCAAAAGTCATTATTCACAATGTTGATGACGGCTGTGATGTGGGGGTACTGTCAAGTGTTGTTGTTGTTGTTGTTGTTGTTGTTGTTGTTGTTGTTGTTGTTGTTGTTGTTGTTGTTGTGCGTGCCCCCAGGGATCAGTGTTGGGCCCATCTTTGTTCCTTATTTATATAAATGATATGCCCTCTAGTGTTACAGGTAGCTCTAACATATTTCTGTTTGCTGATGACACTAGCTTGGTAGTAAAGAATGCTGTGCGCAACATTGACTCTGTTTCAAATAGTGCAGTTCATGACAGAAGTTCTTGGCTTGTAGAAAATAACCTAATGCTAAATCACAGTAAGACTCAGTTTTTACAGTTTCTAACACAGAATTCAACAAAACTTGACTTTTAATTTCACAGAATGGGCATATGATTAGTGAAACTGAACAGCTCAAATTTCTAGCTGTTCAGATAGATAGAAAGCTGTAAGGATATTTTTGGCTCAGAAATGCACGCTTCAGGCAATAAGTGGTGTAAGTTCACGAATCTCTTTTAGTCTCATGTTTTTGAGTCTGGGTATTTTGACATTGGCCTCTCAATATATATATTCCTTACTGTCATTTCTTGTTAACATTATTAGCTTATTCTCAAGAATTAGCTACTTTCACTTGGTTAATACTCGGCAGAAATCAAACCTACATTTGGATCGGACTTCCTTAACTCTTGTGCGGAAAGGTGTGCATTATACTGCTGCATCAATTTTGAATATAAGCTATCACTCAAACTCAAAAATCTTAGCAGTAATCCATGCACTTTCAAATCCAAATTGAAGAGTTTCCTCATGGGTCACTCCTTCTATTCTGTCGAGGAGTTCCTTGAAAAATTAAGCTGATTATTATTGTATTTTGAATGTTGGGCTCCATAAGGTTCCCTTTCTGTGCAGCAACCATGGAATATAAAATATAAAATTATAAGGAATGTGGGAGCCAGTCACGGAATCATGATTTGTTTGTGTTGTTGCAGGTCGGTTTCGACTGGTATCAGTTCTCATCTGTGCATTTTTCTAGCCGATGCATGCTGTGGGTGGGTGTGCTGTCCTTGGCAGATTTCTATCATGATAGACATCTGCCAAGGACAGTGCTTCTACTTGTGGCATGTGTCAGTTGAGGGGATGTGCCGATGGTGGCTGGTGTTGGTTGAGGTTGGTTTGCAGTGGGATGGGTGAATTATGTTTCTGTGACTGGTTGCTGCATTTTTTATAATCTTATTGTGTTGTTGATTGCGTTTACTTAAACTTGTGGACTGGCTTTTTTGGGGTTCATAAAGATTTATTTTTGTCTGTTATTACTTTTATGTTGTAATTTAATGTACTGACACGTTCCATGACCTTGGAGATTTGCTCCTCAATTTGGTCCTACGGAACTTGAAGTGTAAATAAATAAATTTTGTCCATTGCACCTTCAAGTAGAGCTGAAAGGATACTTAACACTGAACTAGGAGAATATCAAGCAGAATTTTGGAAGGCAGTGTCCTGCACAAAAAAATATATATATTAAATTTAAAAAAAATACAGAAATGAGAAAAATCAGAAACTTGAAATATAACTTTTGCAGATTTTAAAAATGCCTGTGAATCAGACAGAAATGCACTAAACATTGTAAAAGAATTTGGGATCAATAAGAAAACCACAGAAATAATTAAAGGAACTTTAACAAACACAATGCCAAAAGTAAAGTTTGTGGGGATACTATAAAAACACAATGAAATAGTTGTAAGACAAACAGATGGTGTGTCACTCCCTATGTCTCAGGTGTGTGTTTGATAAGGTATTTAAAGAATGGAGGTAGGTAATCCATCAATATTGTTGTTGTTGTCTTCAGTCTGAGACTGGTTTGATGCAGCTCTCCATGCTACTCTATCCTGTGCAAGCTGCTTCATCTCCCAGTACCTACTGCAACCTACATCCTTCTGAATCTGCTTAGTGTACTCATCTCTCGGTCTCCCTCTACGATTTTTACCCTCCACGCTGCCCTCCAATGCTAAATTTGTGGTCCCTTGATGCCTCAAAACATGTCCTACCAACCGATCCCTTCTTCTAGTCAAGTTGTGCCACAAACTTCTCTTCTCCCCAATCCTATTCAATACCTCCTCATTAGTTACGTGATCTATCCACCTTATCTTCAGTATTCTTCTGTAGCACCACATTTCGAAAGCTTCTATTCTCTTCTTGTCCAAACTAGTTATCGTCCATGTTTCACTTCCATACATGGCTACACTCCAAACAAATACTTTCAGAAACGACTTCCTGATACATAAAATCTATATTCGATGTTAACAAATTTCTCTTCTTCAGAAACGCTTTCCTTGCCATTGCCAGTCTACATTTTATATCCTCTCTACTTCGACCATCATCAGTTATTTTACTTCCTAAATAGCAAAACTCCTTTACTGCTTTAAGTGTCTCATTTCCTAATCTAATTCCCTCAGCATCACCCGATTTAATTTGACTACATTCCATTATCCTCGTTTTGCTTTTGTTAATGTTCATCTTATATCCTACTTTCAAGACACTGTCCATTCCGTTCAACTGCTCTTCCAAGTCCTTTGCCGTCTCTGACAGAATTACAATGTCATCGGCGAACCTCAAGGTTTTTATTTCTTCTTCATGGATTTTAATACCTACTCCGAACTTTTATTTTGTTTCCTTTACTGCTTGCTCAATATACAGATTGAATAACATCGGGGAGAGGCTACAACCCTGTCTCACTCCTTTCCCAACCACTGCTTCCTTTTCATGCCCCTCGACTCTTATTACTGCCATCTGGTTTCTGTACAAATTATAAATAGCCTTTCGCTCCCTGTATTTTACCCCTGCCACCTTTAGAATTTGAAAAAGAGTATTCTAGTCAACATTGTCAAAAGCTTTCTCTAAGTCTACAAATGCTAGAAACGTAGGTTTGCCTTTTCTTAATCTTTCTTCTAAGATAAGTCGTAAGGTCAGTATTGCCTCACGTGTTCCAACATTTCGACGGAATCCAAACTGATCCTCCCCGAGGTCTGCATCTACCAGTTTTTCCATTCGTCTGTAAAGAATTCGCGTTAGTATTTTGCAGCCGTGGCTTATTAAACTGATAGTTCGGTAATTTTCACATCTGTCAGCACCTGCTTTCTTTGGGATTGGAATTATTATATTCTTCTTGAAGTCTGAGGGTATTTCGCCTGTCTCATACATCTTGATCACCAGCTGGTAGAGTTTTGTCATGACTGGCTCTCCCAAGGCCGTCAGTAGTTCTAATGGAATGTTGTCTACTCCGGGGGCCTTGTTTCGAATCAGGTCTTTCAGTGCTCTGTCAAACTCTTCACGCAGTATCGTATCTCCCATTTCGTCTTCATCTACATCCTCTTCTATTTCCATAATATTGTCCTCAAGTACATCGCCCTTGTATAAACCTTCTATATACTCCTTCCACCTTTCTGCCTTCCCTTCTTTGCTTAGAACTGGGCTGCCATCTGAGCTCTTGATATTCATACACGTCGTTCTCTTCTCTCCAAAGGTCTCTTTAATTTTCCTGTAGGCAGTATCTATCTTACCCCTAGTGAGATAAGCTTCTACATCCTTACATTTGTCCTCTAGCCGTCCCTGTTTAGCCATTTTGCACTTCCTGTCGATCTCATTTTTGAGACGTTTGTATTCCTTTTTGCCTGCTTCATTTACTGTATTTTTATATTTTCTCCTTTCATCAATTAAATTCAATATTTCTTCTGTTACCCAAGGATTTCTAGCAGCCCTCGTCTTTGTACCTACTTTATCCTCTGCTGCCTTCACTACTACATCCCTCAGATCTACCCATTCTTCTTCTACTGTATTTCTTTCCCCTATTCCTGTCAATTGTTCCCTTATGCTCTCTCTGAAACTCTGTACAACTCTGGTTCTTTCAGTTTATCCAGGTCCCATCTCCTTAATTTCCCACATTTTTGCAGTTTCTTCAGTTTTAATCTACAGGTCATAACCAATAGATTGTGGTCAGAGTCCACATATGCCCCTGGAAATGTCTTACAACTTAAAACCTGGTTCCTAAATCTCTGTCTTACCATTATATAATCTATCTGATACCTTTTAGTATCTCCAGGGTTCTTCCACGTATACAACCTTCTTTCATGATTCTTAAACCAAGTGTTAGCTATGATTAAGTTGTGCTCTGTGCAAAATTCTACTAGGCGGCTTCCTCTTTCATTTCTTAGCCCCAATCCATATTCACCTACTATGTTTCCTTCTCTCCCTTTTCCTACACTCGAATTCCAGTCACCCATTACTATTAAATTTTCGTCTCCCTTTACTATCTGAATAATTTCTTTTATTTCATCGTACATTTCTTCAATTTCTTCATCTGCAGAGCTAGTTGGCATATAAACTTGTACTACTGTAGTAGGTGTGGGCTTCGTATCTATCTTGGCCACAATAATGAGTTCACTATGCTGTTTGTAGTAGCTTACCCGCATTCCTATTTTCCTATTCATGATTAAACCTACTCCTGCATTACCCCTATTTGATTTTGTGTTTATAACCCTGTAGTCACCTGACCAGAAGTCTTGTTCCTCCTGCCACCGAACTTCACTAATTCCCACTATATCTAACTTTAACCTATCCATTTCCCTTTTTAAATTTTCTAACCTACCTGCCCGATTAAGGGATCTGACATTCCACGCTCCGATCCGTAGAACGCCAGTTTTCTTTCTCCTGATAACGACATCCTCCTGAGTAGTCCCCGCCCGGAGATCCGAATGGGGGACTATTTTACCTCCGGAATATTTTACCCAAGAGGATGCCATCATCATTTAATCATACAGTAAAGATGCATGTCCTCGGGAAAAATTACGGCTGTAGTTTCCCCTTGCTTTCAGCCGTTCGCAGTACCAGCACAGCAAGGCCGTTTTGGTTAATGTTGCAAGGCCAGATCAGTCAATCATCCAGACTGTTGCCCCTGCAACTACTGAAAAGGCTGCTGCCCCTCTTCAGGAACCACACGTTTGTCTGGCCTCTCAACAGATACCCCTCCGTTGTGGTTGCACCTACGGTACGGCCATCTGTATCGCTGAGGCACACAAGCCTCCCCACCAACGGCAAGGTCCATGGTTCATGGGGGGGTGCCATCAATATTAAGGATGAACAACTAGGCAGAAATATATAAAAAAAAAATCTAGCTTTTGCGGTCGATGTGGATTTAATTACTGACTTGCTGGGTTGTGCCAAAGAACAAATTACAGAGCTATGAAAATAAATAGCTAAAATAGGACTAAAATATCATTTGAAAAAACTTAGTTCATGACAAATGCCAGTGATGTTTGTAAAAATTTGTAATGGCACAATATATAGAAATAAATTATTTTAAATATGTAGGACAGTAGATATAATGAGCAATACAAAATATTGTGTATCCATGGGAAGAGCATTTCATGTGACAAACATGTATAACAAAAAATCTTTGTCGTGGAACACACAGTCGAAATGCTATCAATCAGTGGTAAGGTGCAAAACAGTATATGCATCAGAAACCCTTAAATTAGCAAGATATGAGGATCTTGAAAAATTGGAAAGAAGAATTCTAAGGAAAATACAAGGGAACTAAAATTAGTAGTAATGCTGAATACAAATTGTGATGAAAGAGAAGGCTCTATTTGAAAATGTAACCTAGTTTTATGGACACACAAATACTGAATGGCTAGTAGCAGACTAACCAAGCAGGTCTTTAACTTATTAAGCAGCTGGAAATAAAAAAAATCACATTATTAACTGAAACTGGCAAAAATAAGAAAAACTCTGGAGTTAGAATGATCATATTAAATAACAGAACATTTTCTAGAGAAGCAACACAACAGGAAAGAAGAGATAGGTAAATGGTATTAAGTGGACACAGGTAGCATAGGAATGACACACTCAAAGGATTAAGGAAATCTGGGAACAAAGAAATCAAAACATGAAGAAGCATTGTCAAAGTTGATTTACTCTACCCACGAAATCGATGAATAAATTAAATAAATAATACTTTGGAAGGGGAAAGATGAGCTTTGGTTTAATAACTGTAGTAAGGACTTATTAAAGCTGAATCACTGATTCAAGAAAATTGCTACCACCACTGAGAAATAAATGCTGAATTTAGTTATAACAAACACACACAGCAGAGATGGGAGGGGATGTTTTTCAAAACAGTCATATCTCTCAAAATGTCGAAGATCTGAATAAGTTTCAGCCCTATGAGAGTCAGTTAACTTGTTGAAATAGTCTCCCTGATTACCTACTGAGAATACTGGTACTGTGAAATAAAGTGAAGGCAAAAATTATGAATTGTTTCACAAAGGAGAACTCTACCATAGCCCATTCTTTTGCTCACTGTATGGACACAGGTGAAAATTATGGAAAAATATATTTAATGATAACTGGATGTGACTGAATGCATGTTGTAAATATGCAGATTACAGGTTACACAACAGAATGGTCTCTTTTCCTAGCAGCTGTTAATTTGGAGGTAATTTAAGCAATGGATTGCCTCTCATGACGAGGCACAGGTCATTTCAGTTTTCGTGAGGGTCACAGGAATGAAGCAAAAACTCAGTGAACTATATTAATGTCAATTTGTTATAGAACTATGGAAAGTATTTAGTTCACCTTTTTGGTGACTGAACAATTCCACTGTAGGGACCAGTACAGTTTTCACTGGCAACATTCCTGCACAGCAGAGCTGTTTCTAGACCCAAAATGCTGTAGGTAACAGTGTTTAGTTTGTGTTATATTTCTTGGCTGCTGTGTACTCTTTGATAAAATTCCCCATTGCCAATTCATCAACACATAATATCCAAATAGAATTATTAGATCATTCACAGTGGAGAAACATTGTTGGAAGTGTAATTAGTGTTAGTTTTAACCAAATATATTATGATAGGGCCATTATTGTTACTTGTATTTCTAAATAAAATGTAAGACAGTATGCATAAATAAGT
Source organism: Schistocerca gregaria (assembly GCF_023897955.1). Lineage (NCBI taxonomy): Eukaryota > Metazoa > Arthropoda > Insecta > Orthoptera > Acrididae > Schistocerca > Schistocerca gregaria. The sequence continues at coordinate 649,344,720 of NC_064931.1, read as the reverse complement.
GTAATAAATAGGGGAAAAGGGGGGGGGAGATTCTTCAATTTCCACGTTCTGTCCACAAGTAGCTTATAAAAAAGAAGTTGGCAATGATAATATATATCCCCTCTGTGTGTGTGTGTGTGTGTGTGTGTGTGTGTGTGTGTGTGTGGACTCCAAATGTTGATGTAACTTGTTGCTTAGGAAATGTAGTGCTATTTTGGGAATAAATGTGCAATAGCTTGTGTAAAAAAAAAAAAAAAAAAATTAATGGTTAGCAGTACTTGGAAATTATTCAGTTGCCAAACTATTAATATCACAATGCATTTACAAATCATTAAAAAAACTATTAAATGAGAATCAGACATAGACTATATCTCACAGAGAAGGTCTACAGGTGCACAAAAGGCAGAAAAGTATTCCATTGTTCTATTTTATAACAAAGCTGCTTTGTAAATGCCTCTGTTCTTTGTGGATTTAGGTATTACCACGACTGCCAGGGCTGTTACCGATGCCACTTCTGCCTAGTCACCAGCAGTCAACACTGGCATGTGGCACTGAATGCAAGGGTTTGCTTCTAGCTCTTGCTTTCAAGTTAGTGATACTGGCTGTCGGTGCATGGGCACTCTTCCTCAGGCGACCACCCAGAGCTACTATGCCTAGAATATTCCTGCTGCGGGCAGCAGTCAATGGACTAGTGTTAATTTGCACGTTTGCTTACTGGCTGTTTTATGTTGTGCAGGTAAATAACTCCAAAACTGGAAAAAGACATAAAAATAATTATTGTATTACTGTTCTTTGAATTGATATATTGATGTTGCCTTCAGTAGTTAATTGTTGGGATACTACTCTTTCCTTTTTGCAAGTGGTATGTATCTATTCTTAGCAATCTGCAACTTACGTAAAACACTTTACCTTTTAAGTTACTTACCACTAAATGCTAGAATTGGGATGTTCCAAATAAGAATATTTGTTATAAATATGATTAGCGCAACATGTAACATAAACCAAACCATCATGCTATATTCCTTAATCTTGTTTCGGGTTCCATAATCTTGTTTCGGAGAATGATTTATACAAGATTTTTTTCTGATTATAGTGTCATTTTTATATTTGATTCCTGCATCTGAACATAATGCGAGATATTTTTCAGCTGATGATTAGCCTTTCAGATTTGTTTACTGGAGATGTGCTGTCATTAATGACATTAAAATGCTATTGAAATGGTATTAGCAAATTGTAAATTGCTAGATGTTGCTGATCTTGGACAATTGATAAGGGAATGACTTTAGCCTTAGCAAGCAACATGACCCAATGGTTAAGATACTATACATATTCCGTAAAATTTTGGATGAACTGCCAGACGTGTAACTTGGCGGCGTGATATTTCGGCGCAGAGTCTTCTGGCTATCTTTAGGTGAATACATGATGCATGTTCTGGTGGGGTCTTAAATATGTGATCTCAGTGCATTTTTGTCATTATTTACCTGAAGATGTCCAGAAGACTCTGTGCCAAAACATCATGGCAGCAAGTTGCAGACATCTGGCAGTTCGCCCAAAATTTTATGGAACCATCTGTATTCCATTAAAGTTTTAAATTTCACAGTATACATGTGTTTGGGATGGGACTCAAATCCCTATCTGGCCATACTGACTTCAGTTTCCATAATTTCCCTACATCACTTTAATAAAACACTGAAATAGTTTTTTTGTGAAAGGCCATGGCTGTCTTCCCAGCCTATCTTTGTCCCGTCTTAGCTTTGTGCAGAGTCTCTAATGACTCCTTTGCTTCAAGGCATTAAGACTTTTTTCTTGGTGGTTATCACTCACAACAATCTTCCATTGACAAATGCTGTGTGTTGTTAGATTCATTGTTAGTCACAGATGTTTACAGGAGCATAAAAACCACTTTTGGTTATTATACAGGAACATGATTCCTTTGCATCGGTAAACACTACTGCACACTTGTCATTGAGTATTGTTTGCAGGTAGATGACTCTAGTTACACATGAGAGTAAATGGTAAATAACTGTGGTAACTAAATGAAATAATACTACAGACTCAATAAGAGGGCGAAACTTGAAAATGTCCAATAGTAACAAAGACTGTTACAGAAAGAGTAACAAAATCCAGTATTGGCCACATCTAGATTATGTTAGTTAGGTTTTCTGGTTGTGTATTCATGTTAGTAACTGCTTGAAAATGATTCTGATACTGTTATATCATCTGTAAGATAGCTTTCGTGAAATTTAGTGCCAAAGTAATGATTTGCATGTTTGGTCTCTGTAAAAAGGTCAAACAAACTGGTCACACTCTGGCATGTATTTCCCTGCTTCAGGCAGTATAACTGAAAAATATTTGTCTACACATACACAGAATATTCCACAAGCCACCATATGGTGCATGATGGATGATGGAGGGTACCTTGTATCACTACAAGTTGTTTCCTTTAAATAGAGCTAAGCAAAAAGACTCTATATTCCTCTATACAAACCCTAATTTATCTTATCTTGTCTTTGTGGTCCTTACACAAAATGTATGTTGGTGCCAGTAGACTCATCCTGCAGTCAGCTGCAAATGCCAATGAAGCGTCTCGATAATAATTGGATGCTGATCGAACCTATCGGTAACAATCTAGCGATACGCCTCCAAAATGCTTCAGTATCTTGCTAAAATTTGACCTGGTGGGGATCCCAAAAACTCGAGCAGTACTGACAAATGGGTCGCTCTAGCATTCTATATGAGGTCTCTCATATAGATGAGCTACACTTTCCTAAAATCCTCCCAATAAACTGAAGTGAACTATTCGTCTTCCCTAGTACCGACTTTATCTGCTCCTTCCATTTCATATCACATTGCAGTGTTATGTCTAGATATTTAATCAATGTGACTGCATCAAGTAGCACATCACTAATACTGTGTTAAAGGGAACATTTTTCCTATTCATATGCATTAACTTACATAAACACCTGCCTTCAAGGACAACATATTGGGTTCCGTTACTGAAGTAGTCTTAGTCACTTACATATGTGGAAACATATGCTCAGAACTATAAATCTCCAGTGTGGCACCATGTCAAATATTTTCCAGAAATCCAGCAATATGGAACCTGCCTGTTGTCCTTCATCCATAGTTTGCTGGATATCAGGCAAGTGAAGTTTTGCATGAGTGGTGCATTCTGAATCTGAGCTGATTTGTGAACAGAAACTTTTCTGTCCCAAGGAAATGTTGTATTCGAACTTAGAATATTCTCAATAATTCTGCAACAAATCAAAGTTAAGGGTACTGATCTGTAATTTTGCATGTCCTTTCTTTTACACTTCTTGATCATGGTGCCCCACAAAGGAGTTTACACTGTTTGAACTTTAATAACTCAAACAAAATAACAAAAACTGTGAATTTTTAAGTCAAATGGATGGTCACGTCATTACTGAGGATGTTTTACAGTTGAATATGTCAAAATGTCCCCATCAGCAGCAGTATGGCATCTACAGTGCTGCAGAACAGATTGACACAAGTGTTATGGAATGGATTCACAGGCAGTCACAATCACCTCTCTCATGTCATCCAGCATATGTGGCTTTGTGTTGTTGATGGTGTTATTCAGAGCTCCTCACAGTAAGAAACGTATCAGTGTGAGATTGGCAGAGCTGAATGGAAACACAACCCATCTTCATTGTCTCAACAAATGTTTCACCCAGGAATTGCCACACAGCATGGTGATAATGTGACAGTGCACCATCTTCTTGAAAAGCAACAGTCTTCACCTTGGTACCATTGGTGAACAGCTGGTACAATTTGTTTCTGCAACATGGAAAGCTACTTTACACCTGTCACTTTCTTCAAAGAAGAATGCCTTTCAGGTCCTCTGATGGACATACCACGCTGTACTGATAACCCAGGAAGATTAACACCTCATTTTTCCATAAATTGGGGATTATGTCTTGACCAGTACACACAGTTGTGCTGATTGATTGTTCCATCCAATTTAAATGTTACGTCATCAGGCCAAACAATGACATTATTGCAGATCCAGTCACAAAATTCATGACATCTATCCAGAGTGTCCTCATTCATCATGTGAAGCAACCTGGGAATGTTGGATTTAAACTGTACTTGTTTTGAAATGTGGTGAAGACTTGATTTGCTTAAACCTGGTTCACACGCAGCTTGCCGTATGGGCTTCTTTGAGGATCTTGTGAAAGCTTGTACCGTAACATCCACCACTTTTTCGTCCGCTTCTGATTTCTTCCTGCCACATTGTCCCATCTTCAGATCACACGCACTTCCTTCTCTCACAGACTTGTCTTGTAATTTCATTACTGTCACATGTGATGGTGGTGCAGTATCAAACTCTGTCTGCCATCATCTCTGCACTACTTTCATATTTTTAAAATTCTAGTAACACTTCAAAATAAATTTTCTTTGCTCTGTGGGCAATCTTGTTGTTATAAGTAATTACTGGCAACTGAAAATGAACAAAAGAAAAACAAATGAATGGCTACACATTCTAGTCATGAGAGCACCATATAATCACAGTTGGATCAAATTGTAATTAATACCTCATCAGATTTAAAGTTCAAACAGGTACCCGGTATACATGAATCATGTTCTCATTTTTCCAGTCTCTTGGGACAATTCAGTGGACAAGAGTGTCGTGATCAAGGCAAGCTAAGTAATGAGCTGATGTCAAAGAGCAATCTCTGTAAAACTGAATTGGGATTCCATCCATACCTGGCAACTTACTTGTTTACAATTCTTTCAGTTGCTTCTCAGTGCCAGGAATGCCTATTACTCTGCCTTCTGTGTTGGAATCTGTGTGGCTGTCAACAATGATATGTCTGTATGATCCTCCTGTGTGAATGATTTCTTATGAGTGAAATTTAAAACCTCAGCTTTCTTTTTGCTGTCCTTTATTGCCACAGAGACTAGTCAATAAGTCACTGGGTAGAAGCCTTCAGCCAGCCTAGTGCTTCTACATAGGAACAGAATTTTCTGTTTCCCAGCAAGATCTTTCTCTAAGGTATGGCCGTGGAAATTGTTGTATGCTTCTTGCATTGATCTTTTTGTAGATGCATGAACTTGTAACTTTTGTCTGTTATCATTTTCACATTCTTTTTTGAACAGTGTGTGCAACAATCTCTGTTTCCACAGTATTTTCTGAATTTTGTTACTAACTCCCAGTGGATCTTTTCCATTTACAATCCACTTATTTGGCACACGATGATTAAGTTGAGTTTACCTAGGTAGATTACACAAATCCAGAAAACTTGGCAGTTAGACTCGATGTTGACCTCAATAGACAAAATATTTTTATTGACTGCAATGAACACCCACCCTTCTATAGTGTCTAATCCATCTTTTTGATACACGTTTCATTCCTCATTAAATGTTTTAGAGCGTTCTACTTCAGGTTTCATCCAGCTCTCCATTTACAGTTTGAGTATGACAAGTTTCCTAGAGGACAGTAAATTGCATGGAATCTTAGCGTAGAAGAAAACTATTTTTCTTTTCTCAAGCGTTGGATAAGTCAGGAGAAATATTACCTATTAGTTTTTTTCAGCCATATAACTTTTCCCGACTGTCATGTGTAATAAGAGGAAATAGATAAGATCCAAAGAAGAGCAGCATGTTTTATTATAGGTCCATTTAGTAACCGTGAAAGCATCACAGAGATGTTCAGCCACCTCCAGTGACAGATGCTGCAAGAGAGGCATTCTCCATCACTGTGTGGTTTACTGTTAAAGTTGCAAGAGCATACATTCCTAGAAGAGTCAGCCAATATATTTCATGTAAAGGCCACAAAAGTAAAATCTGAAAGACTTGAGCTTACACAGAGGCTTACCGACTATTGTTTTCCCATGAATCATTTGCGACTGAACTGGAAAGGGACAAAGTGCCAGTGGTTCACAAAGTACCCTCTCCCCCATATCCTAAGGTCACTTGCAGAGTATTGATGCAGATGTGGTAGTAATGTTATCACCAGTGAACAATCTTGTTTCTTCATAATCAGTATCCCTATGTGTAAACTCATAAATTTTAATGCAGAGTGAATTGGTTTTAATTTTATTAAGGAGATATTGACACACCTTGTTCTGCATTAAGACTGTACAGTGATTTATGTTACTTTCAGTAAATTTACTTATTTTGATCAGTTGTTGTACTATACAATATCATAATTATCATGTAATAATGGTAATGCTTTGTTTTTAAAAATTACTTACAGGTCACAGAGGGTGGACTGACAGGTGGAGAGGCAGTAGAATACCGAGGTCTTGTATCTTATGCTGGAAGTTTGACGGACACACTGTTGTTCATTCACTATTTGGCTGTCGTATTAGTAGAACTTCGACACTTGCAGCCTATGTATTACATTAAGGCAAGTATCTTTTGTTAAGTAAAATAAGTCTCATTAGAATTTCATAACATAGTTGTGATTATTATTCACTAATTGTTAATTCATCTATGCACCAGAGCTGCATTAATTCCTTCAGTATGATGAGGCTAAACATTATTTGAATAGATTTTCCTTGATTGGTTAGAGGAACACCAGACCAATTCCAGGTCATTAAATTACATACATGACAGCTCACAGTATTTCACACACTCAAACAGCGGCTGGAAGGGAACATCCTTTCATTGACTACACGTTGCAGTGAATCCTATATTGCCCCATTTACAGAGTGGGAGCTCCTCAGTGCCCTTGCACATTGCCCCGACACAACTCCTGGGCCTAATCTCATCCACAGCCAGATGATTATACATCTCTCGTCTGAATACAAGGGACACCTTCTCATCATCTTCAACTGGCTCTGGTGCAATGGTGTCTTTCCATCGCAATGGTGAGAGAGCACCATCATTCCAGTGCTCAAACCCGGTAAAAACCCACTTGATGTGGATAGCTCTTGGCCCATCAGTCTCACCAACGTTCTTTGAAAGCTATTGGAACGTATGATATGTCGGTGGTTGAGTTGGGACCTGGAGTCACGTGACTTGCTGGCTCTGTCAGGGCAGCTTCTGCCAGGGTCCCAGGGTCGCTCTATCACTGATAATCTTGTGTCCATCGAGTCTGCCATCCGAACAGTCTTTTCCAGACAGCAACACCCGATTGCTGTCTTTTTTGACTTACGTAAAGCATACAAAACGACTTGGCGACGTCATATCCTTGCCACATTGTATGAGTGGGGTCTCTGGTGACCACTTCCGATTTTTATCCAAAGCTTCCTGTCACTCCGTACTTTGTGTCCAAGTTGGTGACTCCCATAGTTCCATCCATATCCAGAAGAATGGAGTCCTGCAGGGCTCTGTATTCAGTCTCTCTATTTTTGGTGGCCATCAACGGTCTTGCAGCAGCTGTCGGGCCCTCCGTCTCACCTTCTCTGTATGCAGACGACTTCTGCATTTCGTATTGCTGCTCCAGTACTGTTGTTGCTGTGCAGCGCCTCCAGGCAGCCATCCACAATGCGCAGTCATGGGCTCTAGCCCACGGCTTCCAATTTTCAGCCGCAAAGTCATGTGTCATGCACTTCTGTCAGCGTTGTACCGTTCATCCGGAGCCTACACTTTACCTTAATGATGATCCACTCACTGCAGGGGAGACATATCAGTTCCTAGGACTGGTTTTACACACTATTGACTTGGCTCCCTCATCTTTGTCAGCTTAAGCAGAAGTCCTGGCAGCACCTCAATGCCCTCCATTGCCCCAGAAATACCAATTGGGGTGCAGATCGCTATACGCTGGTGCAGCTCTACAGAGCCCTTGTCCAATCCCCAATTGACTATGCAAGTGTGGTTTATGGTTCGGCAGCGCCTTCAGCATTGCATTTACTTGACCCTGTACACCACTGTGGGGTTCGACTAGTGACAGGAGCTTTTAGGGCGAGTCTAGTGACCAGCGTACTGGTGGAGGCTGGTGTCCCTCCACTGCAGATCAGACACGTGCAACTGCTGCCAGTTTTGTAGCACACATTCATAGTTCCCCTGAGCATCCAATACTATCTCCTTTTTGCGCCCGCAGCAGTACATCTCCCGCATCAGTGACCCAGATCGGGGCTAACAATTGCGGTTTGTGTGTGTTCCCTTCTGTCCGTAAATTTGTGAGAGAACAAGGCACTAAGTAGATAGTATCCCGATAAGCATTAACTTTAATCCGATACTTTATTAACTGTTGAGAAATTTACTTAGATATTAAGTTGTTAGATTAAAACCATGTATGATCACCGCTATGTTGTATGGTTCTGCAAGAGTTCATGCGGGGTATGAACAAGGTTGTATGTCCGTAACGCGAGAACTTCTCAGCGTTAGGAGAAGGCGGAAATAAAATAATTTCCATTATACATGGAGTAATATGTCAGTTTGTTAAGGCGAAATTTGACTAACATTGTTATGTTATGGCACTACATTACCACGTATTTATGATTGACTGGGTGTGTAAAGCTTGGGCATCATTTATGACTTTATGCACATATGGTCAACATTGTGTTTAGGAAACTTGTAAAAACTTGTATTCACAAGGGTGACGTGGAATAAAACTCAGTCTGCAGCTCGTTGTCGTGCGGTAATGTTCTCACTTCCCACGCCCGGGTTCAATTCCCGGAGGGTTCAGGGATTTTCTCTGCCTCGTGATGACTGGGTGTTGTGTGCTGTCCTTAGGTTAGTTAGGTTTAAGTAGTTCTAAGTTCTAGGGGACTGATGACCATAGCTGTTAAGTCCCATAGTGCTCAGAGCCATTTTTAGCCAATAAAACTCACCTGCGCGCCACAGTCATTTCTAACGTAGTGTCGGCGGTTAACCGACTGCTTTCCACGAAGTGGGAGTGGGGCTGTTCCTCAGCTAAGTAACATAGCTTGACATGGTACCATGGTACTTCAGCTTTTTATGTTTGACCGTGCCTTATTCTGGCATGTATTAGTTTATTTTTTGCATCTGAAGAAGGCTAGATTACTCTACCTGAAACCTGGGTAAAGACCAGTAACATTTCACAACTGAGGCGGATTTTTGACATATTAATGTATCACAGTTGCTGACAGGGCTGCAACATGTTAAAAATTGTTAGATTATTATTTTCAGCTACCTAATCCATCAGTGCTCGCACTGTTTTCTGTAGTCACAGTAACAAAAGCATCAACTGTTAGTATTTCAGCTACAAGAGCTGCAGATGCTTCACTGTTTTGATTGGAGATTCTATTCTTTGAAAGATTCCAGATCAGTGCTGTGGGATTTAGGTCTGGATGGTATGATAGCAATTGGAGGTGAACAAAGCTGTTTCCTTGCAAAATTTTGTGTCTGGAATAAGATCAGAAGGTTTTAGCTCCTTAACTAAGTTCAACTTTTTTATATCTGGCTCAATATGTATGAGATGCTTGGCCAGCCAGGACTGCATTTCACTTTCTAGTGAACTATAGGAAGATGGTTTACTCTCTTGCTTGTTGTGATATGGAGCATTATCAAAGCTATACTTCTAGGAGGTATACTTGGAATAATCTGGATATCTGTGTATCTTGTTAATAATTTTTGTTGTCGATTTCTGAATGATAGTACAATGTTTTGCATTTTGAATCATATATGAGAAGTGATCTGAGAACAGAATCCATATCACCACCTGTGTGCATAGCAATTAAAACAGACTGGCTATTTTGTTTGACAATTCTAATTGTACACTGTCACTTTGCAAATATTTATTTGAAGAAATGTTATGGGTTTGAATCCACATGTCTTCTAAATAAACCACTTGCTGCTTTGGTTATCATGCACCATTTTTTTCTGTAAATATCTTGTTTGCACATGAGTATTCATTTATCTTGGCAACTTTGAAAATGAAATATTTTAATAGAAAGAACAATTTCTATCATAGTTCACTTGTTAATCTTGAAGTCAAGTGCTGTGAAGTTTTCACAAATTTGGCATTTTTTGTGTTCATAATATTGCAGAAATTGCTTCCCAATGACACATTTATTTCTATCCACAAATGAGTATTTATTGTGCGCACTTCTTCTTTGGAGTAAATCTTGAATATCATTGTACTTGGTATTGTGTTCCTCCTCGCATAATTTGTAAGCAGTCAGTGTACTCAGAATCAACATATTGTTTGCAATTGCACCTCCTTCTCCATCAGTACTGTCACATTTTTCTCCTTTTTAATGTCAGTAAATTTAATGACATTAACAGCAATCCATTATACCTGAGCAGGAAGACATTTTCTGCAGTCACATCCCAAAATCTTACTCTGAGTTAATGATGTGCACTACTTTTGAACTGGAATGTGGTGGTACCTAGTCATGTGACCAAGTTATTGTTTGCTGTGACCATGTTTGTATTTCTCTGTGTCAAATAATAGTAATTGTGATGCTTCACATTTCTCATAGCAAAAACAATGAATATTGGAATACCTTTCCCTAGAAGTAAATTCTTATGACTACCAGAAACATAAGCCAGGCAGTAATAGCAGTAGAAATGAGTGACCTAATGGGTATATGTAAATCAATTAATGGGAGCTGCTGGTAAGAAATTTTGTGGGCTGAGACTATGATAAAGTTCTGAAATGTACCAAATGTAAAGATATAACAAACTTGGACTCTCTTATGACCTAATCTGTGACTGCATTTTGCACCTATTTATTATCTTTCCGTATTTTTGTCTGTATCAGTATCCTGCTAGTATAACATGCGGTTTAATTTGTGTCCCATAGCCAAGTTGCATTTGGTCATAAATTGTGATGTACATTGGATAATTCAGTGCTTCTCTAATTGTTCACCCATATGTTATTTCTAGATTGTACGAAGCCCTGATGGTGAGAGCCGTTCCTATGCTATTGGACAGCTAAGCATTCAGCGTGCAGCTGTTTGGGTGTTAGAACATTACTACACTGATTTTCCTATATATAATCCATATCTGGAACGGTTACCAGTTTCAAAGTCGCACAAAAGTGGCTCAAGTTTTAAATTCTATGATGTAGATGGAATCAACAACACTTCAGTGCAGGTAATTATTATAATTTTCCAGTATATTCACAGATTGTGCATGTTGTATTGATTTCTCTCTCGTAGATAATTGTGTGCTTTGTTTTTAGATATGTTGGAAACTGATATTTAGCTCATTTTATATCAAACCTGATAAATTTAACTCTAGATAAAAAGTGTTGTAGGGCAGTAATTATAGGTGAGGCAGTGTACATAGTGAGACATGAAGACAGCTGCACTCTTATACTGGAAGATGTGTTTGCCATAGAATTTGATAATCAGGAAGAGCATTTCATAATACACACAAGATGGTGCAGTTGTACTTCTCATACAAACTGCATATTGAAATGGTTTACTCTGAGGTGGCAAAAGTCATGGGATAGCAGTATGCACATATACACATGGCAGTAGCATCATGACATAAGGTATAAAAGGGCAGTGCATTGCTACTGCCATATGTACTCGGATGATTCCTGTGAAAAGGTTTCCAACATGATTATGGCCACACAACAGGAATTAACAGGCATTGAATGCAGAATGGTTGTTGGTGTTAGACGTGTGGTCATTCTGTTCTGGAAATTGTTAGGTAATTCAGTGTGCTGATATCCAGTGTTAAGAGTGTGCCAAGAATACTAAATTTCAGGCATTACCTCTGATTGGCAATGCCTTGGCTGTTAGCCTTCACTTAACAACTGAGAGCAGTGGCATTTGCATTGAGTTATCAGTGCTAACAGACAAGCAACACTGCACAAGATGATAACTGAAATCAATGTGGGGCGTATGATGAATGTATCTATTAGGCAAAATTTGGCGTGAATGTGTAATGACAGCAGATGACTGATGCAAGTGCCTTTACTAATAGCGCATCACCTTCAGCACCTCTCCTGGGATCATGACCAGACAACCTAGACAACTGAAAAACTGTGACCTGGTCAGATGAGTGAGGATTTCAGTTGATAAACGCCGATAGTTGGGTTTGAGTGTGGCATAGGCCCCACAAAGTCATGGATCTGAGTTTTCAACAAGGCACTGTGCAAGCAGGAGGTGGCTCCATAATGGTGTGGGCTGCGTTCACATTGGATGGACTGGATCCTGTGGTCCAACTGAACCAATCATTGACTGCAAATGGTTATGTCCAGCTGCTTGGAGACAATTTGCAGCCATTCAAGGTCTTATTGTTCTCAAATGATGATTGAATGTTTGTGGATGACAATGCACCATGTCAGAACATTCTGGTCAGTTCGCGTGAATGATTTGGCCACCTAGATCATCCAACAAGAATCCCATCAAACATTTATGGGGCATAACCGAGAGGTCAATTCTTGCACAAAATCCTGCACAGGGAACACTCTCGCAATTATGTATGGCTATAGAAGCAGCATGGCTTAATATTTCTGCAGGGGACTTCCAATGACTTGTTGAGCCCATGACACATGGAATTGCTGCACTACACTGGGCACAAAGAAGTCTAACACAATATTAAGAGGTATCCCATATCTTTTGTCACCTCAGTGTAAATACAGTGAGTCAGTAGCTTTAGTTCCACCATGAGTTGTGAAACCATTCATATGTCGATGTGCAATATAACCCCTCACCCCCTTTCCCCCCCTCTTTTTGCTGGAGATGTATATTTTATATTACATATTGGGCCTGGCCTATGAAAATCTTACTGTTGTTTTTAGTTAGCTTGTTGGCTCTCTAGTAGATGATATCATCTAGGTCTTTGCCAGTATTAGCATTATGTAATGATTTGATTACTCAAATGCAGCTGGTTGGGACAAATAAAATCACAATTTAAAACATACTTTATTCCAGCTAGAGTTCACATCCAAGTTCATATCCACACTGCAGCACTGTTCCAATGGAAAGGACCCCCCCCCCCCACAACATCCGCCTGGACCCCTCACTACTTGCGCTGCTTCCGCCACATTTCAGACGTACAAAGTGGTCTCTCCAAAATAACGATTTCCACTACTTTCTCACATTCTGGCATTATAAGATTGTAGTTTAATAACAAATTGCACTGTTCTTAATGAAATATCATTACTCTGTTTTAGTTCTGAGGAAAATTTGTCAAGATGTGACACATGGATACAATATTTAGGAGTACAGATTTCCAGTGAAAACAACAGACATTTGAAAATAATATCTTTGAATTACTTTCAGAGAGTCTTTAGATTTCATTTATCACTAACCATCGATGTTATTGTAATGTTTAATTACCCCCCGCCTCCCCTCTCCCCCGAATTTTTGTCAAATCACAGATGAAGAATAGAATCTCTCAATGGCTAATCTGAAAGACTTACAGTTTAAAGTAACACTTAAAAACAATCCCACCGAATGAAAACATACGTTCCCAGTGATCATTCCAATATCAAATAACTGAATAGTTAATTACACATAAGACTTGAAGTAACAAGTAAATGTAACTAAAATATGTACAAAATATACAGGTAATCTCAACCTATATGCCAGAAATGTGGAAGATATGTAAACTTACTTTCCATACCACATCAAATACCCACATGAAAAAAATGCAAATTTTTCTTTTAAATTGTGTAAGATTGGAAAAAAACCAGTGAACATCTTAAAAATGCATTTACTCTTATGCTGCAGACGATTTTTCAGAACAGCAAATGTGTGACATGTTTTTTTTCAGTTTTATAATGAACTTTTCTTTGTCCCTGTAAAACATACGTATTTCCTACTGTGATATAGCTGTCCCTCAGCATCAATAAAATGAACTCCAACTCCCACATCTCACAAGAAAGTTATCTGTTAATCTCCAACATGTAAATGAAATGGCTCAATTTATTCTCCTACTGTGTAACAACCACATACAAATTAAAATCCAAGCAACAACAAAAGTCTTAAGTGTGCACTTGAGACTCTCACACAATATTATTACATGGGCACTGATGAACTAATACCCATTATTCAGGACTACTATAGAATCTTTACCCTCAAAAGTAGCACACAAATCTATAAGAAAACACACACACACACACACACACACACACACACACACACACACACACACACACACACACACACCCTCCGCTCCCCACCCTTCCCTCCCTCCTCTCTCTCTCTCTCTCTCTCTCTCTCTCTCTCTCTCTCTCTCTCTCTCCCCCCCCCTCTCCCCCTCTCTCCCCTTACTTCAATATATTCCATCATGATCCTCATTCTTTATACAGTTTTATCTCATTTATATTACTCACCCGAAGTATTTTGTTTGACTGTGAGCAAACCAAAAACAGTATGTACTTGGATGTGGAATTGCCATTACTTCAAAAGGCCCATAATGTAATTTAAAAAATTCTTTGTCTCCTTATGGTGTTCTTCTCCTTAGTTCTCGCCAACAAGAGATCCCCAATTCTTATTTGTCATCTTCACCTTACTATCACAGTTCTATCATGTCTTTGCTTTTCTTGCATTGCTCTTTTCTCCATGTTCTCCTTTGCAAATGTTTCTAACTCCCCTTTCATCATCTCTTTATGTGGGGAGAAATCAGTATGTTCAGACATCAGGTTTGGCAGCTTTATGTCGAACTCCACCTTCCGTGGTAAAAATTCCATTGAGCTGTGCCTCACACAGCTCATTAAAGTTTCTAAATCTTTTATATATTGCACCCAGGAGCTATGTTTATTGCCACAATATGTCCTGCAGAGCCATCCCAATTCCCTCATATGGGTCAGTCCATACCAAGTGATCCAGCACTGGTTGCTTGAGCATCTCAGAAATTTTTTATATTTGCTGGGTGAATTCCCAGTGTTTAGTAGTCACAAAAATATTTTTTTAAAAAAAGTATTGATTATTATTTTCAAGTGACGGCCATATTTGTTCCAGGCCGCATGCGCCTTTTTGTATTTGCAAGTATCTACATTTTTTACAATTATTCTGTAGTGGATTGTCCTAAGCCTTTCAGATAAAATGCATTTAGTTCAACACACACTGGGCTACAAATTAACATCATTATCACATAGCTGAATGTATTCTTTAATATATTTTAAATAGTTAAAAGTTATCAGCCACAAATAAAAAAACTCAATTTTTTAACAGTAGTTTTCCAAAGAAAGATTAATTTCTCAGCTTTAATATTTTTTCTGCTATTACATTGTATAGTATAGTTACTTTTTATAGGATGTCAATGGTGAGCATCTTACACTTGAAAAATACACTATTTTAAAAAATGGATTTTATTAATTTTTCCATTTTGTGGCCTGCAATATCTTTGTTGGGGGACCAGAGAAAAATCTGAAAATTTCACAGTTAATAGACTTTTATGAAATCAAACTTCAGTATAAATTTCAACTTTGAGATTACTTCTCTGGTATTTAAATTGCATGTATTTCTAACTTCAACTCTTTGACAGACGTCAAGTTGTTTTTGTGCTCATCTGATCATATTATTTAACATGGCATTTTCTGTATTTCATTGCATTTTTTAAGTCCACAGAGTGTGCATAGCTCAAGTGCACATGCTGAATTAAATCATTGACATAGTCCTCTGGAAGACATAACTTCCACTCATCACTGTTTTTGTTTGCCCTTCTGAACAAAATTCCCTTATGTATTTTGTGGTGTTCATCCAAATTTTCCTCCCCTCTAGTTTCAAGGCTCCTCTTCATCTGTTATAGCGTGAGATCCTGGTCCCTACATACTCCCAAGATTTTTCTCATTTGGCAAATCCTTTATGTACAACATTTAAAATTCTTTATTTTCATCATCTTCCTCGCATAAAATATCCCTGTTTCCCACTGAGAAAAAATCAGCCACAACATTATCAGTACCCTTTATGTACTGAATGCTGTAATTAAATTGCTGCAGGAACATAGCCCGCCTCATTAGTCTGCTGTTCAACAGTTCCCATTTACGTAAATAGCCTCTCTTCGGTCAGTGAAAACAATCATTTTGTCATCCAGTGGATGGTTCCAGAATTTGGTGAATGCCCTCACAACTGCTACCAACTACTTTTCAGTGGTCCCATCACACTGCTCATGTTTGGGAAGTGTCCTTGATGCAAAAGCTATACTCCTCAAAGCTTTATGTCCACTTAGCTTTATGTCCAATTACCTCCCCCCTCCCCCTCTGACAGTGCCACTCCCAAACCATAACCACTTCTGTCAGTGTGTAAACAGTAAGGAAAGGTTGGATCTGGGTGTTACAGCAATCCACTATTACTCAAGCTGTCCTTTATTTGCTGAAAATATTGAGTGCAGTCCTGTGTCCACATCCAAGATGGATGTTTCTTCAGTAACTTGGTCAGATTTGGTGTGTTCAGACCTTGATTCCCGATTATATTTTGGTAGAAGCTACACATTCCTAAAAAGGACGGTAATTAGTTCTTGTTATTAGTAATGGGGCATGTAACTGTAGCCTGTATCCTGCCTGTCTTTGGTATCTTTCCAGTGGGTGTGACAATGTATCCTAAGAATTCTGTCTCCTTCCTTGAAAACTCACACTTGCATAGTTTTAGCTTCATGCCAGGCTTTCTAAGACCACTTAACACTTCCCTCAGTGAATGGTAGTGACTTTCCCAGTCAACAGATGCCATCAATATATCAGTTTGCTCATACATTTTCTACATCAAACAATTGAATGCTCTTATAATAGCTGCCATAGCAATTTTCAGACCAAAGGGAACTACCTTAAACTGGTAGTATCTGCTCCCACACACGAAAGCTGTATACTGCGTACTATTCTTGAGTATAGGAATTTGCCAGAAACCAACATCAAATCAACACTGACTTTATTTAGACATGATGGAACTGATAGAGCAGATCATTCATATTTTCTAGATGGTCTGTTTCCCCACAGATTATGGCATTCAGCTTTCTGCCATCGAACATTAGTCTCACTGATTTTCCCCTCCTCTTAACAGCTAGAGGATTGTTATATTGACTGTTGCTTCTCTCCATTATCCCTATCTGCAGCATTGTTTCTCTGGTACCGCGTGCCTGGGAATTTGAATCCCCGCCAGAAGTCATAGATATCGAAGACCCCTAGAGGTCTCTGTGCCATCGCGCCGTAAGCTGTGATAGTGCAGGCCTCCTGGCCCACATTTACTGTGAGGGTGCTACAGTGGAACACGTGGTTCTGGCGGCCAATAGCGGCGCCCCCGATAGATTATTTAAGCATCTGCCTCTCGCTCAGCCAATCAGTCTAACCTTGTGTACGTCTCTGGATACATCGCCTCGCCTTAGACAGCTTATTTACTTTCTTGTTCTGTGTACGAGTGGACGTGGTTGTTAGGTTTCCTTGTGACTCCATTGTTTCGATCTTGTTGTTGTTCGTTCTGTCCTTCGTTGGTCATGTCCGTCCCACCCCCGTTGTGTTGTTGC